>NC_092876.1:284976622-285285372 GCF_028372415.1 Notamacropus eugenii | reverse complement strand
TGGCTTTAGTTCAGAATTTAAATAGTCAGGAACTTGCCACAAGTTTATAAAGATAACTGTGATGATGAAGATGATGATTTGGGGGTTGTAGGTTATGTAATGTTAATAGTGATGCAACTACATCTTTTCATGAAATTATTTTAAGAGAAATGGTAGTAAATGTATTGATATATGCCTTCTTTAAGGAAAAATGTAATTTTTGAGCTTCAAATTACCCTAGAGATTATTTCTCCAGCCCCCATATTTTCTAGATAAGGAAACTGAAACCTATCAAGGTAAAAATGACTTTCCCAAGGTTATACCATTAATTAGTAACAGTTATGTTTCTTTACCCTTAGTCCAGTACTATTTTCCCTTTACCAAATCTCTCTCTTTTTTTTTGAAATTCATAGACTTTGCATCATTTCATCAAATCTACTAATATATTCTAATATATTTTTATAAATTAGGAAAAATAAGATTTTACTTATGAATGGTTCTTCCCTACCCAAATAAAACTCTGCTTCCTAAAATACATATATAATTGGACAGAGTTTGGCATAAAAAATAATCTGGGGAACTAATGTATCAGTAGCCAAATGTATATTGAATCAAGCAAAATATAATCATAAGCTATCCCAGAGTGAAAAAAAATCCTATTTTAAAGTTTAGCATGCCTTAAAGTTGCTATTCAAAATATGATTGTACTTGGAAATGTGTTTCTACAAACACATGATGATAAATAGGCTTCATCTGCTAGGCTGAACTTTTAGATAGCTGATCTAAGTAGCATTAGGGGATACTCTATTTTGATATGATATTTTAATTTCTTACGTGATATTGCCTAGGCATCAGAGAAAGTAGCAGCAATGCAAAAAAAATTACAAGATAGAATGTCACGGTTGAGTAAATTTTGTTCGTTGATAGCTAGAGAAGTAAATAAACTGAATATTAAAGCCAGGCCAAGGTGCCATTCTAAATTTTGATCTAGGCAAAGTTCCAATTGAATGCTTTGCCTAGTAAAGTGTGACAAGATTAGATTCAATATATAATATTGGTTGATGATTTTAAAAAAAATGAATGATGAGTTTCCCTTTAGCTGATTTCAGTTTATCCAACAACCCTGATGAAAGCCACCAAAGGATTTGCATAGAATTCATTGTCTGCACAATTTTCTTAAAATGACCATGTCTATACATCAGTGATTGAGTTACTTCTGGATTCCATGGATTATTCTGAACCATTGTAATGGTCAGGCTCAATTCAACAGATAGACCCTATAAAGTTCAGTAAGACCTAATTCCCTCAATGGTCCCTATAACTTCAATAAAAGTAAGCACTTGTTGTATGTCCTTTCCCCTCATATACATATTTTTTTGTTTTTCAATATCAGATTTCATCTCATGACATGTTGTTTTAAATCACATGTAGCTGAATTCTTCTAAAATTTAAATGTGGTCAGAATCAGAAGTCTCATCACTGAATCTCAAACTGTTTCATTTCATGACACTCTGCATTTTTCTTTCTTGGAGATCACAATGTCTGTCTCATACTTTACTACATCTCTCTACCAAAAATGAAACAATATAAAAGCACAAGTAAATATGTAATTCATTTTGTATTGGCACTCAAGAGGATTAACATGGTGTTATGGATGGAAAACTGGCCTTGGAGTCAGGATGACATGGGTTCAAGTCTTGCCTCTAATACATACTAGCTGTGAAACCATTGGTCAGTCATTTAATGTCTCAGTGATCCAGGCAATTCTCTAATACTCCTAAGTTGCCAAGAAGTTGCCTACTTGCATTCTGTTCTCCACACTGATGAAATCACCAATCCAGACTAATCTAAAGAAAAACACCAAAACAATTTTAAAAATTGTATTGAGCTTGTCAAATCTAATCCTTTCAAATCCCCCAAATTTCTTAGATCTTCTGAATGATCATGATATGCGACATTAGGATTAATTGTGAAAATTAATTGTCTTTATTCAGTTTAACTATGAACTAATTCAGGACTCCACCATTATTCAGTTTTCTTTTTCTTATTTTATCTGTGGAGCCATTTTTTGCTCAAAATTTTATAGATATGATCTTTCCAGTGGTATGAATTTAAAAAAAGGAAAGGTGACACATACATTGGTGCTACTGTTTTTTTTTTACTATAATTTCAGATGTACCTCCAAGATTAAAAAATATATTATTTCAAGTGCAAATTTTTGCAAATTTCTCTTTGAAATGAATGCCCTGACAAATATAGAGGATATTTTAAAAGTGGGCTTTGAAAGAGACTCTATATTGGTCACTGTGCACTGGATGCATAGTGACTATATTGTTACACTTTGATAATCTATTCAGCAGCCTTAGTTATTAAGGCTAGTTTCACTTCCCATAATGGGTAGGACATAGAAGGAGATTTTTGTAACGTACTGCACTAGGGATATTATTTCTTCTGTAGTCACACCCATGAAGCACATAAAAAGATATGATTTAGGATGACTAGAAATATCTGGCCACCTAGAGAGTATCATAGTATTTAGGTATAAAAAATAAATGAATACTCCTGAGATCTTAGGTTCTCTTAGGTATATCATTTCTTTTAATAATCTAACCTTATTTTTCTTTAAAATTTTGTCTAGAGGGATACATTAAGAGTCAATTTTTAATAATAAGAAAAGTCTTTGCTCTAAAATTGATAATATATTGAAGCTAAACAAAGCTAATGCTTTTTAAAAGAAGTAAATTCAGTGTACTTTCTACCTTTTAAAAATTATGGAGAAATTAAAATTCATGGGAATTTTTAGTAGTTTAAACTTTTACTTGCATGTGATTTAGCTGTCTTAGATATTCAAGCTTGCTTTCTGCTAATTCTTTTTAAAATGGGATTGGTCACTCTTCTTTTAATGTTATCAGTCTGTCCATCTATCTACATATTTTATCCCCGATAGTTTTCTTGCAGACTGATAATTTTGTAACAAGGATGAATCAAATATAAACTGAAGTATTTAGATGAAACAAAAAAAAAATTAGTAGAACAGTCTTGTTTCTTGGTGGAGATAGGAAAAAGATCTTCCAATTTATTGAATCACTAGTGCTTAAAACAACAGATCAGTTGCAAGAGAGCCTGTAAAGTTCCAATATGGTTAGAAGCTGAGGAGTAAGTTAAGCTGTGACAGCTACTTCAATATCAGTGCTTCAGTATAATCTCAGAGAAAACAGTGGAATACTACAAGCTATAATTAAAGGAATAGCAGCCCAATTTTGTAACAACAAAGATATAAATTACAATTTTGGCTTATTAATTTAATTGATTGTTTGGTCCCAATGCATATGTAAGAGTTTTCAAAACCTTTCAGACCCCTGTGGTTCAATATAAATCTCAAAATATTAAAAGCATCTTGTAGGAAATTAGAAAGCAGATGAGACACTTCAGGACTCAAGATAACGTAAATGTGCACATTTTAAACCAATATCAACACAATTACTCTCTGCCTGCTCTTTTATCTTTTAAAGTTCACCTCTCTTATTTGTTTCATTGTATGACATTCGAATTGATACTTTTTTCCCTCATTCATCTGTTTCATGTAGTCTTTTTAACCTTAAAAAGGACGGGCCAATAGAAATACTTAAGACTTGAGAAACACTGAAACAACAAAAGTTACAAATCTTCTAGGCTGGATTGCAAACAACTTTAATTACTTGACTGTTCAATAATTAATAAAATGGTTGCTGAAACAATTTTTTCCTGAATTTTCCTCATAAGAGCTTTATTATTATTATTATTATCAATATTAGTAATATTATTTCTACATGCTTTAAGGTTTAAAAATCACTGTGTATATGTAGTTACATACACACATTTGCTCATTTGATCCTTATAATAACACTATGAGATAGGTTTTATTACCCCCTCATGTTACATATGAAGAAAATGGAGTCTCAAAAAGATTAAGTGACTTTCCCAGCACCATGCAGTAAGTGTCTAAGACAGGAACTTCCTTGATTTTACCCTTTTTTACTACATCAAGATGTCTCTTGTAACTACAAGGCTTATAAGTTGTGTCTGCAGATGGCAAAACCACCTGAATTTCGTTAATACTTTATAAAAAAAAAAAAACAGGCAGAGTTTGAGCCATTGAAAGTAGTCAATTTCTCAAAGGGAAAATGAAGAAAGGAGGAAAGGTAGGAAAAGAAAAGAAGAAGAGAGTGGGAAAAGCAAGGGATAAAGAGATAAATGGAGGGATAGAGGGAAGGAAGGAGAGAGAGAAAGAGAAGTAAGGAAAGAAATGGGGAGAGGAAAGAAATTTAGGCATTGATACCCTCTAGTCCTTTTGCTTTAAATTCCTCAAAATACATTAAGGAGAAATAGCTTCAGGGGAACTTCATTGATTTTTATGAACTCAATCATCATTATCTCCTCCTCCTCAAATTTTAACCAATTGACCAACTTCAGCGTTAAACGTTACACAGAGTATGCAGAAGAGCAATATTCTCTGCCATTGAAATGAACGTGTTCTAAAAACAGTAATAGGTATTGATTCAAATAAAGGTTTTCATTAGATATTTTACCTTAGTATCGTATATCCCTTATTATGTGTATTTGCTTCAAATGTGTCATCATCATCATAACTATTTACTCTTTTGGAATGGGTTTGGACAAGAGGGTTTTTCAATATCCATTTATCCTTTGAGTTTTATTATATATAGTCTGCAAATCTATTAGATTCTTTTTCATATTTTATTTTGCAGTTGTACTTGTTTAAAGTTCATGCTTCTCAATGCATTGGTCTAATTCTAGTTATTTTTACAAAACCTTTAATATTGTTTGTAAATACGTTTTAAAAATAAGAGAAAAACTCCTTCATTAATCTATTTCTCAACTTCATTTGGCAGCAAGGATGAAAAATTGATTTCTTAGAGTGGAGAACCATGCTGAATCTAAGATAAACTTTATAAAAGTTTTAACATATTTTGATAAGTGACTATTTCTGTTTTTCTCTGCATCAGAATCCTCTTACTATTCCTGGACTAAAGCAGTCAGGGATAGCATGGAAATATAGAGAAAACTGAGGGCAGCTAGGTGGTACAGTGGATAGAGCACCAGTGCAGGATTCAAGAGGACCTGAGTTCAAATCTCACCTCAGATACTTGACACTCACTAGCTATGTGACCTTGGGCAAGTCACCTAACCCCAATTGCCTCATCCTGGGTCATCTCCAATCATCCTGATGAATATCTGGTCACTAGATTCAGATGGCTCTGGAGGAAAAGTGAGGCTGGTGACCTGCACAGCCCTCCTCACTCAAAGAAACAAAGTCAAGTGCAAGTCATGTCATTATTTCTCTGATGACATGGTCTTCTTCAGCAACAAAGCACTAACACATACACAGAGAAACCTGAAATATAAAGGAAATTATTGGGGAATGAAAGTATTAAGATAATCCACTAAGTTTCAACTGAGGCAGCATAATACAACCTTTCAGCCTAACTAGGAAAAAAGATAGTAGAAGACATGTAAGATATACCTATAAAATAATGAGACAGGTTTTACATGTATGGCTTCTGATAGTGGAAAAGGAGTTGTCGTAGGAGGCACATATTCTAACACATTTCTACTTGTAACAACAGAACTTTCAAGGTCAGCTAGTTACTAGTTATCCTGGTGACAGCAATTGTGGTGAATAGTTCATGTTTTCCCATATTGGCATAAAAATTAGTAACCATTTGCAGACAGAAAAATTAATATCAAATATTTTGGGAGGTTAAAAAGAACCCTTTTGCGTAAGATGTCTGACATATTTAAAGAAGTTAATATGAGTGTCATAAAGTCAAGAATAAGATTTTCTGACTAGTGCAAAAGATTTATGGAGGGGAGAGATGTACAAAGTAGTCATCCAGTTACCGACAAGACCAATAAGAATGTTGAAAAGGTCAGAGATTTGGTTTCTTCAGATGAATGATTAACCTAGAATGATGGCTGAGGACAGATTTTGATAAAGATACAGACCTATTCTAAAAGAAGCCAAATATGAAGAAAGCTTCTATAAAAGATTGTGCCCTTTGCATTTTGAGGGATGAATCAAAATAGCAAAATTGACATTCATTCTTTCTTTCAAGGGCAACTGTGTAAAGCAAAATGAAGTATTTTTAAAAGATGACAACTCAGCGATAAAACTTATGTTCAATATGAATTGTGAATAAAGTTTTCAACAGAAAACTTCAACGCCCCTGAGACAGAGCAAAGAGTACATGTCAAAATGATACCAAAAGACAATACGGACTTTTAAAAAAGTTACTGGCATTGATCATGCAGAATTTATATAATAAGGACAGTCTAAAAGACATGTATAAGCTCTCTGAGGGTAAGAACTATTCTTTTTGTCTATGTGTCCTTAGGTTCTAGTTACATTATGTAGATATTCTAAAACACCTAGTTGTTCTACACGACATAGGAAAAAGAGAAATGCATTCCATTTATTGATGTTTTCAACTTGCATTACATCAGCTGCCTCAGCTTACTTCCTAGAGGTTCTGTTTATTTAGCCAGTTTATCAACAACCAGTTATTAAGTGCTTACTATGTACCAGCCACTGTGCTAAACGATGGTAATATTAAAAAACAAAACAAAACATTGCCTACAAAGAATTCATATTCTAATGAGGATGATAATATATAAATAACTATGTACCTACAATACATGTGTGTACATATATACACACATATAGATGTATATATACACGTGTGTGTGTGTGTGTGTGTGTGTGTATATATATATGTATATATATAGACTCACATACACACAAATATCTATTTGTGTGTGTGTGTGTGTATTAAGTAACCGAAAGATCATCAGAAAAGACAGTAACAGCTGGAACAGGAAAAGGCCCCTGCTTTTGGAAGGAAGTGGCATCTGAGCTGAGACTGATGGCAGCCAGGTAAACTAAGAGGCAGAAGTGAGAAGAGAGAGCATTTCATATGAAGTGCAAAGGTACAGTCAGGAAACAGAAAGCAAAACAATGTTTGTAGGTTGTGTAGAAAGGGATCAACTGCAAGGAGACTTGAAAGACAGAAAGGGGCCAGGTTATGAAAAGTTTTAGATGATAAACAGAAGTCTTTATAATTGGTTTGTCAGGTAATGGGGAGCCAAAAAAGTTTATTTTAAGTTGTTGAGAGATGATTGCTGTTGTTTGCCTTTTGTTTTTCGAGGAGGACCAATGACATCAAAGGGGGATGCTTGATTTGTTGTGAATTAAGTGAGGCAAAGTTGAACAATCATCAGTTTCACTTTTTCTTCCAAGGTCATTGAAGTTCAATGGCAAGACAAAAGTCAAGAAACTGGTGATGGTCTAGCATGCAATGGATGACCTCTGTGTTTTCCATGTTTGATCAAGCTGTAAGCACTCTACAATGTGTGCTCCAGCTACCTTTGCTGCCGTTGGAAAAAATGGTTCTCATCTGTCTATTGCAATGGGGAAAGTCTTCACATGCTTGGGGTTAGACATATCCCTAGCTCACTGACAGGATTGAGGCCTGTTGCTTAGGCTCAACCTGCTTTAGCCCATCTTGAGAGAAAGTTTACCAGGGAGTGGCTGCTGAGTTTGCAACACCTTGGAGCTTGAGGTGAGGGCTGAATCAATCAGGCAGACAACATAGAGGGTTAAGCAACCCCAAAATGTACTGTGTGGGATGTACAGGGCATTCGGGAGGACTAGGACACCTAATATGAAGGCTTGCTGGAGAAATGATTAGATCCATGCTTTAGAAAATCAGTTAGACAGTTTAGTGGAATGCAGAATGACTTGATGAAGGGAAACTAATTAGAAGGCTACTAAATAATCATTCTAGGTGAGAGGTGAAAAAGCCCTGAAATAGTGTGATGCTTAAAAAGGAAACAGGGGAGAACAGCTAAGGGAATGTATATGAGAGATGTCATAAAGAAAGAAAAAGCAAAAGTTGATAACTGGTTGAAAGTGAAAAATTAAATATGGCACTGAGGTTTTGAACCTGGTGATTCTCAGGATAGTGGTGTCGTGGACAATGATAGGGAAGCATGGTAGAGGCATGGGTCTGAAGGAAAAGATGATGAGTTTTACTTCTGATATGTTGAGTCTGAAATGTCTAGACTAATCTAATTCAAAAACACATGACTGTTCAGTCAAGTGTGTAACAGTAAAGATGTGCTCAATAGAGGGAAGGGCATGTAAAAGCTACTGTGAATGTAAAAATAACAAAAAATACTGTGGATGTCAGATGAATGAGAGTGAGGGTTTAAGAATAATACAAAGGCTGTGATCCTGGTGGATGAGGATGGTAAGAAGTTGGGAAAAGAGGAGGGTTTTGGGCAAAGCGTAATAAGTTCTGCTTTGAACATATTGAGATTGGCATGAATGTAGGAAACCCAGTTCCAGATGCGACAAAAGACTGTGATACAGGACTGTATCTCAGAAGAGAGACTAAGGCTAGATATAAAGATCTGACAATCATCTGCATAGATTTGACAACTGAACTCAAGGAAGAGATGAGATCAACAATTCAGATAGTACAAATATGGTAACTGTCAGAGACTTACATCATAGCCAGATTCAGTAGGATCATCCTAAGGAAACAAAAAATATCAGGACATCATACCCAAAAATTTGAACCACACTGAACAAAATTTCAAATGTCTGTAAGACTCAAGAAAACATGATTAGGAGAATAGAGTTTGATGTTTTTATTAATTACTAAGATTTATGTTCAATTGTAGAAGCCTTCATGTTTTAAACTTTTGTGATTTTGGCCAAAGAATAAGAATGAAAATAACCACAAGGAGGGTTATGACATGGAAACATCTGCATGAAGTGAAATAATCATTTAGTTGACTATATCCCTAAACCTGGTAGGCTTTCTTTGTCTAAACATCAGAGATTACATCAATATAATGGAGCCTGGATCACTATAATGATAATGCCACTCTAGCTTGAACTCAGTGATGAAGAGGGGAGAAGGCATACTCTTCTAAGAAGAATGCATACTCTTCTAAGGAGAATGCATCTTTACCATTCCTCACTTGAACATATAGGCACAACATTTCTCACATGTCTAAATACCAGACTGACATACGAAATTGGAGAAGATGATCTAATTAATTTTATGACCATAAACAGGAGTTCTTAAGTTTTGTGTATCATGGAATCAATTTGCAGTCTGGTGAAACTGATGGACTCCTCAAAAAAATGCCTTCAATAAAATATAGTGTATTACAAAGGAAACATACACACATATAAAATTCAGACATATATGCACACATACATTTATACACACATGTGTACATATAAATGTGCATATATAATTAAAAACAAGTAAGTGAACAACACCATTATTGATTAAAGAATCCTTTAACTAAAAGAATAAATTTTTATTAAAATAGCATGAACTAGAATGATCAGACCCAAACAACCATGATCTGAGGTCTTTGTGGATGTTTGGGGGCAAGAATGGACTATATTCTTCATTTATTTTATATGTTTATTAAAGTGTTTACCATTGACATTTAAAAATCCAAGTTTAATTTTTATGAACAACTGACCAAGTAAAACCAGTCAGGACTACAATTATTGTTATTATCTCCACTGAAATTTTTCTTCTAGTTCTTCTAGTATTTTGTTGCCAGAATAAAAATATATACCTTTTTGTATACTTGTATGTAGTAAATGAATAAATGTAAAAAGACATACTGTAAAAGAGTCTGCATTTCCTGACATATGCATTTGCTATAAAGATGGCTAGATTTCTTTCCTTCCTTCCTTCCTTTCTTTCTTTCTTTCTTTTTCTTTCTTTCTTTCTTTCTCTCTTTCTTTCTTCCTTCCTTCCTTCCTTCCTTCCTTCCTTCCTTCCTTTCCTTCCTTTCTTTCTTTCTTTCTTTCTTTCTTTCTTTCTTTCTTTCTTTCTTTCTTTCTTTCTTTCTTTCTTTCTCTCTTTCTTTCTTTCTCTTTTTTTCTTTCTTTCCTTCCTTCCTTCCTTCCTTCCTTTCTTTCTTTCTTTCTTTCTTTCTTTCTTTCTTTCTTTCTTTCTTTCTTTCTTTCTTTCTTTCTTTCTTTCTTTCTTTCTTTCTTTCTTTCTTTCTTCTCTTTCTTTCTTCCTTCCTTCCTTCTCTTCCTTTCTTCCTTCTTTCTTTCTTTCTTTCTTTCTTTCTTTCTTTCTTTCTTTCTTTCTTTCTTTCTTTCTTTCTTTCTTTCTTTCTTTCTTTCTTTCTTTCTTTCTTTCTTTCTTTCTTTCTTTCTTTCTTTCTTTCTTTCTTTCTTTCATTCTTTCTTTCTTTTTTCCTCTCTTCCTTCTCTCTCTTCCTTCCTTCTCTCAGTCTTTCTATTTGTTATTATATATTAATAGTGTCTTAATTTTTATCATTTATTTATTTTTAATATTCATTTTAAAATGAGTTCCCAATTATTTCCCTCCCTCCATACTGGCCCACCCTACACATTGATAAGACAATAAATGTGATATCAATTTTTTTTAATTTTAATTTTTTAATTTAACTTTTAACATTTATTTTCACAAAATTTTGGGTTACAAATTTTCTCCCCTTTTATCCCCTCCCCCCCCCAACCCAAGCATTCTAGTTGCCCCTGTGACCAATCTGCTCTCTCCCCTATCCTCCCTCCCTGCCCTTGTCTCCGTCTTCTCTTTTGTCCTGTAGGGCCAGATAGCTTTCTTAACCCCTTAACCTGTATTTCTTATTTCCCAGTGGTAAGAACATTACATTTGATCCTAACACTTTGAGTTCCAACTTCTTTAGCTCCCTCCCTCTCCACCCCTTCCCACTGGAAGACAAGCAATTCAATATAGGCCAAATCTGTGTAGTTTTGCAAATGATTTCCATACTAGTTGTGTTGTATGGGACTAACTATATTTCCCTCCATCCTATCCTGTCCCCCATTACTTCTATTCTCTTAAGATCCTTTCCCTCCCCATGAGTGTCGGCCTCGAATTGCATTCTCCTCCCCATGCCCTCCCCTCCATCCTCCCCCCCACCCTGCTTGTGCCCCTGTCCCCAACTCTCCCGTATTATGAGATAGGTTTTCCTATCAAAATGAGTGTGCATTTTATTCTTTCCTTTAGTGGAATGTGATGAGAGTAGACCTCATGTTTTTCTCTTGCCTCCCCTCTTTATCCCTCCACTAATAAGTCTTTTGCTTGCCTCTTTTATGAGAAATAATTTGCCCCATTCAACTTCTCCCTTTCTCCTCCCAATATTTCTCTCTCACTGCTTGATTTCATTTTTTTTTTTAAGATATGATCCCATCCTCTTCAAATCACTCTGTGCACTCTGTCTCTATGTATGTGTGCGTGTGTGCATGTGTGTGTGTGTGTACTCCCACCCAGTACCCAGATACTGAAATGTTTCAAGAGTTACAAATATTGTCTTTCCATGTAGGAATGTAAACAGTTCAACTTTAGTAAGTCCCTTATGACTTCTCTTTGCTGTTCACCTTTTCATGGTTCTCTTCATTCTTGTGTTAGAAAGTCAAATTTTCTTTCCAGCTCTGGTCTTTTCATCAAGAAAATTTGAAAATCCTCTATTTCATTGAAAGACCATTTTTTCTCCTGAAGTATTATACTCAGTTTTGCTGGGTAGGTGATTCTTGGTTTTAGTCCTAGTTCCTTTGACTTCTGGAATATCCTATTCCATTCCCTTCGATCCCTTAATGTAGAGGGTGCTAGATCTTGTGTTATCCTCATTGTATTTCCACAATACTTGAATTGTTTCTTTCTAGCTGCTTGCAATATTTTCTCTTTCACCTGGGAATTCTGGAATTTGGCCACAATGTTCCTAAGAGTTTCTCTTTTTGGATCTCTTTCATGCGGTGTTCTGCGGATTCCTTGAATATTTATTTTGCCCTCTGGTTCTAGAATCTCAGGGCAGTTTTCCTTGATAATTTCATGGAAGATGATGTCTAGGCTCTTCTTTTGGTCATGGTTTTCAGGTAGTCCCAGAATTTTTACATTGTCTCTCCTGATTCTATTTTCCAGGTCAGTTGTTTTTCCAATAAGATATTTCACATTATCTTCCATTTTTCGAATCTTCTCGCTATGTTCTGTGATATCTGTCTTTCTCATAAAGTCCTTAGCGTCCATCTGTACCATTCCAGTTTTGAAAGATCTATTTTCTTCAGTGAGCTTTTGAATCTCCTTTTCCATTTGGCTAATTCTGCTTTTGAAAGCATTCTTCTCCTCATTGGCTTTTTGAACCTCTTTTGCCAATTGAGTTAGGCTAGTTTTCAAGGTGTTAATTTCTTCAACATTTTTTTGGTTCTCCTTTAGCAGGGAGCTGATCTGCTTTTCATGCTTCTCTTTCATCCCTCTCATTTCTCTTCCCAGTTTTTCCTCCACCTCTCTAACTTGATTTTCAAAATTCTTTTTGAGCTCTTCCATGGCCTGAGCCCATTGGGTGGGCTGGGGCACAGAATCCTTGATTTCTGTGTCTTTGCCTGATGGTAAGCATTGTTCTTCCTCATCAGAAAGGAAGGGAGGAAGTGTCTTTTCTCCAAGAAAGTACCCTTCAATAGTTTTATTTCTTTTCCCTTTTCTGGGCATTCTCCCCAGCCAGTGGCTTGACCTCTGAATATTCTCCTCACACCCACCTCACCTCCTGATCCTCCCAGCCAGCGTTTGTGGACTGGGATTCAAATGCTGCTTCCCGCCTTAGGGCTTTTGGCGGAGGCAGGGCTGCTATTCAGTGTGAGAATTAAGTTCAGATGGTCAGGTTGGGGCAGGGCCGCCTCTCAGGCACCGTTCCCTCAGGGGGTTTATGCAGAGACCTTCCACAATAGATCCAGGCTCCCGCCTGCTTGGGGAGCCCCTGTCTGCCGCCGCCTCTCAGTTTCTACCTCCCGGGGGGACCTGAATTATGGGGGCACCCCACTCCCCTCTCGACCCGCCAAAGAGACTCTCTCACCGACCCTTGTCACCTGTGGGTGGGGGGTCTTGTGCTGCCGCTGGATATCCCGTCCCTGAAGCCTGCTCGGATCTGTACCTCTCAGAGCCCCGGCTGCCGCAGGTCTGGACTGGGCTCTGTGTCTGCAGCGCGACGGACCTTTTGCGAGAGGTTTGCAGGTCCCTCTGTGGGTGGAGGGACCCGCGTGGCTGCTGGAGATCCCGTCCCTGAAGCCTGCTCGGATCTTTTCCTCTCGGTGCCGCGGCAGGGCTGCACTCAGCTCCCAGTCCCGGCGCCCAGTCCACAGCACGAAGGACCCCCCGCAAGAGGTTTGCAGGTCTCTCCGGAACAGAAATCTCCCTCGCTCCAATATTCCATGGCCTCTGGGTGCAGAATTCGCCGTGAGTTACTCCCCTCTAGCCGTTCTGTGGGTTGTGGGTTCGGAGCTATGTGTATGTGCGTCTTTCTACTCCGCCGTCTTGGCTCCGCCTTGTGATATCAATTATATATGTGAAATCATGTACAACCTATTTGCATATTAGACATGTTGAACAATAGCAATAAAATGTGAAGAAATCATGCTTTAATTTGCGCTCATACTTTATCAGTTCTCTCTCTGGAGGTGAATAGCATTTTTTTTATCATAAGTCCTTACGGATTGTCTTGGATCATCGTGTTGCTCAGAAAAATAGTTAGGTGATTTACAGGTGTTAATTGTACAATATTGCAGTTACTATGTACAATGTTCTCCTAGTTTTTCTCACTTCATGTTACATCAGGTCATATACTCCTTCCCAGGAATTTCTGAATCCATTCTGCTTGTCATTTCTTATAGTACAATAGTATCCCATCATACTCATATGCCGCAACTTGTTCAGTTAATCCCCAGTTAATGGACATCCCATCAATGACTCTTTGCCAACACAAAAAAAACTGCTATAAATATTTTTGCATACATAGGTCGTATCTTTTCCCTGAAATAGAGACCAAGTAGTGGCATTACTGGATCATCTATCTGTATCTAATGGCAGCCATCACTAGGGCAGGAGGGGAAAGAAGGAAAAAAGGAAAAAATTTACGTGATAACTTTATTACACATTCAAATGGCATGGCAAGTTGTAGATAATAGATTTGTAGTTTCATGAGCAATAATCTTTTTTTCAATCATATTATATTTTAGAAATGCTTGTTTTATTCCATAAAATAAAAATTAAATTTTTAAAATTAAAAAAATTAAGTGACTGTACATAGCTTTGATTTTTCCCTCTGAAACTGCCTCTTTGTAACAATTGACCATTTATTAATTGAGGAATGACTCTAAAAAATAGTAAATTTAACTCACTTCTTTATGTATTTGAAAAATTAGGCCTTTATCAGAAATACTTGCTGTAATCCCCACCCCACCCCCAACTTTCCCGGTTTTCTTCTGATTTTGGTTTCATAGGTTTAGTCTGTGCATTTTGTGAATTTTTTTTAAATTTCATGAAGTCAAAATAATCCATTTTACTTCCCATAATCTTACATATCTCCTATTTGATGATAAATTCTCTTCTTATCCTTAGATGTGACAGATAAAGTTATCCATGCTCCCATAATTTGCTTATGATATTACTCCTAATATTTATAATATGTACCCTTTCTGATCCTTTCTTGGTATACAGAATAAGTTATTGGCCTATGCCTAGTTTCTGCCAAACTGCTTTCCAGTTTTCCCAACAATTCTTGTCAAATTGTGAATTATTGTCACAAAAGCTTGGATCTTTGAATTTTTTTAGTGTAACATAAGTATGGTCATTTATTACTGTGTGGATTGTGTCCCTAACCTATTCCAGTGATCCACAACACTACTTCTTACCCAGTACCAGATTATTTTCCCGATTTCCACTTTGTAATAGTGTGATATCTGATGTGGCTAGGCTACCTTCTTTCACCTTTTTTTCATTGATTCCCTGGATATTCTTGACATTTTGTTCTTCCAGAGTAATTTTGCTATTATTTTTTTCTAGCCTTTTAATTTTTTTTTTGCTCATTTGATGTGACATTGAATACAAAAATTAATTTCAGTTTGTGATTTTATTGTGTTGGCTCAGCCTATTCATGAGCAATTAATTTTCCAGTTGTTTAGCTCTGTCTTTACTTGTTTGAAAATAGTTTTGTAATTGTGTTCATAAAGTTCCTGGATTTATCTTGGCAATACCCAAATATTTTATATCATTTACAGTTACTTTAAGTGGAATTTCTCTTTCCATCCTTACTGCTAGAATTTTTTGGTAATAAGTGGAATGATAATGATTTATATAGGTTTATTTTATATCCTGCAACTTTGCTGAAGTTATTAGCTATTCCAACTATTTTTAGTTGATTCTCTAGGGTTCTGTAAGTATATGATTATACTATCATATCTTCATTGGCTGTTCTAATTCCTTTGATTTCTTTTTCTTCCCTTATTGGTATAGCTATCATTTCTAGCACAATAATGAATAATAATGGTGAATGATAGTGGTGATAATGAACATCCTTGCTTCACTCCTGATCTCACTGAGACAGGTTCTAGTTTATCCCCATTACAGATAATGCTGATTGATGACTTTAGATAAATACCATTTATCATTTTAAGGAAAGCTCCATTTATTTCTTTGCTTTCTGTTTATTTAATATGAGTATTATATTTTGTCATAAACTTTTTTTAGCATCTATTGATATAATGAGAGAATTTTAATTTTTTTGTCATTGATACAGTCAATTAGTCTTTTAGTTTTCCTAATGTTGAACCAGACTTGCATTCATGGTATAAATCCCACCTGGATATAGTACATGATATTTGTGATATATTGCTATAATCTCCTTGCAATTTTTAAATTGAAAAATTGTATGTCAACTTTAAGGAAATTGATATATAGTTTTCTTGCTCTGTTTATGCTCTTTCTGGTATAAGCATCAGAACCATATATCTGTCATAAAAGGAATTTAGTAGGAATGTTTCTTTACCTTTTTTTAAAAAAATAGCTTATGTATTGCAAGAATTAATTATTCTTTAAATGTTTGGGAGAAATCACTTGTGAATCCATCTGGTCCTAAGGATTTTACATTAGAGAGTTGATTTATGGCTTGTTTGAATTCTTTTACTTTTTTTAAAGACAGGGCATTTAAATATTCTATTCACTTTTTTACTTTACTTTTCTCTTAATTTGGGCAATTTATATTTTCATAAATATTCATTCATAGATTGTCAGTTTTACTGGCATGTAATTGAATGATTAGTGTTTAATCATTACTTTAATTTCATCTTCATTGGTGATGCTTTCACCCTTTCCATTTTTGTAACTGGTAATTTGGTTTTCTTCTTTTTTAATCAAATTATCAGGTGGATTATCTATTTTTTCATAAAACCAGCTCCTACAATTATTTATTAGTTCAATGTTTTTCCCCATAATTTTATTAATTTCTTTTTTCTGAATTTTCAGGATTTCCAATTTTGTATTTAGTTGGAGATTGTTAAATTATTCTTTTTCCAGTTTTTTTTTAATTGTATATCCAACTAATTGATCTGCTTTTTCTCTCTTTTACTGATGTGTATGTGTTTAGAGATACACATTTTCTCAGAAATACTGCTTTGGTTCCATCCCACAAGTACTGGTATATTGTCTTATTGTTGTAAGTCTCTTTGTAAAATTATAGGTTATTTCTACGGTTTTTCTTTGATTCATTGATTCTTTTGGAGTATATTATTTAGTGTTCAATTAATTTTGAAATTTATCCTTTTATATCCCTTTAAAGAATATAATTTCTGTAATGATATAAAAGGGTGAATTTAATATTTCTGCTTTTCTGCATTTGATTGTGAGGTTTGTATATTCTGATACATGGTCATTTTTTTTAAGAACTATGTATAGCCAAGAAAAAGATATACTCCTTTGTATTCCCATTAAATTTTCTCCAGAGGTCAATCATATCTAACTTTTGCTCATCTCATTGACTCCTTTCTTATATAGTTTAGAGATTTATCTACCTCTGAGAGAGGAAAGTTGAGGTCCCCCACTAGTACAGATTTAGAGTTTCTTTCTGTAAATCACCTTGTCCTTTAATAATTTGGGTGCTATGCCAATGTGCACACACATTTAGTATTGATTGTCAATGGTACCTTTTAGAAAAATGAAACTTCCCTCCTTATCTCTTTCAACTAGGCTTGTTTTTGTTTTGTCTGAGATCATTTATTGCTCCGCCTGCCTTTTTTTTACCTTGTCTGAAATATAATAGGTTTTTCTCAGCCCTTAATTTTATCACTGTCTATCTCTCTGTTTCAGTTGGATTTTGGTTTCTAATCCCATATTTTTGGTGAATTCATTCCGTTTGAACTCACAACTATGATTACTAATTCTATGTTAGTTAGAAGTTGGTTAGTTAGTTAGTCATCCTTTTTGTCTTGTTTTTCCTTCTCTCTCTTTTTGCCCTGTTTCTTCTCAAAAATCTTGTTTGCTCCTGATGACTACCTCCATAATCCAGTTTCCTTACATCACCACCACCCACCTTCTATTATCCCCTTCCTTTCCTATTACCCTTTCAGGTGTGATAGATTTCTATTCAGAACCAAGAGTGTGTGTTATTCCTTCTTTGAACCTGTTGTGATTATACCAGCCTCACAATCAAATGCAGTTCAAGCATTTCCCACCAACCCCTCATCTTCACCTCCATTGTAAAAGTTCTTTGTGCACCTCTTTTATGTGAGATGATTTTTCCTATTCTTTCTCACCCTTCCTCATCCTCCCATTGTGTCCCCTCTTTCTCAACCCTTGATTTTTCATAGTCAACCCAAACCTATACCTTCTGTCTATGTATACAACTTTTGACAGCCCTATTAATGATGAAGTTCTTAGGGGTTATATGTATCATCTTTCCATGAAATAATACAAACAGTTTAACTTTATTAAATCCCTTATGGTTTCTTTTTCATGTTTATCTTTACATGCATCTTTTGAGACTTGTGTTTGAATGTTACATTTTCTGTTCAGCTCTGATCTTTCCATCAGAAATGATTAAAAGTCCTCTATTTCATTAAATATCCATTTTCCCCCTGAAGGATTTTAGTTGTAATCCTAGCTCCTTTACCCTCCAGAGTACTATATTCCAAACCCTCTGCTTCTTTAACATGCATGCTACTAAATTTTGTGTGATCCTGATGGCAGATGACTCTATGACATTGAAATTATTTCTTTCTAGCTGTTTGCAATATTTTCTCTTTGACTTGTGAGTTCTAGAATTTGACTACAATGTTCCTAAGAGTTTTCATTTTGAAATTTCATTCTGAAAGTGAAAGACACATTCTTTTAATTTCTGTTTTATCCTCTGATTCTAGGATATCAGAACAGTTTTCCTCTATAATTTCTTAAAACATAAGGTCTATGCATTATGTTTGTTTTTAAATCTTGGCTTCCAGGTAGACAAATAATTCTTAAATTATCTCTCCTTAATTTATTCCTGAGGTTATTTTTTTCCAAAAATATATAGATTTCACATTTTATTCTGTATTTTTCATTCTTTTGATAATGTTTTACTGTTTCTTAAAGTCTCATGGAGTCATTTGATTTCACTTAACTAATTCTACTTTTTAAGGAGTTATTTTCTTCAATAAATTTTTTCTACCTCTTTTTCCATTTGATTAATTCTTTTTTTTTTGTCAGGCATTCTTTTCTTTAATGAATTTTTGTCATTTTTTTTTTTTTTACCATTTGGCTAATTCTGTTTTCTTAATCTCTTAGTTTCTTCAGTATTTCTTTGTGCCTCTTTTTCTTAGCTATTGACTCTCTTTTCATAATTTTCTTGTTGGTTTTATTTATTTTCTCAATATTTACTCTAACCTTTTAAATTGCTTTTTCTCTATTTTTTAAATTTTATTTTTAATTTATGGAATAAAACAAGAATTTCCATAGCATAGTACAATAAAAAGATGATTATGCATGAAACTGCAAATCTACTATATACAACTTGCTATTTCTTTCAATGAAATTATCATATAAATTTCTTTGTTCCTTTCTTTCTCTCCCACACTTGAGATACCCTACCATCAAACACTAATATCTATACACACATATGCACATATATATACATATATATATATCCAAATATATGTACGTACATATGTGTGTTGAAATTATTCCACACATACTTCTATTTATTAATTATTTCTTTGGATGCAGGTAGTATCTTTCAACGTATGTCCTTTACAGTTAATTTGGATATTTGTAATAGATTAAAAAAACTGATTTGCTCAAATTCTTTCTCAATACAGTATTGCTTATCTGATTATATCTTATTTGATTTTAAAAATTCTTTTGAAGTTCTTTCATGAATTCTTGTTAGGCTTGTGTCCAATTCTTTTAAATTTGAAGTTTTGCTTGTAGCTTTTTAAATGTCATTTTCTTCTTTAGAGTTTATTTCTTAATCTTTCCTGTCACCATAGCAGCTTTTTATAACCAGGTTTCATGGTTTTTGTTGTTTCTCATTTTCCCAGCCTACTTCTTGAATATTGAAACTTTTGTTGAAGTTGGTCTCTGCTGCTGAGATGGGGGTGAGAACATTCTTTCAAGCCTCAGGGTTTTGTGCTGATTTCAGAGCTAGTTCTGAGGGTCTATGAGTTTTTGATCCATCCAAGGTAATATGATCCAGAAAGAGGTTTTTCGTTGCTCTTGATATGGGATCTAGTCGTTAACCAGGAAGGGACCTTGGTAACACTAACAAGTGTTAGTGCTCCTTTTGGTCCTGAACTGTGAATGCTCTCCCTGATTTCCTGCATCTGCAAATGTCAGTGTTTCTTTCTGCTTTCGAACTGAGAATTGGCTCCTACTCCCCTGTATGTATAAGCACTAGTGCTCCTCTTTGCCCTAGCACTGCAACCCAGAACTGCATATGGGCAATGCAACACAATCAATGCCAACAAAGGGTCCCTTTAAATGTTTTTTCTGACCATTTATCTGACTCCCTCATTGTCTCTGGGAAGAGAGCTCTTGAAGCTTCTGCTACTATAACAGCTGCCTTCAAAAGCTGATGCTGGTGTTATCACAACATAGGTGGTTCTCTGAGCTGCCCCCACCCCCTGACCTGCTTCACAGCCCTCTGTGACTGTCTTCCCAGACTATCCTGAGCTCAATGAATAGCTCAGCCCAAACTTTTGTTGGCTGTATACCATGCCAAAATTTTATTTGTGGCATTATTTTAAAGTTGTTTAGAGGGGAGTGTTAGGAGAGTTCAGTTGAGTTGCTGCCTCTACACTGCCATCTTGATTCCACCCCTTCATTATTGTGGCTAGATTTTCTGAAGAAAGAGATGGAAGTATCAGACAATGATCTTAATACATATGGGAGAAGGCAGAATTGCAAGTATTTGTTGGGAGCCTATTATGCCCATATTTGGTAGTGAGACAGGTGACTGACTGGACATAGAAGAGAGAGGAGTCAGATTTTGAAAAATAGTGATTGCCATTGATGCAGATTCAAAAAGGTACTGACACTCCAGAAAACTGGGGAGAAGCTAGTCACGTGACATCTATAGGGGTAATTCAATTCAGCAGCTATTTTACATATTGTTTAACAGGTAATATTCTAGACATTAGGGACAGAAAGATAAAAATGAGATTACCCTTTGACTCAAGTAGCTTGCAATCAATTTTGAAGGCACAAAAGTAAATATAAAATTAAAATATGGCTATGCATGTATAATTTAATTATATAATACATTTATTATATTAATTATACACATATAGGTACATAACATTCCATAGGTTGGCACAAAAGTTGAGTTTTGTTAACAAGGGAAAGGTAGGACATGTCCCAATCAATTAATCATATTCTACACTGTACTGGGCAGTGTGCAAACAATAGGGATACAAATACAAAGAAGGAAATAATACTTACTTACAACAGGCATATTTACACACATTCATAAACACATGAATGCATACATGTACACAGATAGGTACATAGATAATATGTAGTTAATATCTTAAAGGAAGAGAGATTCTATGAGGCAGAGGTAAGGAGGGAGTGATGAAAAAGGCAAAGTTGTGGGTACAGGAGATGTAATATGAGTGAGGAACAGAGAAAGACAATTTTGAATTTTAAAAAAGAGTGAAATAATATACCATAATAATGTACCATGAACTTAAAAAGATAAGTTCAAGAAAGATTGTGAAGGGATTTAAAATAAAAGGAGTTTATATTTTATCCTAAAGGCAATAGGGAGATATTGAATTTGATTGAGCAGCAAGATCACATGGTTAGGTGTATATTTAAGGAAATTTACTTTGGCAGCAATATTCAAGATAGTCTTGGATAGTGAGAAACTTGAGGCAGGGGAGCCTAAGTAGGAAACTGTTATAATAATCTAGGTTAGGAATAATGAAGCCCTGAAATTAGATGTTAACTACAAATAAGGAGGAAGTGGATATGAGAAATATGGAAAAAGGTCGAAATGGCAAGATTTGACAACTGATTAGATATATGGGATGAGGGACAGTAAGTGCTGAGGTTATGAATATAGGAGATAGGGAAGATAGTGATGCTGTAGGTTGGAAGAAGGTTGAGTTTGGGGTAATATGATGAATTCAATGTTGATCATGTTCTAGATAGTAGAATGGGCAGATAGGAACATCTAATGGATGGGAATGAAATGGATTGTTACGAATGAGCATTAATTGATGGTGAGGGAAGAGACCTTCAGATTCTGTGGGTTTTGTTGAAGAAACTGTCCACATCAATGAAATCATGAATCCAATGATTATATGTCATATTAGACTATAGTTGCAATTGTTAGATTATTAAATTCCTTTAGGGCAAGGTCCTCGTCTCATTTCCACACCAGATACCTCTACTGCTCTCTGAGGCCAAGAACAAGATAAATCTCTTTTCCATTTTGTAGTCCTGAGAATATTTGAGAACAGCTTTCATATCTCCCTCTTTACTCCTCTTTTCTGGAACTAACACCCCCAGGACTTTTAACTGATTCTCCTTTGGCATGCCAGTCTCAAGTTACTTTACTATTTTTTGGATACTCCCCAGCTTTCCCCTTCCTAAAACATACCAACAACAATCAAAACTAATATTTATATAGTGCTAGTTTGTGATAGGAACTTTACAAATATCATCCTATTTGGTCATTATAACCATCCTGGCAATTAGGTACTATTATTGTCCCCATTTTACAGATGAGGAAATGGAGACAGAAAATGAGTATTTTCCACAGGGTCACACAAATGTCTGAGTATAGATTTAAACTCAAATCTTCCTGACTCAAAGCCTTGTATTCTGTTCATTGCACTGCCTAACAGCCCCAAGAACTACATATAATTCCTTTTAGATGGGCTTTTCTCCATATTAAATTCTTCAAGAACTGTCTGTAGATTTTAATGCTGTTGACAATCAGTTCCCCCTGGAAGCCTCCCTTCTGGCTTTGTCCTGTTCTCACCAACGTCTGCTTCCCTCTTCTGGTTTCTCTCTGACTTGTCTGTTCCCCCTGCTTAGCTTGATCATCATCTATGTCACTTCCCCAAATCATGAGTATTCATAGGTTTCCATCCTGATCTCTCTTTTTAAACCATCATTCCTCATATTATCATCCATTCCCAAAGGTTCAATTATCATCTATATACAGATGACTTCCAGTTCTAAGCTTTCTTCCAATTTTTAGCCTTTCAAGATTTTTCTTAGGCGATACCTCCTGGGGTAAACTTTTCCTCGTTGCCCTAGAGATTAATGTTATGTTCTCTTTCCCTCTCCTTCTCGCTCTGTCTCTCCCCATCGCATCTCAAATTATCTTGTATTTATTGTTTCTGTGAATGTACCCCTTCCCCAGCTTCCCAGTTGAACATTAACTCCTTAAGGACTGGGGAATTAAAAAAAATAGTGTGTGTTTATCCCCAACAGCTAGCATACAATAGGTAATTAATAAATTTTTATTATATTTCTGATTATATTTGATGACTATTTTTCTCCCTGTTCTATTCAGCATTTTTATCAATAACAGAGAGGAAGATATATGTGTGTACCTATCTATCCATACACATATACCTAAATGTGTGTATATACATATACAAACATATACACACATGTGTGTGATCCTAATCTAATTATGATTAACTCAAAGCTGGGGATAATAACTAAAACACTGAATAACAATATCAAGATGTAAAAATGTCACTGATAATCCATAATAACAGGTACAGTCAAATGATTATATTTCATAGTTATCAGCAGGACAAATATAAAATACTATGGCCAGGTTAAAGGAACCAGCTGCACAAGGCTAAGATGTGGGAGACTTTTTAATATCTCTTCCTATGTAAAATACTTGGTGGTTTTAGTTAAATGCAAGGTCAATGTGAGTCAACAGTGTAATGCTGCTGCCAAAATAGGTAATGGATTCTTAGGTTGCATTAATGGAAGTTTATCGTCCAGAACACAGGAGGTAATTGTCCCATTCTATTCTGTGTTGATCAGACTATCTGAAGTATCATGGTTAGTTTTAGGCACTATCTTTTAAATAGAAAGACTGAAAATTTGGAGAAGAGCAACCTTTGTAGTAGCAAGGTATGAGAAACACATCATGTGACAAACAATTAAAGCAAATTCGGTTGATTAGTCAGAAGATAAAATGATTGAGGTAGGATGGCATCAAATGTTTGAAGAACTATTTGAAGAACTGTCTTCAGAAGGAGGAAAAAACTCAAATTATTCTGTTTGGCTCTAGAAGGAAGAAATAGAATCAGTGGGTAGGGTTATAGGAAAGAGTCAGCTTAGTACAAGAAAGATATTCTTTTATAATTAGAGAAGTTCCAAAATTCATCCCAATGAAATGGGATCTTTTCTGAGGCAGTACATTTCCTATCACCAGAAGTGTTCAGACAGAGATATGTTATAGAGGTAGTCACAAGAATGGAAAGGGGAGTTTGACTAGAGAATCTTTTAAAATCTCCTCCAAATATATCTGCGGTTCTGAAGTTTGATCTTGGAGGAATAGTGATTTACAGAAATAAAGAAGCATAGTACATTAAATTTAAATTTTGAAGTTATAAGATTGGAAGGTAACAGAGATGATCAAATTTAGCATCCTCATTTTTCAGATGAGGAAACTGAGGCCCAGAGATGTTAATGGACTTGTCTAAGGTCACACAACTAGTAAATGTCTGAGGAGGAAGTTTTACCCAGATCTTCCTGACTCTACTTCCAGTTCCCTATCCAATAATTAGCCTAGTGATGATAGTACAATTCATAGGCACAGAGTAATGAATGTTCAATAGAGTACTGAGAAGGGACATACAGGGCTGTGAGTAGAACTCGAAGACATCTTCACTGGTGTGTAATTGGAAGAGGGAGGGATCTCAATAAAGGAAATATGGGATAGGACAAATAAATGAAGAATTTCAAGGCAAAATGTTCAGGAAGTAGAGGAATTAGTAGAGATAAACATATTTTCTACCACATTGTATTAGATTTCCATTCTATTTCATCTTCTATTCCATTCTATTTCATCTTATTTTTAGCAGCCCTTCCTATTCCAATGCCAATCTTAAAATTTTCTAATTGTTTTTTGTTATCTATATAGACATACAGATTCATACATATGGAGAAACATGCACATACATAGATCTATGTAGAAGCAAGAATTGAAAATAATCACTGTTTGAGAGAGGAAAGTGGATACTGAAGAGATACAAATCTTAACATGTTGAATGTAGTCTTTGGAGGACAAAAAAATAGTAAACTAGTAAAATGCTAGTAACACTTCTGGGCTTTGAGGAAGTGGTGAAAATGGTTTGTAAAGATAAAGATTATGACAGTACCTGTATCTTAATATAGCAGAAATAAACACATATTCCTAGTCATTTATATATAATTGCTTTCTTGTGCATATCATGAATTTGTATGCACATGATCTTTGTCAACCCAGCCTCCAAATCTAATCCCTTCCTTATGGACTTACCTTCAATTGACACTGTAAATGTCTTCTATAAACATAGCTATTTTCATGTTATTTCCCTCATTAGAAAGTGAGATTCTTGAGAGAAGGGTCTATGTTTTTCTTTTTCCTTTCTTTGCATCCTCAGTATCTAACACAAGGCCTGGCACATGGGAAATGATTGATAAATGCTTATTAACTAATTACTTGACAAATGTAAATATCCACATATGTTTATACACAATGGATTTAATGAATAGACATAAAACATAACATCCATTTGTGCTATACTTTAGAGAATATAGGCTGGCAAATGTTTTAAAAATACATCTGTGAATTGATATACTATACTTTCATATGTTTATAAAACTCTGTTTCCATTAGGAAGGTATTTCTTTAAAGACACACATGTGTAAAATCTTAAAGTTTTGTGAAAGAGTATTATGTGGTCAACATTATGATAACATGGTATGATAAGGTTGGTAAGCCTATGATGATTCCATGCTGCTGAAATTCAGGAGTCATTAGGCATGGTTTGGCAAAAATGTGGTTATTCTATCCGAGTGAACAAAGTGAGACCTGAGGGTTGAAAATAGTCCATGGAGCCCTAAAATGTGGAGTATATCTTGCATTTTCCAATAATTGCAGTACAAAATTTGATCAGTATTTTGTTGCTGGCAACCTCAGTATATTTGAGAAGACTTTGATCTCCCTATGGGCAACATAACTCTGGATTTCCTCAGGCTTTGAATACTTCATGGATTACACATGTTGTGAAGTTTGATTTGACTATCATCTCACAGGTTTCCATGAGGAGCTTTTATATCTATGAAGTCAAGAGTATCCATTATTCCTATCTTTATCCAACAGGACTGAATTCAACATGCAACCTTTCAAATAAATCATAATGATTTCTTTAGAAGAGCTCCCACAATAAAACCCAATTGCTTTTAGCATGAATATTAAGAGTCAAACTATCAGGTCTGGGGTTTTAACCTTCATTTGCATTTTTAGGCTTCCAGAACAACAATATAAGGTCTCACATTTCCCAGAATTCTCATTCTTCCTTACCCCAGGCTCCTCGTTGTAATTTATCATCCATTCACAATTCTCAGGAC
Source organism: Notamacropus eugenii (assembly GCF_028372415.1). NCBI lineage: Eukaryota > Metazoa > Chordata > Mammalia > Diprotodontia > Macropodidae > Notamacropus > Notamacropus eugenii. The sequence continues at coordinate 285,259,414 of NC_092876.1, read as the reverse complement.
CCTTGCCCTCACTGTTTTCCCCTAATACTTTTGAGCCTTCATTTTCCCCCATCATGTATTCCAATAAAGATCTTGATCATGACTAAAGGAATCAGAAATAATAGCTAGGAAAGAAAATTAGTCAAGCAATCAACAAATTTTAAATAAGGGCCAATATGCTACACACTATGATAGGTGGAGAAATATAATAAATGAAACAATTCTAATTTACCAAGATAAAAAATGAAAGCAATTTATTTGCTAATATGGAAGGTAAAGAATATCCACAATTAAGGATTATTTCTGAATGATGAATCAGCAAAGAAGATTGAGAAAAAGCAGGTAGCCAAGTTGATGGAGAAGAAAAACAGAGTAGTGTCTTAAGAGATCTGAGAGTAGAGAATGTCAGAGAGGAGAGGGTGTTGAGTGTTAAATGCATCAACTTTGAAAGCAAAGATGACTAAAATAAGACCATTAGATTTGAGAAACTAAGTGATCATCAGTAACTTTGGAGCTAGTACCTCACTAGCAACTAGCTAGTAACTGTCCCATCAAGTCAAGGGATGAATTTAGAAGTCATTTTGCAGAGTGCTGAGAAACAAGTGAGTTGAGAGCAGGATGGAAATGTTGATAACCAACAGTGTGGCAGAAAAAGATCTAAGAGATATAGAATAGTAGCTTGATGAGACCGTTGAGTCTCATGAAAGTGTGTATGTGAGTTGTTATTTATGTGAGTCCTGGGCTTTTGAAAGCCATTTGAAGAAACTAACAGACAGAAACAGGTTAAAGATAAACTTAAGAACGGGGAATAATTGAGGTTGCAATGTGCTTAAAAAGACAGAAAGGGATTAAAATGACAATGATATTAATGAGAATTCTGGCTCTTATCCTTTTGGCTACAGTGACAGGACATGTGATGCCAATACCAAGGGGAAGGGACTTACATTTTCTCCTATATCATGGTTCTGCAAATAGATTTCAGGAGGGCTCCATGAACTTGAATAGGAAAAATACATCTTTATGTTCATTAACATCTAAATGAAATTTGGCATTTCTTTCAATTAGGAATGTGTATAAAAAAATGCTATTCTGAAAAGGGATCCCAAGGTTTTTCCAGATGGCCAAAAGTATCCATGAATCACAAAAAGGATAAGCACCCCTGTCTTAGAGGCAATATTATATAAGATGGTTGTTGCTGTTGCTACGGAGCTTCTTGAGAAGTATCATACTTCAGGTACATTATGCAGCAGCTGGAATGGATTATTGTAGTTACCTGAGAATCCAAACAAATCAAATAATGTTGTTTGTATGTGTTTACAAGTAAAGTTTATATATAAATTATTCTAATACAATGACTGCCTGTACTGTCAGAATACATTTTGTTTTATAGAGCAATCAGCTTTTTAGATGTTCCATGAGAATAATACAAGAACAGAGGCAGGGAAACCTCAATGTCAGTCATTTACTAGCTCTGTGATCCAGGACAAGTCTCTTTGTCTTTCTGTTTGTTTCCTCATTTATAATATGAGGTGGTTGGATTAAATGGCCTCTGAATTTCCTTCCAGCTTTATAGTTATAATTCTAAAAACCTATAAATCAAAATGGTGTTTAGATTCACTCAAAGGGCTACATTTGAGGCCCTAGAGGGCCACGCATTGCCTCAAGGCCACAGGTTTGCCACCCCTGGTTTAGACCTTAAATCATACTGGAGCTATCTTATACCTCTAGGATTTACCATGGAAAGAGTATGTCACATTGATTATGGCATGTCCTTTCTCAATAACCAGCTTTATGTTTAGTCATTAGCCAGCTGTGTGTATCCTAAAGAAGAGTTTAGTGAATTATTGATCATTGATTGGATGGTGTTGTGGAATGGGAGACAGAGCTCTAAACTAAGAGTTTGGAAGACCTTAGTTAAAATCCTACCTTAGACACTCAATAACTTTACAACAAGTCAAAAACTAACTCTCTGAGCCTTATTTGCCTCATCTGTAAAGTGCACATAGCAATTGCACTTACTTCACAGGATTTCTGTGAGGATCAAATGAGATAATGTATGTGAAATACTTTTAAAACCTTAAGGAACTATATATCCGAGCTCTTATTATTACAAGGTGTAAGACTCCAATAAAAGGAGTGGGGGTGGAGCAGGAAACCCAAGAATAATAAGGTCAAGTAAGTGTTTGTTCATTTCTGCTTGGCATTACATAAACTCTGGCTAGATATTTGCCAAGATCTTAAAGGGGTACTATTTTTCACAGGTGCTAAAATAACAATGAGGTTGGTGGTATAAAAACTACGGTACCTTGTCTACTTGACACAAATTTTGCCATGAGATTTAATGAATTCATTCATTTAAATAGCTAGATTGAATGAAAGTGCCCAATTAATAACAGTGAATTCAGGAAGGCTGAAATAAAATTCCCCAAAGGTATAACAAGTACAGTCTGTGACTAGGTATATTGCTATTTTTAAAAATAAGCATCTTTTAACATCCCTGTAGAATTCCACACCAACATAATAAAAAAATCATTGGGAATCTGGTTATAGCATACTTGCTTAATACTCGATGCTCCTTTGACTAAATAAATCAGTACTATTAAGGATAAACTAACCTAAAATTAAAAAAAAAAAACACATTTCTCTCTGTGTAATTATATCTGTTAGCATTTCTGGAAATAATGTATAACTCAAGCGATAGTATTTGATTAGAGATAATACACACAAATATTATATATATTATATATGCACATATAATACAGAGAGAGAGAGAGAGAGAGAGAGAGAGAGAGAGAGAGAGAGAGAAGGAGGAGGAGGGAAAGAGAGTGAGAATGTCTGGTCTAGAGTTGTTTTTAGTGAGTCTATTGCTTAAAGAATTATTTCATTTAATGTTTTAGGATAATCTCGGTTAACTCTTCAGACACAGCAATTGATAAAATTTTAGGTTTTGTGCTGGATTTTCTGTCTTTCAAAAGTAAAAATTATATTTACAATCCTTATATTTTTAGCTGAATTGTTCCTAATTTAGAGAGAGATATGAGAAAACACATTTTCATATACTTTGCATATAGTGCTCCACATGATTGGTATAAGAGTGCTGATAATGTAAAATCAGCTCAGACAAGTAATAAAATTAAGTCATTATTAGTAGGTACACTTGATTTGAGATGGAAGATGTTTTAATGGTTGTTAAATGAGGTATAGTGTATAGAGATTTATATTATGAAAGGTGTTTAAATTGTTTTAGGAATGAATATTACAGCTAATGTTATCATTGGCTGCTAATTTGCAGTGCTAGTACTTCCTGAGATAACTTTATACTGCAAAAAGAACTGATTCACAAGGTTTCCTTTGTGATAGAAGAAAAAAAGGTTAGTAAATAAACACTATAAGACACTCTATAGATGTGGAGTGCCACTTCTCAACTGAAAGCATGAATTAGTGTACATTTTTATGTTTGCTGGATGCTGGAAGGGTAGAATTTATTCCTTAATATGTAATTCCTTACATGTCATAGGTTTGGGAAATATATCTTAAAACATTATTATCGAGTCATAGCAGAAATGTGCTGTATTTGTTTAATAATCTTTTGTCAATACTTTTCATGAAGACTTCTATGTGGATGAGTACTCCCGGCACTGTCCATTGAATTGTTCTGGTCTTTTCAGCCTCCATGCTTATGCATGTCTTCCCTTGTTTTGGAATTTGATACTACTCCCCTTTTTCTTTTTTTCCCTTTTCTTAGTTACCTAAAATTCCCCCTTTCCTCCTACCTTATTTCCCCCCTCAGTTAACTGGTTAACACCCCCTATTTCCTATCTTCCTATTTATTTCATTAAGTTTCTCTTTTTATTGTTTTCTGTCCCTTCAATTTTGTTTCTTCATTTTCTTTCTTTTCTGTTTAATCTAAACATTTACTGATTGGTTCATAGTCTTTGTACTTCCTTACTTTTTGTTTAGTATCTTTTCATTCTTTAAGGAATTAATGCTTCTGAAGAACCAAGTTTGAGTTAACCTCTATTAAACAATTTTATGTTATTGCCTTGAGGATCTTGCCCTCTCACTTCCCTATTTTGTACTTTTCTTAGAAGCAGCAACTCCTGGGTAAAATCACAAGATTACAGATAGATAGATAGATAGATAGATAGATAGATAGATAGATAGATAGATAGATAGATAGATAGATGATAGATAGAATAGATGGAGCACTGGACCTGGAGGCAGGAAGATATGTTTCCAAATCTGGCCATAGATATTTCCTAGCTGTCTGACAATGGGCAAGTAATTTAACCTCTACTCCAAATCCCTCACCTGAAGATTAGTGATGGTAATAACATCTAACTCCCAAACTTGTCCTGAGGATAAAATAAGATATATTGAAAGCATTTTAAAACCTTAAAGCGCCATATAAATTATTATTATTATTGTCCCATGGTAAAAAAATGTTGTTTCCCAAAATAGGCAGTCTAATTCTATTACTAGCCATGCCCATGATCTTCCTCCTCCTCCTCTTCTTTTTTTTCTTCTCCTCCTCCTCCTCCTTCTCATCCTCCCCCTCCTTCTTCTCCTCCTCCATTCAATATCCTTCTTGGGTCCCTGCCCTTATATATCTTGGTGTTGGTTATCTCTAGGATCTCTGGTTCCCTTTTTCCAGAGGCAATAAGTATGTTTTCCATGGAGCCATAACATTCCTTTAAAGAAGGATGTCTCCTTGCATCATATCTTGTCATTGTAAGATCACTATCTCCCATTACAGAATATATTTATCCTCCCTTGGGAATGTCGTCATTGGGACCCACTCTCACAATTCAGTTGAGATCTTCTGTTCCTCTCTAAGCCCCATCTCAATCCCTCCCTGTACCTCACCTCTTCTTTTTTGTAGTCCCTCTTCTTGCTGAATAAAGGAGTTATTTTTCCTATGTTGTTTACTATGGATTTGATTAAGGTATATTATATTTTCCCCTATATTCTTAACCTTCCTCCTCTTTTTTATGGATCCTCTCATTGTGCAATTCAGTCTGACAAAAAGAAATAATTCACCTGTAGGGTGGATACTAGCTTTAATCTATGGTATTTCAAACCTATTCCAATATTACTACTACTTTTTTTAAGTTCTACTTTTATTTTTATTTCTTAGTGTACTTTCACAATAAGAAATCATTCAATGGTCTGTTATTTATTTTTAACCTTATGGTTAATTTACTCATTCTAGCATTTTTTGCCTTTAATAATCTATAGATGTGGGATTATTTATTTTGTTATCTCTGCTTTTCTTTTTAAAAAAATATAATATTTTATTTTCCTCCAGTTACAAGTAAAATCAATTTTTAACATTTGTTATTAAAGCTTTGAATTACAAATTTTCTCCCTCCCGACCCCACCCTCCATTTTGTGAAGGCAAGCAATTTAATATAGGTGTTATATATGTATATATATATACATATATGTATATATGTATATATATATATATGTAGTCATGTAAAACATTTCCATATTGGACATGTTGTGAAAGAAAACATAGACCCCCCCCCCAAAAAAAAAGCCCCAAGAAAAATAAAGTTTTAAAAAAAGTGTGCTTTCATCTGTATTCAGACACCATCAGTTCCTTCATTGGGGATGGGTAGCATTTTTCATCACACAAGTCCATGAGAGCCTCCTTGGATCATTGTATTACTGATAATAACTAAGTCATTCAAATCTGATCATCTTGCAGTATTGTTGGTACTTTGTACACAGTACATCACTTTGATTCAGTTCTTGCAAGTCTTTCCAGGTTTTTCTGAGAGCAACCTGTTCATTATTTCTTATAGCACAACAGTATTCCATCATGATTACATATCACAGTTTGTTCAGCCGTTCCCCAGTTGATGGGGATCAGTTACTAATTTTTTGTCTCCCCAAAATGAGCTCTCATAAATATTTTGTACATGTAGGTCTTTTTTCTTTCTTTGTTTGTTTTTAATCTCTATCAGTACATAGAGCTAGAAGTGGTGTTGTTAGGTCAAAGGGTATACATGGCTTTATAACTCTTTGGGCATACCCAAATTGCTCTGTAAAATAGTTGATTCAGTTAACAACTCTACAAACTCTGCATTAATGTCTTGTTTTTCCCACATCCACTCCAAAATTTCTTATTTTGCTTTTCTCTCACATTAGTCGATTTAATACATCAGATTGTTTTTTACTTTGCACTTCTTCATATAGTGAGTCTTCAATAGTGAGTCACAGCATTTTTAAAAATATGGGTATAGATAACTTTGATTACTTCATCTGAAAATTGTTCATATCCTTTGATCATTTCTCAATTCAAACAGCATTGTACTTTAATTTCTGGAGGAAATCTGTGAATTTTTTTAAATGTATTTTATTTTCTAATTTATGGAATAAAACAAGCATTTCTAAAACATAGTACAATAAAAAGATGATTGTACACAAAACTGCAAATCTACTATGCACAACTTGCCATTCCTTTCACATATACAACAAAATTACCATGGTTTTTTTTCCTTTTTTATTTCATTCCCCCACCCTAGAGATGACTACTGTTAAGCACAAATAGGTATGCATAGACTTCACGTTTTCTTTCCTGTATTCATAAGTTCTGGGCAAATTTATGGGAATGTGTTATGAGGTTCAGCTTTTTTTGGTTTGTTTTACTCATCAAGTTCTGAGAGGTTAATAATCCTTAAATTTTCTCTATTTATCACATCTTTGAGGTCAGTTCATTTTGCTTAGAAAATAATGTGATCTTTTAACATGATTTGTTTGTTTGTTTGTTTCTCTTCCATATTTTCCTTCACTCAAATGAGATGTTTGTTAAATGTGTGTCGTAGTTCCTGGCACATAATAGGGACATATTAAAGACTGATTCTCTACTTCTTTCCCTTACTCTGGTATATTTGCATTCCTAATCCATTGTACCCTCTTTTGTTTTTTTGGAAAGACCACCATGCATTCAAGTTATTTTATTCTGCTAAATATTTTTACCACATATGAGCATATGTTCTGCCATTTGTTCTCATGTAATTTTTTTTCTCAATGTTCTGAGTTCTTTCTTGAACTATTTGCAAACATTTTCCTTTATTTCTATACTCTCTTGGGAATCAATAAAATTCTATTTCATTAATTATTGGTTCTTTTGTTTTGAATTATTATTTGAGGATATTTGCCACCTTTTATATGTAATGTTAACCATATTCCTCCTTAGTTTAATATCATCACTGTTGATTTTTCCATGTGTTCTAAGTTTTTAACTGAAATTCTTCTCCTTAGAACTTTTGTGGTTTTATATTACCCTGTTGTTCAATTTCTGACTTCTTTATTTTTGATGGGGTGTACTTGTCTTTGGACCTCCATGTCATCTTCTGCATTGAGAACTTCACTTTCCAGTAACCTGGATTAGAAGCCAATATGAATGCCAGTTTCCCAAGTGCTCACTTTCTGTCCCATTTTCCTGTGTCCTTTTTGTCTTGATCTAGGACAAATGAATTTCTGTTGCTTTTTGAATGATTGGGGTAGGGTGGGTTGAATATTTTGAAAGGTGTTTCTCCTTTCAAGTCTACTTGAAGGTGCCCTTGTCCCATCACAAGTAATAGATAGTATTTATCTCCTATATTATCGCTCTTCCAAATGTAGCAGAGCACAATTGAGGTGTTTTCATTGTGACTTGCTGCTTTAACACTTATAATGTATTCTCAGAAATCCCCAGCAACTCCTTAATGTCTATGCAAGCCCAGGTGTGCATGTATACACACATACATACACAAACAAGCACACATATACACTTTTCATAATATCACAACTCTCTGGGTAATGTTATATGTGACTGTGAATCTCAAAACCTGATCTTCACCCTCAAATAACCCAAAAATAAATGAAGATGAATATTAGGCATTTATAGGTAATAGAATATTGCCAATGCTGGTGACTCCTGTAGTGTCCTACTCAGCTCCAGCTGATGTTTCTACTTAAAAACTGGAACAAAACGAGTCACTCAATCTGTCTCACACATAAGAAAAGTTACTTAGCCATTGTAGAGGACAGATAGATATTCAGCGTAAGAATAGGATATTGAGCATTTGAGCATTTTCCTTAAGCTGGTAATGCTACTGGTCTTTCAGTCTCAAGCTTCAGGATAAAGTCCCTCACTTCTTGTCACTTATTCAGGTGATGAAGAAACATTATACTCTCCATTTTCAGTGACTGACTGTAATCTTCAGCTCCCCTTGGAACTTCTAGAAACATGGAGTATAATCCCCTTGATAGATTTTTTTGGCTGTTTCTTTTTTGTTTTTCTACTTATTATTTCTTGTTACCCTGCCAATACACTTCTGTCTGCCCCAAGCTCATACTCACTCCTCCCTCAAATTAATTTTTCACAGGATAGGAATGTAGATCTTCATGGTTCTAGATATAGTATTTAATAAATGCTTATTCAATTTGATTTTATTTGAATTTGTAAAGTGAGAATAGTAATACTTGTAAAAGCTACCTCACAGGGTTGTTGTGAAGATTAAATGAGATAATGAGGGTAAAGCACTTTGTAAACCTTAAAGTGCTTTTCAAATGTTCCTTACTATTATTACTTTGGCATAACCACAATGAGCTCTTTATGGGAATGGAACAATAGGCAGCAATCCTGTATTATTCCCACACAGACACTTCTGTCTAGGAAATTCAATAAAAAGACACTAGGAAAATAGGGGACTTCAATTTTCATTGCTTTTCATCTGAAACATTTCATTAGAACCAAATTCCCTTGACTTAATACCACCCCTAAGCCACACAGGGGGCCATTTTCTAGATCTTTCTGACCACATTTAACCCTCAACGTTCATCTCATTTACTCTTCATGTTCCTGTTGGATTTCATTCATACGTGCTTTCATTCTACTTTGAAGCTCTATATTCAAACTTTTATTTTGTGCTTGGTATTTTCTGGAGACAGATAAAAGACAGCCCAAGTGAATAAACTAGTATGGTTAATAATACTTACTATTACATAAGCTAAAGGATACTGGCCTCATCTAATTGCATAAATTATTTTAATCTGCTTTCCTAAAACAAACAATGTTCAGAAAGAAAATATTTTCATGGGATAAATTTATAGAAAGATAGATGAACCAAAACAAGACTGATACCTGATTATTGTAGATATGTAGAGAGACTCTCCCTTCAAGTTTTGATCAGCTAAAATGTGGCATTTTTGCATACAGATGTGCATACTATATTCACGTATGATGTTGACATTCTACTTCCTTGTCTAAGAGTACCAATAATCAATCAATCACAGTCACATTGGTCAAAATTAAATTGGAAAAATATTCAAAGATACAAGGTATGAAACTGTTGTTGTACATGTTCCTAGATGTAATCTTCCATCATGTATCTGTTGTCATTGTACCCAAGGGTACCATTTTCCTAAGGGATATTGAAGAAGACAATCCAGGTGGTTGTCTTCTCTAAATAAAAATCAACGATTCTAATGTGTCTCTTTTGCTTCCACAAATATTCCACAGTATATTACAAAGTCTTTTTTAAGTTAGAGGTCAAGGCTTATGCTTTTTATGGTAGGAAAATGCCAGTATTTTCAAATGATGGGGAGAGAAACAGTTATTTCTAGCATATTGTGTTAACAGACAGCAACTGTGTGGATGGAGCATCAAGGTTCATTAAACAATAGCTAGTTTCCAACCCATTCAGAGAAAACAATTTGAAGTTTACATGATACATTATTTTGGCTCGGCATAGATTGGCTCCTGGGAACAAGTGAAAGAGCAGAGCTTTAAAAAAACAGGATAATGATAGATAAAGCAATTTATTTAACAGTTTGGCTAACTGGTGGAAATTCATACCATAACACGCAGTTGAGACTCATCAAAAATAAGCGTATCTGAGCTTAGTAATTTCAATGTGGCATATTTTATTTTTAATAGACACTTATTAAATTCATAAAAGTTAATGAACTAGGAATTAAGTCATTATGAACTCTGTCCCAATTGTCTGTTATTAATAGCATCACGATAGTGGTGCTATTGTTAAATATCTCCACTCTAACTTCCCACTTTTAACCGCTCATCATTTTAGGGACAGAGGGAGTATATCTTTTTTCCCAAAACATTTTCTTGCAAACTCCTGCAAGTTGCTCATTTAGTGAAATATTAGTTTAAATTCATTGTCAGAAATCTCAAAGCTTTTATTATCATTTTTATCAAATATGACTCTATATTAAAAACATATTCTTTGAAGAACTTGTATCCTATAATAATGAGTGTACTCCTTCAGTTCCTTCTGTCACTTGAGTGAGCAAATCAGATTATAGATCATAGATCTTGAGCTGGAAATAAACGTAATAAACTTCTAACTCAATACCCTCCTATTGTAGATGAGGAAACTGAGGCCAAGGGAATTAAGTGACTTGCCCCCAAATACACAGGTAGTAAGCAGTAGAGGAAAGTTCCAAACCTGATTTTTCTGACTCCCGAGTCAATGTTCTTTCCATTCTACCTCTTGAATTCCTCATCTATAAAATAGGGGAAATTAAATCATAGAAAGTTTAATAATTGTGAGAATCTAGTGAGATGAGACAGCTTTGTGGTCAGAAACCACTATATAGGCTGTTAGTATATTGTTATTTGCATTATTTCTATTGTCAAACACAGAGGTATTACAAATTACATTTGACAGAGTGAGTTACAGAATACTCTAGCAGGGTGGCTAGCCAGATACCTCTAGGATGAGGCCCCTAAAGTGTAGAAGAAATAACTAACAGTAACAACACTATCATGACATTATTAAGGACAAAGTGTCATGTAAATACTGGAGTTGGTGACCTTTGATAATCTCTGTCCTTGAAGTTTGCCCTAGGTTTATTGCTCTGGGATTATCTGTCCCTTCAATAGGGGGATTGGGCTGCTCAGCTCTCCAATCCCACCACACCCCAGATTCTTAAGGAATAATTCTCTTTTTGACTCTCGTCTAAGTGGTCCTCCTCAGCAAGATGATGTGAGAGAGAAAGGAAAGCAAAATGGTAAACAGAGCATAGATATGAATCATATACAGAACAGTTAATCTTATTCCCACAAAGAAAAGATAAAGTTAATCAACAAAAAATCAGAATTATTTCAATCAGTTGGGAAACTAGTATTCAAGCTTTATTCAGACAACTGCATCAGGGCTGCTCATTAGTTATTTTACATTTTACTCTACTGAGTGCAGCCCTATAAATGCCAAGCGTGCTCTTTTCAATAATGTCTTTCTCTGTCTCTCTCTCTGTATGACTCCATTCTCAGCTGGTCTGACTGTCTTCATGTGTATTTCCCCTGCAATTACTGTGATTGCTGATATCCTGGGGCTCAGGTGCCCAGGCAGAAAAAAAGGCCAGTTGTCTTATTCTAAGATCTCATAAGTCTTTGTACCAAAGAAAAGAAGACACAAACAGGAGATGGGCCGATTCCCAGTCAGAAGTTTGCCTAGGAGGCCATGAGCTCGTATCTTATGGCCTAATATGGGGAAGAACATCCACTGACAGGTTAGAGATTTGACTTTTATCTTCAAGATAAGCTAGAAGAAATGTCATGAGTGGAGCTTGCCTGAAGTATAACCACTGAGTTCTCACTCAGAAACCAATTAAAATATTTCTCATGGTCATCAGGCACAGAGGATATCTGTGCCCTCTCTGAAATATGTATGCATGGGCTAGGCGGAGGGTTCCTCAATCACAAATCTTGAAGGAGATTTATGCTTACTTTCATTACTATAATGGGACAACTAGCCAATGACAGCCTGGTGCTTATACTTAGTGGGCTTGATCTGAAACAATCCCCCATGTGAACTTTGGAACATACACAGCCATTTGGTGACTATTTCCAGTCCACTAACCATGAAGTAAAGACATAGACTTTTGATTTGCTACTAAGAAAAAACTGGATCCCATACAAAAAATACCCATGGGAGCAACTTGGCCCATTTCCCTTCCCTGGTATTTGGGGGAAAGAATGAGCTGTTATGCCCCTTAGACCTCTGGCCTTTCCTCAGGAAGAACCAGCCTAAAGTCTAAAGCACTTGATCTTGCTGTTATCTAGAGAGGTAACAACAGCCCTAGTGGTCTCTTCTCCCCACACAGGGTACTATGAAGCCATGAGCATTTGGCTTTGCCTCTGTGTCACTTCTTTCCCAGCTTAGATTAGAAGAAATTGGAGAGACAGAGCAGAAACAGAGACTAGGCCTTGACTTTGCGAACTTTGAAAGGTCAGGATAACCACCAGAGGTCCAGAGGCTGAAAAGTCCATGTCAGAGTTTGCAACTGGCCAAACTAAAAAGCCCCTAGGATAGATTGACCCTACAACCAAGATGTCAGTTCTTATAAGAGTGACCTGCTTATCCACTGACAATGTCACCTTCAGAGTTGAATTTGGTATATGTGTGAACGTGTGTGTTTGGGGTATAGCAAGATGAATAGTTTATAGAAGCTTTTGTTTGAGTTTATTCAGCTGGAGACTAAGGTGGTATACGTGAGAGTATGTCCTCAGAGTATGTCCTCATGTCCTCAGACACGTTTGTACTTTTTCTTTTTTACTATATCTTTTCAGTACATATCTCTTCATAAAAACTAATCAGTGTTAATTGGTTAAATGATAATGGGAAGCAAGTATAACTGACATTTGATAATGGGGAAAACAAAAAAACAGGAACTTGAGTCAAAAGAATTCAAGGTAACCAAAAAAAAAAAAAAAAAAAAACCTCTCATGGGTACCCGTAGAACTCTGAGTAGATAATGCAGCCAGCTGTGGGCTCTATGAAGACTGTACTCATCCATGTGAGTCAGATAAGGACCCCAGAGTTTAAACAGATCCAAATGCATGTAACTGAATCTACTGAAATCAGGAGATAGGTGAAATGTGTTACAAATCTTTTGCCCATTTATTTGAACATACATTCTTTAGAGATGACCTTAGGTAAATTTTAAGGTAAGTATAGTTTGTCTTCAGTGTTCCTTATGCTTTCAAGACCTCCCCTTTTCCCAACTTTCTCATCCTCCTCTTAGCGAATCAGCTAATGCTCAAGGTCTGTTTCTCTACCCTTATGTTCTCATACCTTAATAACAAAAGCTTATTAATGCCAGGTTTACCCCCTACATATTTGCCTATCCTCTATTTTATCCTTTCTGGTCCCAAGTGTCAAGTATACAATAAGATAAATGGTTCTATACTGGTGAGTGCCTATGCACATAAAATTTGCACTTTAACTATGACCTTCCTTGGGATAATACTGCCATCTTTGTTGTCTGACCCATTAGCTGCAAAAAGTTACAATGGAAGGGGTTAAAGGGGCAAGGAAGTTGATTGTTTGAAAGCCATTTGGTGGTTAGTATGCATGTTATCTCTGCTTCTTAAAACCAAGTTATTGGATTGATTGGTACATAAACGAGTGGCTGAACTTGATAAGGAGAGCTTTTTTAATGGGTATAAAAATATGTATATTTTAAAGTAAAATTTAACATAAATGATGCCACTGGGAAGCCACAAGATGGGAAATCTAATGCACTGAGATCTGATTTGGATTTCTACATCTACTTTCTTTCACTTGAAGAGCTAGAAACTAGGGCCCTGAGGCAACTTACTTAACTCTAGAATTTGAGAGTTCAAGTCTTCTTGGCAGACTTAACTTTGCCCTCCTACAAAGAGACACTAATTGTATTTTTTATTATGTTATCATATAACACTGTGTGACATACCATTTGTCAAATAATACCATAGGAACCATATTTGTTCTCTAATCTTAACTGTGCATATACAGTTTGTGGTTTACATTCCACAGAATGTCCCCCAGATAAATTTGATTACTGTTCATCTACTAAAATTTTAGGCCAAGTTGAATTATATAAGGGGTATTTATGGTCTAAATGGTGCTCTCTTGTCCAATGTAAATGGAATATCCTTCATATTGCAGGTCAGCATATATGTGAGAAGTAATAATAACTTTGATCATTTTAAACTCCACAGTGGAATTGGGGGCAGGGGGGAGGATTTTTGATAGTCTAGAAATCAGATCTGTTTTTGTCAAAACAGTTATGGTAGCTTTATTTTGAATTAGTCTTGTATATATGCATGTGTCTATATGTGTATATGCATAGTGAGAGAGAAAGAAATAGAATGACAGAGACAGACAAATAGAGGCAGAGACAAAGAGAATCAAAGTCAGCAAGAGTAAGAGAACATTATCCCTTCCCTTTCTAGAGAGTAAATATATTCTCCTAAATTGCATATTCTCTAAAACATGGAAGCTGTATAATTTGGGGACAGATGAAAGAAGGCATCACTTTGCCCTGTAGGACTACCTGAAAATTATGATCAGAACAAAAGCCTAGACATATTTAAAGAAATCATGAAAGAAAACTGCCTTGATGTAATATACCAGAGTATCAAATAGAATCCACCAATCACATCCTGAAATAAATCTCAAAATGACAGCTCTCAGGAATATTGGAAATCCTGAAAATCAGAGAAGAGATTAATAAAATTGCAGCTTAAAAAATAAAATAAAACTAGGAGCCCTCTCATGAAAAATCAACAATAACAGAGATACATCACTGGTTAATTTGATTTTATAGAAGAAAGAAGAAAACAAAATTACCAGTTTCAAGAATGAAAAATGTGAATAAACCACAAATGAGATTAAATTAGAGCAATTATTAGGGGCAATTTTGCCCAATTATATGTGAGTAAAACTGACAATGTAAGTGAAATGAATGAATATTTACAAAAATATAAATTGTTCAAATTAACCAAAGAGGAAATAAAATATTTAAATAGCCTATTTTAGAAAAATAAATTGAACATCATAAATGAGCTCCCTAAAATAAAATCCTGAGGGCCAGATGGATTTAAAAATGAATTCTATCAAACATTTAAAGAGCAACTAATTCTAATACTATCTAAATCATTTTTTATAAAGGTAAAGTCCTACCAAATTCCTTTTTTTTGACAAAAATATGGTTTTATGCCTAAACCAGGGAGAAGAAAAGCAGTAAAAGAAAACTATAGGCCAATTTCCCTCATGAATATTTATGTAAAATATTTAAATAAAAATACTAGCAAGGAGATTACAGAAATATATCACAAAGATTATGCACTGTGACCAGATGAGATTTACACCAGGAATTCAGGCTAGTTCAATATTAGAAAAGCTTTAAGCATAATTAACCAAATCAATGACAAAGCAAACAAAAACCATATGATTACACCAATGAATGCAGAAAAAGCTTTTGGAAAAATGCAATGCCCATTTCTATTTAAAAATGTTAGAAAGCATGGGAATAAGTGGAACTTTCATTAAATTGGTTTTACATTTATCTAAACCAGGGGAAAGCATTATCTGTAATGGAGATAAACTAGAAGCTTTTCCAGTAAGATCAGGGGTAAAGCAAAGATGTCCATTATCACCACTATTATGTAATATTGTATTAGAAATGCTACTTAAAGCAATAAGACAAGAAAGATAAAATGAAGGAATGATAATAGGGCATCAAGGAGAAGGGGCCAATATGGACAAGTAAAAGTAGGGACTTGCTAGAGCTTTCCTCCCAAACTCATCAAAACACTGGTAAAAAAAGAAAAAGACTCTAAACAAATTCTGGAACTGTAGAACCCACAGAATGAATGAGTGAAGCAAATCTCCAGCCCAAGATAGCCTAGAAAGTCAACTAAACAGGAAATGTTTATCACACCAGACTGGGAGCAGAGCACAGTCTGGTGTGGGCCATGCCAACACAGACAGGACATGAGTGAGCAGGGGAGGCAGGGGGGTTGGAACTGAATCACTGGCACCTGTGGCAGTTTCCAGACTTTACAGCCTCAAAACACAGAGGACAAATGAGAAGATCAGTGGAAAAAACCTGTCAAACTGTGTGAGAAATAGAGTAGTTCAGCCCCAGCCCCAGGACAGTGAAAGAGGAAGAGGAATCTATGGTAGATGCCGCAGTAGCAAAGGTAGCATCAGCAGCTGTTTTGGGAGTTCTAGGCCTTCAGATTGTGGGGGGATCCAGCTGCTGACAGTACACCCCCACCCCCACTGGAAGCAGAAAACTACCTTGACAAAGAGCTCAAAAGTCAAGTAATTGACTAGGGAAAGGAGCAAAAACAGGAAAAAAGTCAGATTACAGAATTTACTTTGGTGGCAAGAAAAATTAAAAACTTACAACTACAGGGAGAAAACAAAGTCAAAACTCCTAAATCCAAAGCCTCCAAGAAAAATATGATGATCTCAGGTCATGGAAGAACTCAAAAAGGATTTTGACAATCAAGTAAGAGAAGCAGAACAAAAATTGGGAAGACAAATGAGTCTGATGCAAGAAAAACATGAAAAATGAGTCAACTGCTTGCTGAAGGGGACTCAAAAAATGCTGGGGAAATAATACCTTAAAAATAGACTAATCCAAATGGCAAAAGAGATTGATTTTTAAAAAGCCAATGAGAATAAGAATGCCTTAAAAAGAAAAATTGGTCAATGGAAAAGGAAGTCCAAAAGCTTACTGGAGAAAATAATTCCTTCTCTGGACAAGTCATGTAACTCCTAAGTACAACCCCACAGCTCTCTCAGACTATAATTTGTAATCCATTTTTCAGAGTCAGTTGATGTGGTTATTTGCTTTTCTTTTCCTTTTTTAAATTATTTTATTTGTTTTCAGTTTTCTACAATCATTTCCATATATCTTAGATTTTCCCCTCCCTCCCCCTCTTTCCCACCTTCCTCCCCACTCCCTCCCTGAGATAGCATGCAATCTTGTATAGGTTCTGCATATATGTTCTTATTAATTACATTTTCACCTTAGTCATGTTGTATAGAAGAGTTAAAATGAATGGGAGAAACCATGATAAAAAACAAAACAAAACATAACACAAGAGAAAATGGTCTCATTTTCTTCATTCTGCAATGCAATTCCATAGTTTCTTCTCTGGATATGGAAGGCATTTTGCCTCAAGGTTATTTGCTTTTCTTGATAGAGACTATTTATTACAAAAAGTTCTTCGCCTCCCCATGCCATTTTAAGGAACAGAAAGTGGTGAGGCAGAAGGGATGAATTGATAGACTTTCCAGAGAGACAGACAGAGAGAAAGACAGACAGAGAGAAAGAGAGACACAGAGAGAGGCAGAGACAAAGTCACTGAGACATATGTTTGAAGTATACAGAAGACAAAAAAAAAGGAAGGCCAGAAGGAAATGTAGAAAAGCAGGAAAATTTTGAAATGAACATGCTGAATTTATCAAATATTTTAAAAAGAAAAGTGAGGAAAATAATCTCATCTTGGGGTGGAGCCAAGATAGTGGAGTAGAAAGACACATATACTCTAGCACTTCCCCCACAGCTCACAAACTGCCTGTAAAAAATGACTCTCAAAAAATTCTAGAGGAGTAGAAGCCACAGAACAACAGAGCAAAAGAGATTTCCAATCAAAGGTAACCTGGAAGGCTGAGAGGAAAAATCTGTCCCATGGGACATTGAGCAGAGCAGAGCCCAGCCCTGGCCACGTGGCACAGGGAGGAACAGGACCTGAACATACTTCTGGGGCAGAATTCACAGAAGGGAGGGTCTCAGATCCCTCAACCCACAAGCCACAAAGAAAGCTTCAAAGGTCAGTGTGGGAAGGCTTTCCCAGCTGGGTGAGAAGGGAGAGGGGTCCCTCCAGCACTGACCCCAGGGTGGCAGCAGAGGCAGCAGCAGCAACAGGCAGCTACAATGGCCATGGAAGCAGCCTGGGACTGTTGTCCAAGCAGTTCAACTTAAAACCTCTGGGGGAATTGAGCAGGGGATCTGAACCTCAGCCCTCAGTGGTGCCCTACTCCTGCCTAAAGACCCTGGGGGAATTGAGGAGCTCATCTGAACCTCAACCCTAAGCAGAGTCCTGGGGGAGGAGGAGCACTGGGACCCGCCTCTTGACAAAGAATTCAGAAGTCAAGTAACTGGCTGGGAAAATGCCCAAAAAAGTGGGGAAAAAAATAAAACCATAGCGGTTACTTTCTTGGTGAACAGGTATCTCCTTCCATCCTTTCAGAAGAGGAAGAACAATGCATGCTGTCAGAGGAAGTCAAGGCTTTTGCCTCCAGTACCTCCAAAATGAGTATGAAATGGGCTCAGGCCATAGAAGAGCTTGAAAAGTGAGTCAGTAGCTTGCTAAAGGAGAACCAAAAAATGCTGAGGAAAGTGACACCTTTAAAAATAGGCTAACTCAATTGGAAAAAGAGGTCCAAACAGCCAATGAAGATAAGAATGTTTTAAAAAGCAGAATTAGCCAAATGGAAAAGGAGGTTCAAAAGCTTACTGAACAAAATAATTCTTTAAAAATGAGAGAGGATCTTACCAAAAAAAAAAAAAAAATCCCAATGGAGGATCTCAAGGCAAAATGCCTGCCACACTCAGAGAGAGAAATATGGAAGTCACTCACATATTGTAGCAGATCATGTTTGTGTATGTGTATGTGTTTGTGTATCATGTTCTGATTTGTTATACGATTTCTTTCATTTATCTTAGTCTGACTACATAGCATGACTATAGTAAAAATATACTCAATAGGAAAGTATATGTAGAATCTATACAGAATTGTATGCAGTCGTGGGGAGGGAGGGGGGTAATGGGGAGTAGGTGGGGAGGGATAAAATCGAAATTGTATGACAGTGATTGTTAAACATTACAAAATAAAAAAAAATAGAAGCAAAGAGTGACTTAATTGTGGCTTTTAGAGGAGGCATGTAAAAAGGAACTGCCTTTCTCAACTTTATTTTAAAATGCTAGTATTTCTGTACCTGTTAAAGTTGCACATCTCCTGTAATTGATTTGAGGCTTTAATAAAAAATGTGTTTCAGATACTTTTAAAATTAAAAAAAATAAAAAATAAAAAAAAATGAGAGAGGAGTTCAGGGAAGCTAATGACTATATAATAAACCAAGAAGTTACAAAACAAAACCAAAAAACTGGAAAAATAGAAGATAATGTGAAACATCTTGTTGGGAAAAACTACTGACCTGGAAAAGAGATCCAGGAGAGAAAATTTAAAAATTATTGGATTACCTGAAAGCCATGATCAAAAAAAAAGAGCTTAGACATCATCTCTCAAGAAATTATCAAGGATAACTGCTCTGATATTCTAGAACCAGAGGGTACAATAGATATTGAAAGAATCTACTTATCACCTCCTGAAAGAGATCCCCAAAGGACAACTCCTGGGAATATTGTAGCCAAATTCCAGAGCTCCCATGTCAAGGAGAAAATATTGCAAATAGCCAGAGAGAAAAAAATTTGAGTATGTGGAAACACAATCAGAATAACACAAGTTTTATCAGCTTCTGCATTAAAGGAGCAGAGGACTTGGAATATGATATTTCAGAGATCAAAGGAGCTAGGATTAAAACCAAGAATCACCTATGCAGCAAAACTGAGTATAATACTTCAAGGGAAAAAATGGTCATTCAATGAAATAGAGGACTTTTAAGCATTCTTGATGGAAAGATCAGAGCTGAGTAGAAAATTTGACTTTCAAATACAAGAATCAAGAGAAACATGAAAAACAGGAATTAAGGGGTGAGAGGAATATATTGGGAGAAGAAGAAAGACAGAAATAGAATGGAGTAAATTATCTCTCACATAAAAGAGGCAAGAAAAAGCTTTTTCAATGGAGAGAAAGAGGGGGTAGGTGACAGGGAAAGAATGAACCTTACTCTCATCAGATTTGACTTAAGACAAGAATAACATGCAAACTCAATTTGATATGCAAATCTATCTTACAGGAAAGTAGGGGGGAAGGGGACAAATTGTGGGTAAGTGGGATGATGGAAGGGAAGACAAATGAGAATGGGGGGTAATTAGAAGTAAACACCTTTGAGGAGTGACAAGGATCAAGAGAGAATAGAATAAATGGGGGGCAAGATGGAGGGACAATATAGTCTTTCACAACATGTCTGTTATGGAAGTGTTTTGCATGACTACACAAGTATAATCTATATTTAATTGCTTGTCTTCTCAATGGGAGTGGGTAGGGAGGGAGGAAGGGAGAGAAGGAGGAACTCAAAGTTTTAAAAACAAATGTTACATGCTACTGGGAAATAATACATACAGTCAATGAGGTATAGAAATCTATATTGCCCTACAAGAAAATAGAGGGGAAGGTAATAAGAGAAAGTGATAGAAGGGAGGGCAGATTGGAGAAAGGGGTAATCAGAATGCATGCTTTCTTGGGATGAATGAAGAGGAAAGAAGGGGAGAAAATTTGGAACTCAAAATCTTGTGGAAGTGAATGTTGAAAACTAAAAATTAGTTAATTGATTGATTGAGTTTAAAAAGAGGTGGAGAGGGAATTGGTAAACCATTCCAGTATTTCTGCCAAGAAAACCCCAAATGGGGTCACAAAGAGTCAGACACAAACTGAAAAATGACTTCACAACAAAGAAAGACAGCTGTATCTATAGACATACATGTATGTAATATATACATATATATGTATAATACATTTAATATAAATACTCAATATGTATACATATTTTATGTGTAATGCCAGAGGACATGGACTGTGTTATGTTGGTTAACTAATACAATCACATTTAATACTTTATACATTCTATTTGATTAAAACCACTAGAAAGTAAAAATAAAATAGTATGGGATCAAGTACCAAAATTATCACTTTTTGCATATGATATGAAGGTATAGTTAGAGAACCCCAGAGAATTAACCAAAAAATGAGATGAATAACAAGTTTAGCAAAGTTACAGGCTATAAAATAAACCCATACAAATCATTAGGACTTCTATATATTATCAACAAAGTCCATGTGAAAGAGATAGGAAGAGAAATTGCATTTAAAATAACTATAAACAGAGGGGATTCTGGGAAGATGGCAGAATAGGTCAGAAAATGCCAAGCTGGCAAGCTTTTCCTCCACAAAAGAGATAAAATAGCACATTAGGGCAAACAAAACATGCGTAAAAATAAATAAGAACTGAGGCACAAGTAGGTCTTCCTGGGACTATTTGAGATCAGGAGAAAAACCCCAGGATGAGGTTTGGTCCCTGTGAAGAGTAAACACCTCTATACTAGAGTCCCCTTTAACAACAAGGAGTTAGCTGATTTGAGAGGCTGCCTTGGCCCCAGCCACAGGAAACTTTACCCCAGGATAGTGAGTGGAGTTGGGTGTCTGAGCTCAGGAAGAGAGAGGGAGCCCCTGCGGAAAAAGAATGCCAGACCCAGGTATGGGGTAAAGAGCAAAAGGGGTGATATAGAATCAACTGTCTGTCTGTCTGTGTTCATCCTTTGTTTTTGAAGAAGACCATGACATCAGAGAAATGATGACATGACTTGCATTTGACTTTGTTGTGAGGGAGGGAGGGCTGTGCCAAGTCACCAACCTCACTTTCTCCTCCTGAGCCATCTGGGTACAATGAGCAGATATTCTTCAGGATGACTGGAGAATTAGTACATGCTTGGTGACTACAGAAGCAGTAGGGCAGAAAGCCCCTGGCTGTGGGCACTTACAAGAGGCTAGAGGATTGACTTTGGCTCCAGGCTACAGGGGAGAACTTAAGATCTGGGGCAAGAGACACCATCCCCACACCCCAGAGCTAGAGGTAATTACAAAAAAAAAATTAAGCTGTTACCACAAAAAAAAAAAAAAATGCACAGACAAAGGAAAAAAAATCCAACCATAGAAAGTTGTTATGGAAGAAAGGAGACCAGGCTTCATCTTCAGAAAAGAATATTGAAGCAAAGAAACCCTCAAGAGTAACACCAAATGGTCACCTGCCTGCAAAGAACTCATAGATTTTTAAAAAGACTAAAAATCAAAGAACAGAGATGGAGGAAAAACTTAAAAAAAAAAGAAGAATAATCCAAGAAAAACAAGAAGATTATGAAAGGAAATTTACCCAAGTAGAAGGAAGAAAATGACACCTTGAAAATTAGAACTGGGCAATGTGAAGCCAGTGAAATTACAAAAACTCAAGAAATAATTAAGTAAAATATGAATAATGAGCAAAACAGAACAGAAAGTGAAACGTTTGGAGAATAGATCAAGAAGAAAACCATAAAAATAATCAAATTAACTAAAAGTCATGATAAAATAAATCTTGATACAATAATAAAATAAATAATTAAAGAAAATTGTCCTGGAGCAATAGAACAAGGAGGGAAAGTAGAAATAGAAAAAAAAAGTACCAATCACCACTGAAAAGAGATCCTATGAGGAAAACAGATAAGAATATCACAGTCAAATTCCAAAACCCCAGCTCAAGGATAAAATTTTGAAATCAAGAAGCATAAAACAATTTAAATATGATGGTGCCACAATTAAAATCACACAAGACCTAGCAGCAGAGACCACAGGTCTTGGAACACTATGTATCAAGGGGCAAAAGAACTTGTTCTCTGCCCAAAAATATCATACCCAGCAAAGTTAAGCATAATCCTGATTGAAAAAAAAAATAGACATTTGATCAACTGTCGGACTTCAAAGATTGTTAAAAAAAACAAACAAACAAACAAACAAACAAAAAACCTGAACTCAAATGAATGAAAATCTGCCATACTATTCTTGTGGACAAGAACTTTAAAAAAAAGAGCTGTAGGAAGGACAATACTATATTAAGCAGATTAGAAATTCCTTGATAGTTTTTTTAAAATTTTTTAATGATCATTTCTTAGAAAGTCTGTAGAATGGATACTTGTTTATCATTCTTACTAAATGGTCATTCAGGTGCCATTTAACACTGGGTTTCTGTGATTTTCTTTATCTCTGGATTCCTTTGAGTCTATCTTCTTGGAAATTGACTCGCAGCAGACAAATGGCTTCTAGGGACACTAAAAGATAGGGTGTATTTAAGATCATTACTGTATTTTATCACAAGGTCCAAAATCAAGATACCACATTTCTACAGCTAAGCATTTTCCACATTAAACATTAACAATTATTATTGATTGTTTTATCTAACTGTAATCTGAGATCTCATTAGAACATGAATATCTAACACACCCTGAATATTTTCTAAGAATAAAGAGTCTTATTTAGAGAGCTCCAGCACTTAGGCATTTCAGGGCAACTTGACATCAGGATCCCTTATGGTTTCCACTAAAACTTTCTCTTTCTATCAGGAAAGATCTTTCATTGCCATTTTACTGTTTTTTAAGAGAAGAGTAATATATCTTACAATTTCTTGTGTTTCCATTTGAAATAATGTTTTAAAACATTTTTTTTAAATGATTACTTTTTTATCATCAGTTTTCCTGGCATCTAAATTCTGAATTTCCTGATATTTCCTTGACATCAGATAAATATCATTAATGTGTTTAAATTGCCCTTGGATGTGGGTGCATTAAGCAGTAGTATATGGACTCTCACAATATTTTAAAGGGATTATGATTAAGTTTCATTGGCTCTTAATTTTTGGAAACATTCAAACAGAACATAGTTTTAGTTTTGGATCATAATATGATTCTTCCACATATAGTTTTGTTTTCATGTTCTACAGTTTCATTCTATTATCCAAATATTAATTGTTATATATTCAAAATTCTTCTCAGGTCAAGTGTGAGGTGTTTTCTCCCTCCACACAGGACCACAAGAAAGCTTGTAAAATCCAAGATCCAGACAGAGTATAACCTGTAGCCTCAGAACATGAATTTCAATTTGCTCCTCAGCTTTCAGTTGTATATAATTATGAGAATGTTGTAACTGGTGCAGCTGAGTACAGAAGTCCTTGAGTGACCTAAGAGAATGATGTTCTCTGGGGTGGTAGAACACATCTGCTGCTGATATCTGACATTGCCCTTGCCACTGCTTTTGTCATAGAATCATACATAGGCTTGTGGAATTGGAAGGATTTTATGCAACATACTGGTCCTATGACTGAAGTTTTATAGGCATGGTTTTAATAACTAGGCAAAACATAAGTAGGCATAGCACAACGTTTTGAGAATACATTTTCATCTGTTTTCATATTTTCAACTTTGTTCACATAAATTTGCAGCTTCAAGACTTTGAATTAAGTCAAAATATGACATAAGTTACATTCTTTAAAATTTCCCTGGCTCTATGATCCAATGGGAGTACTTCCTCCACTGGTACAGATCATAGCATATCAATTCAGTCTCGCTCTGAATGACTTGACCAAATCCTCCATAAAAGAGCTATCCCAATCACTAGAAAATTTTCTCTAAGGTTTGTATGTGTTCTCTAATATTTCATTTCATACCAGAGCCAATACTCAGGCTATTCATTTGTTATCCCTTATTCTCGCTATGTGACCAGCTCAAATCCTTTTCTGAACATAGATGTTTGTGGCAATGCCTTTTCTCTATCTCCCCTATATACCATCATGGGTAGCATGTTACAGTCAACTGATACCTATCATTTGTCTTTTTTTTTTTTGCCTTTTATGTAACCTACAATTTTGATTCCTCTGAGATCTTAGTGTTCAGTGATTTACAGCCATTACTGCAAGAATATTGGTATAGAAAAGATAGACTTTTGTGGCAAGGAATAGCTTGGGATCATTGCAAACAGTGTCCCAAATGTGATATAGCCACCTCTCTTCAACCTATTTCATTTGGGGCCGTGCACATTATCTATTAGCTGCTGTTTGTCTGAGATACTTATAATGGTAAACTAACTGAATGGGTCACTCATCCAACTGCATGTAACAAGAGGTAGCATGGCATAAAGCAAAAAGTGGTAAAACTGAAAATAAGAAGACATGTTTAAAACATGACTCTAATACTTGGTACTTCTATGACTTGAAGCAATATTCATAACTCAGTTGTATTTAACATTTTACAGCTTCAATATATAACAAACCTTATCATCATCATCTCTAAAATATTGAACAGGTAACTGATATTCAAAAAAGTGGAGTACTTTCCCAATGGTCACACAGCTAATATGTCATTTAATAAATAGGGACATTATTTTCCCTATAATTTAACTCACAGAGCTATTGTTAGGAAGATGCTTTGCAAACCTTATTAAAGTATTTAGTTATATAGTTTGTAAAGACATGTCTCCCTGCTTTATATCTCATTTGAGATTAATGCTCAGTGAATAACATTGTAATTATCTTTTAAAGAATTTTATATGATATTATAGATTCATGGTAGACAACCAGCTGCAAGAGGGCCTTTAAGGTTGGAATTTTATTTTATTGTGTTTTGGTTTGTATTTATGGTAGAAGACAGGGTGATCTCATATTCTCTGCACTATTCTACTATGATGTACGTATGAAGGTATAATCAACTATTTAAAATTGTTCACTAAAGTCTCTCTCTCTTCTCTCTCTCTCTCTCTCTCTCTCTCTCTCTCTCTCTCTCTCTCTCTCTCTCTCTTCTTAATGAATTAGTATACCATTGTCATAAAAATTTTATAGACCTGAGGTAGTAGGCATGTAAAGTGTTAATGGTTCCTGTTATCTTCTCAATCATCTTTTTTTTGGTAATAATACTGTTTTTGATGGGTTCCCTTTGTAATTCTGGTATTTATTTGATATTTAAAAATTGTGTCACAGTACAGACTAATTCTGTATATTAGACCAGTCAATTTGTTTGTTCTTGATTTCATCTGCTCAGGTGTCATTTATATGTACGCAAATTGGGTAGAGTCCAAATGTAGACAGTTTGTTGTCATCAGTAATGAGAATAGATTTCTAGAGAAAACAAGTAAATCTGTGCTACTTCACAACTATTTGTTTTCCTTCTTGGGATGATCTGGCACAGTTGAGTTTTATGCCAACTTTCTGCAGCCTAATTTTCCTCTCCATTGATTTTTATGGTTTACATGGTAACGCCAACAATGCTAAAAATTCTGTTATCCTTTTTCTTAATGTTTTGCAAATGAGCTTGTATTCAGTGTGTTGCCTTTGGCTACCATGATTCTAAGTCTGGCAAGGAAATATAGTCTTTTGTAGCTAAATAAATTTTAGTACTATTTTAATCTTTACAGGATGAGTTGTTTTCAGCTAGTTCAATTATTTGTGAAAAAAGTTGATGTCTTTACTTTAATCAATTTCCCATTTTTCAAGGTCAACAACTTGCTTAAATATGTTGAGTTGGAGCTGTTACAATTATTGACACTTTCCATTTTCATCAGTTCTTCTGATTTGATACTGAATTTTACACTAAATAATTAATGATGTGACCAGAGACTGATTCTGAAATGGTTCCCATATCAGCAAGCGGTCACTTTTTTTGTTTCTTAAGAGACTGAAAATTTTGGATTTTTGTGCTTGTATGTGTGCTATATTTTGTGTATAATGAATTATGCTTCACTAGCATGAAAATTCTCAGTAATTCATGTCTTTGTCATTTTGTATTTCTTAGTCTCACCCCATTTTCTAATACAGCTTTTAACAAAATGGATTTTTGACATCTTTTCCTATATGTACAATAATATCATTTGATTTGGTATATTTTTGCTTTGTTTATAGGTTATTATCAAATTATTCATTGAATTTCTCTTCATGTTCTGCAACAGATGTTGCCTCATAAACTAAGATTATTCTCATGATGGTATATTTAATTATATTTATCATGTAAATTGTAATGTAAGTTGCTCAAGTGACCCACATGATATTTCTAATTGTGATTAGGTACACAATAATTTTTTAAAAAGCATCTTTAGACACTTCCAAGAGAAACTACAAGTGAACTATTTTCACTAGAACTTTTTATATCATTTGGTTTCATGTACAGTGAAATATCAATGTGAATGCGGTTCATTAACAAGGGCAATGCTGCAGAAGGAAAATACACAAGAGGGGCAAAGGCAGACAAGGACTTGTCCTGGCTTATGACCTGTCTAGTTTAGGCTTGCTCTATGTGGAGCATCATTATGACAGGGTAGAAATGAGCAGACCTTCTCTATCTCTTACTGAGATCACATCTTGTCACCTGAAGGGATGTATCCAAAAGAAAATTGGCATGCCTCCTTCTCCACCAGGTCTGGTACCAAGCATCATCAATTTTTCTAGTTGATCAACCAATCAGGAGACTCTCAGAAGATAAGTCACACATGACTGGAAGCTGCTCCCTCCTCCTATCCCAATATCATACTCAATTCCCTAGTGATAAATCAAAATGGTAGCTGCACATGTCCTGGAGAGTGTAGGATAGAGTAGAGGTTTCAAATTCAGTACCATCTAGCCAGAATCAGATTAAAAAATAATTAGCAAGCGTTTAACAAAATAAATAAGAATATGAAACAATATAGATAAGGTTAATTTGTGATTTCATAAGTCAATGGGCAGCCTTAAGAGATTTATTTGAGTTTAACACCACTGGGGTAGAACAACTGCAACATGTCACTAGGAAAATGCCTAAATTATTTCCTCTGTGATAAATCATGTGATTATCTGGAAAACTCATCATGAATCCAGGATGACTTCCATGCTATAATGAAGTACAAGAATGGAACTCTTCCACAAGCTCTCAAAAACTTGCATCACATTATTTCATGCCTTATTTATCCTAACTTCTGGAGTTGAAAATAATTTCCTTAATTCACAGATTTCAAAACTTTTTTTTGCTGACTCACAAATATCTCTGTTTTCATTTGAATGAATAATGCATCTTCAGTGCATAGATAGCATTCCAAATATGCTGCAGATCTTTCACAGATCCTTTTTCCCCCTTTTCTTTTGATCCTACATAAATATCCAACTATCAAGTCTTGCCTTGCATTAAACAATTTATATAATAGAAGGAACTTTGCACGTGGAGTAAGAATACAATAAAAACATCATTTTCAAAGGGAGAAACAACGTGTTCCATTTCATTGAGTGTTTATATTTTTAGATTTAGCTTAGTAGCTTTTTTGGTTCACATTCTTTCAGTATGTTACTGCTTTGTTGTTTTTTTTAAACTTTAGTATGGAGTTGAAGTCAAAGGATCTGAGTTCTTGAGTAAATCATTTGAACTCCCTAGGTCTCAGTTTTCTAAGCATTAAAATTAGGAGATTGAACCACACACCTTCTGAAGTCCCTCTCAGCTCTAAATCTATGATCTTCTGAACGTTTGTTTTAGAACTTCCATAAAAGTTTTATCTTAATGCCTCATTATAGAATGGAGATGGTGATAAGTTCTAAACATGATATAGAAGCCTGGAAAGATGTAAAGTGAGGAATGAAACTACCCCATCACCATATCAAATAAACAAGAAGACTAACCACTTTCTCATTCATCAAGAAAAATCAATTAGGAAAGAAGAGATTGTTTTATGCAAAATAATTATGACAGAAAAAGAAATGAAAATTATTTTATTATTCTGTCACTCTAGCTGTTCCTTATTCCTCCTCACATAGCACAGCATAGTCCTATATTAATTGTAGAAATCACTGTCATAATAACCAACTTTTATAATTAACATCTTGTCAATATTACAGGGGACATTCCAT
Source organism: Notamacropus eugenii (assembly GCF_028372415.1). Classification (NCBI taxonomy): domain Eukaryota; kingdom Metazoa; phylum Chordata; class Mammalia; order Diprotodontia; family Macropodidae; genus Notamacropus; species Notamacropus eugenii. Next base: position 285,231,014 of record NC_092876.1, on the reverse strand, counting down.
TACCATAGTATATTGAGATCAGCCCTGAAGTTTGGAGAGTCTTGAAGGGGAACCTTCCCCTTTTTACTTTTCTGCTCCCTTTTTATAAGTTATGTTTTTGAATTAGCATGTAAGGTTGTTTTTTTTTTTTTTTTAAGAGCAGGAATCATCTTTCTCTTTGCTTGTCCTTGTATACATAGCTCTTAGGACAATAGTAAGTGCTTGATAAAGAGAAAAATAACTGTTTATTGACTTGAGTTCCATAAAAGCAGGGTAGAAATAGAAATATGTAAGAAAGAAATAAAGTATAGTTTCTTTCTAGGTTTAAAGAAGCCATGTTGTAAAATTATAGGGAAATATTAAAAGCAAAAAGGGGATATGTGTGTGTACACTTGCATGTATGTACACATACAAATATATACATATACGCAGATATGCATACAAACATACACACACCTGTAGAGGTGTGTGTGTCTGTGTCTGTGTCTGTGTGTGTGTGTGTCTGTGTGTCTGTGTGTCTGCGTCTGTGTGTATGGAAAGTGGGAGAGAGAGAGAGCCAGCACCAGCCAGCCTATGCAACATAAACAGAAAGAAATGGAAAATTTTACTCACCAGGAAACATCATAGTCAAACTAGAATTTTAGAATAAAACAAAAAAAAATTTTCAAGCAACATAAAACATTTTCACATTCAAAGGACAATTTATCAGAGCACAGATTTATTTATTATTTACAAGAATTCAAAGAAAAAAAGAATTTGATATTCTGAATTAAACAGATTGGTTTATATTCCAAAATAATACATACTGAGAAATCGCTTGAACTTAATTAGATATTACAGAAGAAAGAATAAGTGATTCCTTTTTTAAAAAAATACCCAGAGGTGAGCAGGGTCTTCATTGTGTAAATTGACCAAACCTAATAAAGTTAAGCACATTCAGATATAGCAATCAAAGACAAATGATACATATGTTTATAGAGTTAAAACTAGAAAATATCATGACTATGGGGTGAAAGTCATTTAAATAAATACATATATGTACACATACATACACACATATGTGTAAAATTTTATTTAGAAAATACTCACCAATTATTTTAAAGATAATAGAAAAAAGAAAGCAAAGACAGCATTATAGTATTAACAGGACAACAAAAAATAAACAAACAAGAAGACACTAGTAATAGCCTGGGAAGCTACTGAAAGACTAAGGAATTGTATCATGAGTAATAGGTGTAGGAAATAGCAGGTATAGGGAGAGATGGAATGATAAGAGATTATGATCATATAAAGCAATTTCGAAATTCTTGACTGGGGAAGTATAATATTTCTGCACTCAGGTCATCACTATTGTTCTGGCTACATTAACTTCTTTCCCCATGTTAACCCTCTGATGAAACCATTCAATCCTGTACTCTCCTTTACCTGGAATCCCTTATTGCCCCTCTACCCTGCAATCAATTCTCACTCCTAGTCAAACACCCAACCTTACATTACTCTCACTCTCCTCTTCTCTGCTCCTATACATATGCTCCTATTCTGAATAGAACTAGGAGAAGCCACACAGACATGTTGACTGGATCAGCTACACATTTATTATCTAATCTCAACTAGGCTCTTATAGAATCAATGCAATCTTTTTACCTGTCCCTAATTGATTATCTAACTCACTTACCACAATAGCTATAGATAAATCACCTCCCTCTCACATTCAACCCGTCGAAATTTATTCTTCATTCTTTACGAAGGACAATTAAATCAATTCACCTAGAGATCTTCTTTACCCCTTCCTAATCATCTCATGATCTCTATCCTTGTCTCAAAACTCCATTGATGTCATAATACACTCTTTCTTTGTTTACTCCAGTTTATAATGAAAATATAACCCTTTCCTTCAACAAAACCAACTAATGCTATGTGGTTTTCTAAGTTGATATGTGGCCCAATGAGATCCTTCTGTATACTGAGTGGCCTCTGTTGGGGATTGACACTCCTGGAGTAGTTGTCCTCTGTCATCTTTTCTAGCTCTAAATACGATCCTTTGAGCCAAAGTAGGGCATTATCATATCCTCAAGTGATGTCTAACAAAGGAAAAGAAGTTCTGGAAGCAAACTCCCTTGAAGCCAAATTATTCTTTATGTATTTTAGCAAGTTCCCTTATTACTATTATTATCATTTACATAATTATTATTATTGCTACTATTATGGGTAGACAAAGAGTTCCTCACCTGGTAGAGAAGTCTGGTGGCATGCCTCTCCAAGTTTAGCCCTCAAAGAACAGATATGGGGGAAATCAGGAGGTCTTTTCTCAAAGTATTTGCAGATTGGTGAAGCAAACCATAGCTTGTGTTTTACTGGCATATTTCTTGCAGAAATTATAGGTCCCATCTACACCACGACGAGACAAACAGTAACTCTTTAGTGGAGGAGCCTTTTGGAGTAGCATTAAAAGAGCAAAATATGAAGTGCTAATTAGCAAAGCACAGAGCCTATCAACAGTCATGATAAAATCACACTTTCTACTGCAAATGTTCCAAGAATAATTCCATGCATATTAGCACCATACTGTTGTACTTTAAAATTTATTTTTTTCCATAGTACACTGAGTATTCCCTCATCTAATGTGGATTGCAACTCCATTGTGCTGCAGTGAATGGTATAAATGAATTTTATTATGCAAGAAGGAATAACAAACATGAAAAAAATCAGAGAAACTTAGGAGGATTTGTATGAACTGATGAAATAACATACCACACATTCATATCCAGTGGTCTTTCAGCCAATGTCCAATAGATAGGTAGACTTTTTTTGGGGGATGGGAATCTGATTCCCCAAAGATTGTTACTACTATGTATATTTTTAGATATTTTGGAAGTCGTTTTATGGGCTTGCCCTCCTTGTGATATATGCATATTAGTGGGATGGACAAATCTAAGAGTAAGAGAAATTTAGACACTTTCCTTGTATGATTCCAAATTAGTATCTAGCATTGCTAGACAATTCCCAGTTCTACCAACATTGTGTTTGTTTATGTTCCTTGTCTGCTCATAGCTTCTCCAACACTGACAGTTCCTTTTTCAGTAATGTTTGCCAATTGTATCAAGTGAAAATTTAGTATTTTAATTTGCATTTCTCTTATTATAAGTGGTGAGGAGCATATTTTAGAGTATATAGTTAGATTATATAGCAGAGAAATAATTCATAGAGAGACTGAAAATGAAAGAATGGGGAAAGATCTTCTAGAGTAGATGGGATCATGGGTATATAATAAATTCAACTTGTTATTTTCAGAACTGTCCTATTTGTCTATGCTTCTTCCTGAAATTCCCTGTGTACTTCTCCTCACAAATTTCAGTGGTCTTACTGTTGTTTCTTTCCTTCTTGTAATTTAGGGGAAGACATTATCATTGCCACTTCTTTCTCCATCCACTTAAAATGGATGTGTGCGGGTTGAAGTCTCTTGTGACAAATAAGTAACAGTATAGCATGCAGTGACTAAGTTCAAAAAGTGTATGTGTTGTGTCCCCACTTTGAGTCCAACACCTTTCTATCAGGAATTGAGGAAGTGGGTAATATGTTTCATCATAGGTCCTCTGGAGATGTGCCCCATATCATTTTAAATTGCCTTTCTATTGACCAGTATTCAGGGACTTAAAATTTTCAACAAAACTCCTCCTATTTCTATTCTATTCCACCTTCCTTTAGTTTTCCTGGATATATTGTCAGACTTTGGTGCCTATCATTCTGAAAAATGTTCTAATCTTTTAATAGCTAATTTTAGTGCTATCTCTAGGTTTCCTAATTCCCTTTTTTTGTGCCTTTAAATTTAGGATCAGATTTATTCAAAGGAGAACAGGTACATAAGAATTGTTTAATACCTTTTCATGACTTCTATTATCTCTAAGAAAGCCTTTTTTATATTACTAATTGCATTTAAATATTAAGAGTATCAGTAAAACTTTTGGGGCCATTTTCCTGAAGTTAGAATTATAATTTTCTCTTGTCCAGAATCTTGCAAACTTTTCAGTCTTTGAAAATCCACCAGAATCATCACACAAGAACTCTATTTCACAGGTTATAACATCCATAAAGAAACATGCCCCCACCTAAGAATGGGGTAAGCTTGCCAACCAAGAACCACATTTTATTTTTATGTAATTTTATGTGTTCCCAAGTACCTATATACTAATACATCCAAAACACACATAATCTGTTTTTGATACTTTTATTCATTTATCAAACTTTGGGGAATTTTGTATTTTATTTTTCAATAAATGAAAGATAGTACAAATAATACAGATAAGTTCCTAATAATGTTTACTATTATTTTCAAAATGAGTGAGTGGGAGTTTTGGCACCATTTAGACTTAGCCAAATTAATATTTTTAAAACCTTTTAATCAAATGGGTTAGATGAATGTAAATTTGAAGAGCCAGATTGTCACCACGAGAAGAAAGGCTACATGGAAAGAAAAGTGATCATATAAATGTTCCCAATAGGGAAGTATAAATACACATTTGAGTCCCAGTCAAATTGTGTTAATTTGAGCAAAGTTTTTTAATTTGGTGGTGAGCAACCATGAGTGGGCATTGTTTCAATAAGGGTACTTATTCCACATGAGGAACATCCTCATTTGCATGATAGTGCCTGGAAACCTAACGACAGAGAAGAGTGCTCATAACTGTTGTAATTAACTCAGTGGTGAGTGACCCCATGTTCAGCAGAGGTTAGCTGTAGGTAGCAATGAAGGTAGGAACATTTCAGACATCATAAATGGAAGAAATGAAGGGAGAGAGGACTAAAACCTTGTATTTTATTGGAGAAGGTAATTGAAAACAAGAGGTTAGTGAAAAGAATCCCTCCCAAAAAAAATCAACAAAAAAACCCTGAGAACCTGTGATAGACAGTAATGCATACAAGTGCTGCAGCATTATTCAATATTGAATGGTGTTGTCATTTTAACTCTTCCTCTTCCAACCATCAGAGGAGTTGGAGGGTATTCTCACTCAGGATTTTTGACATAGAATTGGGAGGCATTAGCAACCCAACACTATCCTTCCATTTCTCCTCACTCTAGTTCTAAACCTTCATCCTGCTTGACCTCTCTTTAGCCTTTGACACTTGATCACCCTCTTCTTGATACTCTGTTCTCTCCAGTTTTTCTTGACGATGCTCTGTCCTGGTTCTCTTTCTGTCCATCTGACCATAAATAATTTCCTTTGCTGGATCTTCATCCAAATAATACTCAATAACCAGAGGTGCCCAAGGGTGTACCAGAGCCAGTTCATTCTGGTGTTAGAGAGAATTAATTATAAAATTTTCAATGTGAGCAATAATGCCTCAGAAATCAGTAAAGGCTGCAAATCAAGGATTGGTGTATCATCTGTTTGTCTAAACTTAAGAAAGTGGTAGAGAAAAAGTTAGTAATGCAGATGAAATTTAAAAGTGGGTCATGAAATTTTTTCCAGAGGTCTGGTATTTATTAGCTTACTGCTGGATGTCTCATAAGGCTCTTTCTGGTCCCTCTTCTCTTCTCCTTCAAGGTTATTTCACTTGGTGATTTTGTTCATTCCTATGTAATCAACCATTAAGTCTGTGTTGATGTGTCCAAGATCTACTTGTCTGGTCCTAACTTTTCTGCTGACCTCCTTTCAACTGCCTTTTGGATCTCAAAGACTGGGCATCCTAATGACATTCTAAACTCATTTGTCCAAAACTGAATTCATCATGTTCTTCCCCAAAAACTTGACTTCTTAATTTTTCCTCCCAGTCCCTTAGGTTTGTGACTTGGGTATCATCCTCAGCTGTGTCTCTTATCCTTCTTATTCAACCAGGTACCAAATCCCGTTTATTTCACCTTTGCTACATCTCTCTTATGTGCATGAACCACTGTGGTTCATCCCGCATCACTTTAGGCCTATAATATTCTGTACTATTGAGGAGGTGAGAGTATTCAATAGTCTATTGGCTCGTTTCCTTATCCACTCAAATCCATTGCAATTCATCCAGCTAACTAACCTTCCAAAATAGTGTATGACACTGTGATATTCCCCACCCCTATTCCTTAAATTCTAGTGTCACCCTCTTATTTCCAGGAACAAGTATAATATTATCTATTTGGCTTTTTTGTTTCTTTGTTTTGTTTTTTGGGGCAATTAGGATTAAATGGCTTGCCCAGGGTCAAACAGCTAATAAGTGTCAAGTGTCTGAGGCTGGATTTGATCTGTTTGGCTTTACAAACCTGCCAGTTCCTATCTTTCAAATCATTTTACATATTTCGCCTTGCCATATACTATTTGTTTCTATGACATCGGTCTCCTCACAAAAGATATTCCATCTCCCTATTTTGTCATTTGCACTGTTTTTATCCCCATTCCTCAAATTAACTGTCTCCCCATCTCTGTCTTTTGTCTGCCCTGACTTTCTTCACATGTTAGATAAAATTCTACTCTCTACAGGGATTCTTTCTTGATCTTTCTTAATGCTAGTGCCCTCCCTCCATTAAACATCTTCGATTTACTGTGTAAGTAACATTTTTGTATATAATTGTTTAAATTTTGTTTCCCCTATTAGAATAGGAGCTCTTTGAGTTCAGGGACCTTTTTTTCCCTCCTTCTACTTTGTATCTCCATCACTTAGTGCAGTACCTGGAACATAGTAATTGCTTAATAAATGTTTGACACAAAGAAGTGAGTGTGTTTGTCTAGTCAACGTAGCCCAAGAAAAGAGTTCTTGGTTACCTTTTGGCTTCGCCCCCCCACCCCACCCTTTTCTGGGCATAATCTGGACACTGGAGGTGTGGGGAGTGCTGTGTTTTCTGCTCAAAGGCTGGAAGTACCTAGGTTAGTAGTGAAGTATTCAAGAAAAGTACATGAGTTAAAAGCAATCAAGCTATGGTCTTGGGATGAGTTTAGAGCACTATCATTCTTTCATTCTTTAGTTCCTGCCTCCTAGTTAGAAGAAGGGAATTACCTGGGTAGCTCAATGCCATAATCTAATCCTCATATCTGAGAAGTGACATTTTGGTCTTGGTTTTATTTTTAGAACATCAGCCTTAGGAGTTGCTCTTAAATAGTTCCGAATTCAAAAGTTCAGTTTCTCTATCCAGAGAAAATATATTTCTTGAGAATTATGCCTCTCAGAAAGAGTACAGTAGCATCCATGTTTTCACTGATCCTTTTGCAACTGGAGAATCCCTAAGGGATTAAAGTCACAATATGAGGAAATAAAAGTTTATGGTTCAGTACTCATTATTACAGTTAAGACACCAAGATAGTGCAGGCTCTGTCTAGCAGTTCCAAAGTATTTTGTGCCTTCTAGGTAAGCCTCAAACCAGAGAAGGGGCACTAACTATGTTGCTTGGGGGAAAAGTCTACATAAAAAGAGATGCACGGGAAATTTCAAGTTATTGCTCTGGTAAAATCACCACTTCAGTTCACCTTTGAGAATATCCCAAACTATAGTATGGTGGCAAAGTCTGGAAAGTTCTAGGATGCTGTACAAACTAGGAACCACCAGAAAGTTAGGAGAATTATATACATATGATGTATTAAGACTGCCTTTATTGGTTTGCTATATTTCATGATGGGCACCTTCAAGTCTTTTTCATTATATGTATTGTGAAATAAAGTGTTTTTGTTTTTGTTATCTCAAGTACTTATTATGGGAACAGTGTACCCTATTGTTCACATTTGTGGAACCTTAAACATGAAATGCACATACACATACACACACGTACACATATGTATGTTTTATTTAGTGATATTCTCTAGAGTAAACTTTGGGTGGTAACTTAATGAACTGAAGAAATAGCTCTTTTAGAGCTGTGGTTCCTAAACTTTTTAGTTTGGGGACCTCTTTACATTTTAAAAAATTGTTGAAGACTCCCCCAAAGTGCTTTTGTATGTGCACGTGTGAATATATACACATACATGTGTGTAAGTGTATACATATATTATTTATACATATGTGTAATACATCATCTTAGTATCATTAGTTTTGACTTTGCAGACGCTCTGAAAGGTCCATGTGGACCCCAAGGAGTTCCTGGTCCACGCTTTGAGAACCTCTGTCTTAGAAACTACTCACAGGACTGAATCCTACCCATGTAAATCCAGAGGTGCTCAGTCATGGGTTACAATAATAAGCAGCATTTTCATAGTATTATAGTTACTTAGTGCCTACTGTTACTGCCCAAATGCAGTTTTTCTCTTTATAGATAAGGCAAACACTAAAGTTGTGCCTGTACTTTCATATTTCCACTTCAAATAGCAAATCCAACTGAATTTTTTGAATACTTCAATAATCCAATTATGCCATTTTATCAACATAAATCAACATCACCTATGTTGCGTTGCTCACCAGAAATTCAGTTCCAGCTGTGCTGAATGAGCTTGTCCCAGTTATCTCATAGTCTCACTCTCATGATCTTACCAAGCTAATAATTAGAGATGACCTGGCAATGGGACCAGAGCTAAGCTGGCAAGATGGAGAAGGATTCTCTCCAGGAGCTTCTGTAGCTATAAGATAGTGCTTTAAAATGAAGTGATTAAAGTGAACAGTTTTTCCAAATGCTTAGTTTTAGGGTGTCTGGTAAGAGGAAACAATCAAACTAACCCAAATCAAGATATGAGGCAATATGGAAACCAGAAAGATAATTCATTTTTTGTATTTCCATATAGAACACATTTTACAGAGCAACTATTCCAAAGAGATAGGAGACAGATTTGGTAGACAGACGTTTGTACTTTGTAATAAACTATTGCCTTTTTTTCAAACTCAGACTCAAACCAGATCTTGTTTTAGAAATGACTTATAGGCAACCAGATCTAGTATTTCTAAGTGAATTTAGCAAAGTCAGAAAACCTGATTAGTTCAGATAAGCATTGAATAGGCATCCCACCTTCCGTCAGTCTGTGCAAACTAGAGTCCAAACTCTGGAACTTTTGAGATTGGTCCGTTGCTAATTACAAATATAGTTGTTTCTGATTAGCTAACAGATTCAAAATTGAACCCATTTGTCAGATCTACAGAACTGTAAATGTGCCAGGTCTATCATGTTAAGTTCTTTGAGCCTAGGGACATAAGATCCAGCTGAGAGAGACACAAAGGTTCTACTGAAGATTACAAAGTAGTTTTCACCCTCCTTTCTTTCCCTTTTATTCCTTTCCACCCATTTATTTTTCCTCTCAGTGGCAGTGGTACTTCATACTGCTTAGAAAATTCGAATCCTGACCTCACCCAATATTAGATAATTAGTTTGAGGTCAAGATACCCAGCCCAAATTATTATGGGCAATTTTTTGACTCATTATTTGGCAGAGATGGGAATGCTTTTTGGCACCAAGAATTCAATATATTGATATGTATGTCTACATATCCATCCACAGATCTCAGATTGGTGAATTGATATTAGTGGATAAGTTTTGTGGCTTTTGACTGCTACTGTAAGGTACTGTTCCTTATACTATGATCCCCTGCCTACTATATGATCTAGAAAGTATTTATTTCTGTCACAGGTCTGGAATTTCAGGTGAAGAACCTCCAGGGAGTCCAAAAACTTCTACTTTAATGAATTAACAGAATAAGGAACACCCCAGAAAAATATTCTCAGGTATGTCTACTACTGTATTGGCACATTAAATCCAAATACCCAAAGTCATTTATAAAAGGCCCGTAAACTTCAGTTCATGAGCATTTGTACCCTCATATTATTCCCACAAATCATAAATCTCTTCTTGGTGATTACAATACTTGCCCATCAATCCAATGTCAGTTTTTCCACATGTAGTTATTTATTGACTGGATCAAGGGAACTATCCTTCAAACAAAATGGGATATTCTATTCACAATTAGGTCATTAATATCTCAGCAAAGTTACTTTTCTTCAAAGAATAAGAAAATAAATCTTTAAAGAGATTTACATCCATATAGACCCCTTAATGAGCAACTGTGGTGTCATTTTTCAAAACTTACGTGACTTTGTCGCTTAATAAAATTTACATAATTTTTTAAGGTCCATATTTGGTAATTATCATAGAAATCACTTATGGTAGCAAATGCTTTTCTGGCTATTGACAGCTTCTGGGTTTTTTCTCTCAGTTTTAATAAAAATGTTAACACATTTTTTAGAGAACTGTAGTAGGTATTGTAATAAATTAACTATGGTTTCCAGTATGTTTGCAGAGACCCCAGACTTTATTAATAAAACACCAAGCTTATCTAAAATCTTGATGATGTGTTCTTTGGGAGTATATCTTCACACATTAGCCAAACTGGCAAGAATACCAAAAATGACAATTTTCATAAATCATAGGTCTTGTGTTCTTACCCCCCATGATTCAAATAATTCAGTAGTATTTTTTAATGAAGTCTACTAAAACACAAGCTTTTCTGCAAACTGAAAGGTCTTTGGGACTCTCAAGTAGCAAAATCATGGGCCTGTTTCACCCAACTTCATTAATTAGTTCTATATTGACATGACTTTGAGATAAAATAGTTTTGCAACAGAGGGGGTAGTTCATTCTATAACAATAGTTTTATGAATTAAATGTATCACCATATGACAAGGTCCTTTAGCCCCCAAAAACCTTAGAATATATCTAGTCCAACTTCATCATTTTATACATGAGGAAATTTTTGTTGTAATACATTGTCTCCTAACCAAAAATCAATAAGTTTCAAATCACTTTTTATGGAGACCAGAGAAAATGACTAGTTTGGATTGATTTTGGATGCCTAAGAGTCAGTGCTTGGCGGAAACCTGATATATAACAGTCTCACAATACATGCACACAGTGGTACACATATACAGATACAAAAATGTTTGCATGGAGAATTCCAGAGATCATGCAGTGCAATATTGCCTGAACAGGGATCCTTTCTCTTTTCTATATAATAGCTAGCATTTATATAGGACTTTAAGGATTTCAAAGTTTTTGGCAAATATCATCTCATGTTCTCAGCGTTCTTGTTCAGTCCCTCAGTTGTGTCTGACTCTTTGTGACCCCATGGACTAGATCCCTCCAGGCCCCTCTAGCCTCCACTATGGTTCAAAGTCTGCCCAAGTTCATATTTGCTGTTTCTATGATACCGTCTGTCCATCTTATCATCTGCCATTTCCTTTTCCTTTTGCCTTTAATCTTTCCCAACATCAGGTTGTTTTTAACACACCCCACAATTAATCCCATCATCTTATGTGACCAGCTTCAATATTTGACCTTGCAGTGAGTTAATTTCTTTAAATATTGACCGAGTTGATTTTCTTGCTATCCAAAGGACTCTCTAAATTCTTCTCCAGGGCCACAATTTGAAAGTGTTGATTCTGTAGCACTTGGCTTTCCTTATAGTTCAATTCTCACAACTATGCATTGCTACTGGAAAAAAACAGTTTTGAAGAAACGGGCCTGTGTCAATAAGATGATGTCATTGCTTTTTAGTAGGCGGGACATATTTGCCATAGCTTTCCTTCCAAAGAACAAGCATCTTTTTATTTCATGGCTACAGTCACCATCTGCAGTGATCTTTTAGATAAAGAATATAAAATCTGAGACTACTTCCACTTCTTCTCCTTCTATTTGCCAGGAAATTATGGGACCAGTTGCCAAGATCTTAGGTTTGGTTTTTTGTACTTTTTTTTAAAGCTAAACTCCAAGCCAGCTTTGACACTTTCTCTTTCACTGTCATCAAGAAGCTTCTTAATTACTTTTCACTTTCTGCCATCTGAGTAATATCGTCTGTATATCTGAGATCAGTGATATTTCTCCTGGCAATCTTAATTCCAGCTTTTGATTCGTCCAGCCTGACATTTCATATGATGCACTTTGCATATAAGTTAAATATATAAAGTCACAATATACAGCTTTGTGATACTCCTTTTCCAATGTTAAACAAATCAGTTGTTCCATGTTCATTTCTAACTGTTGCTTGTTGGCCTGCATAGTTTCCTCAGGAGACAAGATGATCTGGTACTCCCATCTTCTTGCCATATTTTGTTGTGAGGATGTAGTCAAAGACTTTAGTATCATAAATGAAGCAGAAGCAGATTTTTTTCCCCTCAAATTCCCTTGCTTTCTCCATAATCCAGTGAATGATGGCAATTTGGTCTCTAGTTCCTGTGCCTCTTTGAAAACCATCGTTCTCTCCGATAATCCTTGATTCACATTTTGCTGAAGCCTAGCTTGCAGCATCTTAAGCATAACCCTGCTTTCATATAAAATGAGTGCAATTATTTATTAAATTGAACATTCCTTGCTATTGCCCTTCTTTATGATTAGGTCATAAACTAGTCTTTTCCAATCCAGTGGCCATTGTGTTCTTGTTTATTGAGTGCAGGACTTTAACAGTGTCATTTTTTAGAGTTTTAAATAGTCCAGCTGCAATTTCATCACCTCCACTAGCCTTATTATAAGCAATGCTCCCTAAGGCTTACTTGACTTCATTCCCCAAGATGTCTTGTTCTAGATCAGTAACAACACCATCACAATTATCGGTGATATTAAGATCTTTCTTATATAGTTATTTTGTATATTCTTCAACCTCTTCTTATTTTCTTCTGCTTCTCTTAAATCACTACCATTTTTGTCTTTTAACAAACTCATTTTCGCATAAAACGTTCCCTTCATATCTCTAGTGTTATTGAAGAGATCTCTTGTCTTTTCCATTCTGTTGTTTTCTTCTATTTCTTTGCCTTGTTCATTTTAGAAAAAATTTCTTATCTCTCCTTGCTATTTTCTGGATTTCTGCCTTCTTTGGGTATATCTTTCCTTTCCTCTTTTCCCTTTCCTGTTTGCTCAGCTTTTTATAAAGTCTCATCAGACAGGTATTTTACTTTTTTACTCTTAATTTCCTTTAGAATTTTAGTTATTGTTGTCATTTCTATTGCTGCTGATGCCTCCTGTACAATATTGTGAATGTCCACGGTTCTTCAGGTATTTATTTACTAGATCTAATTCCTTGACTTTACTCATCACCTCCACTTCATATCCACATTTACTTTCTTCTAGGTAGATACTATCATTATTGACAAACTGTGGTAGAGGTTAAGTATCTTCCCTAGTGTCACAACTTGTAAGTATCTGAGGACAGATTTGAACTCTGGTCCTCCTGAATCCAAAGCCAAGACTCTATCCACTCCGCCACCCAGCTTTCTCTAAAGTATTACTAACACATGCTCACCCAGATGCTTTTTGGTGACTTCCAGTGAATAATAATCTATTACCCCTTAGGCAGCTCATTAAACTTTGAGAAAGCTCAAATTGTTAGACAGTTGTTTGTTAAATCAATTTAAAGCCAGCCACTTAATAGTTACTGTATTTCTTTTTAAGTCTTCTCTGAACTACATCCTTGCATTTCCTTCAAATTCCTTTATAGGACAATGATTTCTGGATAACGCAAGACTTCAGACAAGTGACCTTAAGAAAAGGTACATCAAGTTTGTTATATTTGGAGGATTTAGTAACTATTTAAATCAAATCAAGTTGGCAAAAGTAGGAGTATTTACTCGTTCCTTAATATTCTCGTGCAATATTTTATCTAGATCTTTCCTTGGCTCTCATCACTCCTATCATACCTATCTCAGTGTAAGCTCCTTCAACGTAGGGCCTATAGAATTTGTATTTTTCTCCAGCACTAAGGCTTATACCTTCTTTTTTTTTAACAGACCTGTGATTTGATCAGGGTAGGAAATTTCAAATGAGGAAATTACTCTACCAGTGAAGACTGGCACCTTCTTTGAAACTTATAATCTTACAGAGTTGCTTTGGATACAGATATTTAATGACATGTGGAGGGTAACACAGCTAGTATTTAGCAAAGGCAGGACTTAAGCCCAGGACTTCCAAACTTAAAGGTCAGCTCTCTCTTTACCTTCCTGGGCTGCTTCTCTCTATGTGCCAAGAAGCTGAGCTACTCAGTAAATGTCTGCTAAATTGCAAAATAAAGTCAACTGCAAGTCATGTCATCATTTCTCTGATGTCATGATCTTCAAAAATGAAGGACGAACACAGACAGACAGGCTAAATTGTATTGAAAACTTCCTTCTAAGGGAAATGTCTCAGGAGTTTATCAAGCTTTTGTTCTATTTGCTTCTTCCTGAACTTTGCTTTCTATTTCTTCACCTGTGTACCTTTGCAAAGGCTGAACCAGGTGTGGGGCACCTGCTGTCCCAAGGCCACATGAGGCCCTCAAGAGTGGCCCTGTGATTCAATCCAAACTTCACAGAATAAATCCCCTTAATAACAGGATTTGTTCTGTAAAACTTGAATTCAGTCAAAAGGCCGCACCCAAGGACCTAGAAGGCCACACGTGACCCTGAGGCTTCAGGTTCCCCACCCCAGTGTGAATTGTATTTCTGGAATGAATTCCCTCTTCACCTAAGAAACATCTGGGTAGTAGCTGACAGAGAGCACTAAGCCTGGAATCAGGTAAACCCAAGTTCAAATATAGCCTCAAATACTTACTAACTGAATTATATTGAACTTAATTATACACTTAACCTCTGTTTGCTTCAGTTTCCTCAACTCTAAAATGGGTATAATGATAACCCTCCTCCAGGGGTAGTTCTGAAGATCAAAAGCAATTGTAAAATGCTTAGCATGATGCCTGCACAAAGTGAGCACTTAATAAATGTTTATTTCTTTCCTACTGTGATACCTATGACACCCAGAATCTCTGGCTCTCTTCATGATTTAATTCAGGTCTTTTCAAGAAGTGACTAATGGTTTAAGCTCTCTTCCTCCTCAAATTATGTTGGGATGGGGGTGGGGAAGAGTGTTCCCCTGCTTATGCAAACTATGATTTAGTGGGGTCAGTAGGCATTTTCCCATTAGCTAACAAATAATCCACTTAGGCTCTCTATGCAGAAGAGTCAAATGGAGTCTTCAGGGGTAAAACTGGGTTGTAGGCCAAGTATATTGATGGAAATTTACTTCCTTGTCTTAGATTCCAGTTAGAAGTAAGCTAGCTGAGAATGCCTACATTCTGAACTTACAAATATTAAGCTAACTCTTTACTAAGACGAAATCAGAACTGATTGTAGACCAAAGTAGGTGGATGCCCATATAATACCACAGAATATGGATATTCCAAAGGATAGTTTTCCTTTATAAGTATGCCTTACACTGATGATAATAATTCCCCAAACATATTAATAATAAATATGTAACTGATGAGTTTGAAGCCATTAAATTATGAAAAGTTATAATCATCATTAAATCACATATGTATTTAACTAAGTGTGATTTTGCTATATAGTTATGATTATAATTGAAATATATTAGTCTTTTAAGGGTTTATATCATGTATATATGCGTGTGTATTTATGTATGTATATACATATATGCCTATGTGCACATATGTATACATATGTGTATTCCCCAGAAGTTCTTTAATGTGTCAAAAATGCCTTGTCCCATATCTGGATTAAGACAATAATAGCCAACTAATAAAAAAAAATGTCCTATTTCAATCCAAAAAGTATTTTTTAATCAAAAAAATTGATGCGACTCTGGGATAGGTGTTGTAGGTGTTGATGCAAAAGTTTCTAATTTCCAGAAGCTGTGTGAAAACTCTCAGTTGTTAAATGTGATCTGTCAGATTGAAAATCTCTGTCCAGATACCGAAGGGCACAGGTGTTCTGAAGAATCAAATATCTTTGTAGATATTTGTAACCAGGCATACTCTCACATACTTGGTAAGCCATATGTAGTCCATTAGGAAAACCCAGTGGGAAACAGAAGCCTCACTGGTTACTTAGCACTTGGTATTTTCCTTTGTTCCTGGACAAGGTTTTCAGCATGGTGGTTCTGCTTTTGGAAGTTTACCTCCTGCTCCCATTAATGGTATATCTGAGGAAGTCTAGTTCTACTTTGTGTGTAATAGGATCACTTTTTATGCGTATATGAATCTATTTGTTTTTCTCCTTATAGGATTCATGTACTTTGTGTGACTTTGGGGAGAACAGGCTTCCCTTGTAGATCCATTTATCTGCTTATGATTAAGCAAGGCTGAGTGGACCTAGAAGTGATTTCTGAGCAAGTTACTTTATAAGAAGGCAGGATCTGACTCGGTGATACTGACAGAACCTTGTACAGAAGGTAAACTTCTAGGTTCCACACATGATCAACTGTCAGAGATTGAGAGAGAGAAGTCGCGATCAGACTCATAATGGGTCACTTTTCCATTTATAGGAGTGCAGTAGAAAGAGAACTAGATTTGGAGTATGAACACCAGGGTTAAAATCCTAGCTCTTTTGAGTCATTATTTGTATGACTTTGGACTAGTCACATCACCTTCTATTTCTAGATTTTTTCATCTATAAAATAGAAGATCTGTACTAGATAACCTCAAAAGTGCCTTCTAGTTCTACATCTATAGTCCTGTGATTTGACTTCATACTATGCTTACGGGGGTTTGGGGAATCTTAGAAGTCCCTGGCAGCTGACTGGAATGATGAGATTAGATAAAATTGGGAAAGAGTTACCATAGATTTCTTGTTCATATTTGGATGGTGGTAGCAAAATATTTAAAATATGATAATTCCACCAAAAAAAATGAGATGTCTACTTGCTTTATTCCTTAGACAACTCATGAAAAAGTGCTATTTTAAATGCAGAATAAATAAACAAACACTATTGTGTCAGCCGCTGGGAAGTATATAGAACACTAGACTCAAGTGCAGTATACTGTTGGTGAGGATAATCTGAGTATTTATTTTCTTAGCCTCACATTTGTAAAATAAAGACAAATTGTCCTCCAAAGGCTTCTTGGGAATAAAACAAAAGTTCGATAAACAATAATAACAAAAAGATGTACCACTCCAAGAAATGATTCATGTATGGGTGAAAATGGTCATTTTCTAAAAGAGACAATGTTCAAAACTGGAAGTTATCACATTCCATACTTTTACCTAACTTTATTATTAAAGGGGACAAATTTGGAAGTACAGAAGGAAGGAAAGTGAAATTAAAGTTGAAAAGCCCCTTGTGACAGTAATAGTGATTGTCAAGTCATGCTTTCTAACTTCCCCAGTAGATGGATGTTGTTGGGATTAATCAGGTAGGATTTGTAAAATACGTTAAGCTCGTCAGATAACGTGCTAGGTACTATTAAAAGTGGAGGTAGTGAAATATGCTAGAAGTAGAATTGTCTGTTACTGTTTTTATAATCTGGAACTGAAATAAAGAAAAAAATTTTAAGGAATTTTTCTTTCTTAATTTTAAATCCTCACCTGATATTGATTTGTGATTACTTTTAGTTTTCATCTTCTCCTTTGGTGATATTAATTAATGAATTCTATTCAGGAAGAAAAGATGGATTTTTGTAGGATTTGAGGAAAGGAAATCCTAAAATGCAAGGCACTTCCTAATATGGCGAACAAGGCCTGAGAACATTGGATTGTCAAGTAAGAGAAGTATTAATTGGTTAAATCACTTCCAGATGTATAGCTTAGTTCCTGATTGGCTCATCTGCCTACTTATCATAAATGACACTTTCTCCTGCTGATTTGAGATTCAGATTTTTTTTTTAGGGAGGAAGACTAGTTCATTTAAGGGAATCTCTTTCAGTGCATACCTCTAAATTTGCCCGTAATGACTTTAAGAATGAAACTGTTAGTATTTTGAAAAAAAGTCATTCTATTTGATTTTCAATTTG
This sequence comes from Notamacropus eugenii, assembly GCF_028372415.1. Taxonomy (NCBI): domain Eukaryota; kingdom Metazoa; phylum Chordata; class Mammalia; order Diprotodontia; family Macropodidae; genus Notamacropus; species Notamacropus eugenii. The sequence goes on along the minus strand of NC_092876.1, from coordinate 285,213,384 downwards.
TGTATGAGATATTTTGTTCCTGTGTCCTTCTAAATAATGGGATCTAATATGTGGTTATGGGGCAGTTATGTGGCATAGTGGATAGAGTGCCTGGCCTAAGTCAGGAAGAAGCATCTTTCTTACTTCAAATCTAGATTCAGTCAGTTACCAGCTATGTGACACTGGGCAAGTTGTTTAACTCTGTTTACCTAGGTTTCCTCATCTGTAAAATGATCTGGAGAAGGAAATGGCAAAGCATTCCATTATTTCTATGAAGAAAATCCCTAATGGGGCCAAGAAGAATCAGATACCACTGAAAACAGCTGAACAACAACAAAATCTGTGGGTATGATTATTTATTATTCAAGATTAACTGGGAATCAAAATTATTATAATTGGCAAAAGTATCCCTGACCCTAGTTGTTAGAGACCTTTCCCTTCTGAAAATACTCTGTCAACTTCTCTGTGCATATTTCCATGTTTCCCTTCTATATCCCAAATCCAGTAGATTTGAAGTTCCTTGAGGACAGCAAACTCTCTGTCTCTCTCTCTCTCTTTCTCTGTCTTTGTCTGACTGTCTGTCTTTGTCTGTCTCTGTCTCTCTGTCTCTGTCTCTGTCCCTGTCTGTCTCTCTGTCTCTGTCTCTGTCTCTCTTTCTCTCTCTCTCTCTCTCTCTCTCTCTCTCTCTCTCTCTCTCTCTCTCTCTCTCTCTCTCTCTCTCCCCCCCCCCCCATAGGAGACATTAATAACTATTTGGTGGTTATTTTGAATTGAATCTTTAATTCTTAGTAATTGAAAATCATTCTGTGATGATTTATCAGGATCTATTCTTTTTTGTTGGTTTGTTTAATCACCAGAATTTAGCACAGTGCCTTGGACATAGTTAGCACCTAATCAGTATTTTTTTCATTGAGTGATCATGGCCCAGGACTTCTCCAAAGAGCATTGTACATCTGCACTATTAATCTAGTTTGTCATTTATAGTTTACAACCAAAATCTAGTCTTGTGCTAGTATGTAGCTGAGAATAAAAAGTAAATTACCTCTTTTTTTAGTGGCTAGAGATTATCAATTAGCTAGAGATTATCAATTCAGACTCTTGTCCCAGCTCTGCCGCTAAGTAGCTATATACTTTAGGATAAGTCAGCTATTATCTCTGGGATTCATCTGGAAGGATCTTAGCAAAACTGAAGGATGCTTAAGGTTATATGTATGTCCTAAACACCTTTGGCATACCTGAAGGTGTAGCCATATGAATTATTGCTTACTGTCATGAGCAGAAGAAATGATGAATTTAGTTAAAAGCTAGTAAAAATAAAGTTGTGCCTTTTTCCATTAAAGTTCTTGGACCACTTGAAATCTATTTACGAAATGCTTTGGGTTTCCAGGACCTCTGGTTAAAAACTCCTGGAGTAGATAAGTCCTAAGGTCCCTTTCTCCTTCCAACTTCTGTGGTTCTGAATCCCTGTGGTAACAATTAAAAGCGAGTTCTTTTCTTCAAAAAATTTTTTTTCAAATGTTCATTGGACTATTTCGACTATTTCAGCACTGAAATGCAGAATAATGGTTTAAAACATGCCTCTTTAATATATGTGTGACAGACATTTCCATATCTATTTTTCTAGAATTCTTTGTATTTGGGAAAGTATTGTTGAAAAACTAAAAACAGTAGAAGAAATGAAAGCATTTTAAAACAAGTTTAAATAAAACAAGATCCCCAAAAGGATGTTGCTCATAACCACCTCTTTCCTTTATCTTGGAATAATATTTATTTGATCAACAAATGTAACAAATCCCATAAGATTTATTTAAATTCTCCCCTTCTCCTATCTGTCATATCATTATCCTACATGATTTTATTTTACATTTTGTCAGCAAAGAGTGGGAGAGAAAGGAATATACTTCAGTGAAATGCAAACAACAAAACCTGATATGACGACTGAAATTTAAAAGGGAAAGTATTTACTGTAGTTGCACGTTGGCTACCCCTTTCAAATTGTATATCTGGCAGCAAGGCAGCTAAGTATGAAAGCTAGTAAGATGTCTAATTCCCGTAAATAAGTACATGCTCTTTCAGGAAATGCTGGAGTTGTCCTGAGTAGCTAAAGTGCCTTCTTTTTCCAACTTATTTTGTCCTATTCAGGTGTCATCTTGAGAAGGACAGTTAAGCAAGCAAGGTGGTTCTTCAGCTTGATTTTTAACAATCCTTGTAGTGAACAGTTCATGACCCAACAGCTCTCCAAGCAGTTGAGGATGGATTAATCCATTATAAAACAGAAGTATGAACTACAGCCCCTCACTTTGTATAGCTCTGTCCCGCTGCACAATAGGTCAAATCACAGTGAAAGTTTCAAAGAAGAGTCCTCAAATAAGCCTTTTCCAAGATCTGATATCATTTTATTTAATTCATTGATAGTCTGGGCACAGTTCAGGTTACCAAGGGAAGATTCATTCTTTTCTGAAGCATAATTACATTATCAGATATTAAGAAGAGGCCATAAACCACAAAATGGAAATTAGTCTTCCAATGACCATTTTATACTCTGAAGATGATTATATTTTAACATTTTTGTTGTCAACCAGAGCACTGGCAAGCTAGAATTGTGAATCCCAAATTTCAACATCACTCCAACCTGAATAAAATTTAAATATATGAACACTAAATTGAATAATCAATAATCGTCTTTTTAACAAGATAACCATCTCTCTGGCAGTAACCAGCACTTGGGCAAATCCATCTTAGCAAACTCCATCTTCATTAGTGTCATTACACTGCAAGATCTTTTTGAAGCAAGAGGAAACTTTGCATGTTTTCCTTGGCTCTATTGTTTTTCGATCTCCATTAAAAATAGCAGTCTGCAGGACTGCTTTCTCTTCATTGCCCATTCAGATTTGTAAATGGAATTTATTGCATTCAATGTCCTCTTATAGATTAAATTAATGTTATTGTAAAGAGCTTTAATCCTCAGAGATATTTATGAGTCATGCTGAGAAAGGGTCTGTACTCTGTTATAATGATTAATACAATTTCCCCAAGTTCTCACAGATGAAATTGCCACCATGTGCATATTCTGAGCACAAAACAGATAAAAATTCTAAAAAAAAGCTGCAATGATTGTGTTATTGACGTGCCATTTGGAATTAGCAAGTTATTAGTGACCTGGAATATTTTCTGTCTCTGTCTCTCTCTGTCTTTCTCTTTCTCTCTGTGTCTCTGTCTCTGTCTGTCTGTCTGTCTGTCTGTCTCTCTCTCTCTCTCTCTCTCTCTCTCTGTCTCTCTCTGTCTCTCTCTGTCTCTCTCTCTCTCTCTCTCTGTCTCTCTCTGTCTCTCTCTGTCTCTCTCTCTCTCTCTCTCTCTCTCTCTCTCTCTCTCTCTCTCTCTCTCTCTCTCTGTGTTTCTCTCTTCTCCCATATCCTCCCTTCTTTCCAGCCCAGGAAGACTCAAGTATTTGCATATTTCTAAATCAAATGCAGTGATATGATTATTACAAATGAGAAATGAAAATTGAAAGAAAGTACCACAAACATCCAGCTCTAGTTATAGTAACAGCTTCCATTTCCATAGTGCTTTAGGGTTACAAAATACTTCACATAAGTCATCTCACTGAAGCCTTATAATAACCAGTGGAGCAAGGTAGAGCAGGTATGAGTATCCACATTTATTTCTGAGACTGACTTCTCTGGGGAGGTGAAAAGACATGCCCTCTCTCAGTAAATGTTCGATTTAGAGTTAAGACTTGGAAGCAGATTTTTTTACCCTAAATCAGAGGCTTATTTCACGAGATGATGGTACCTGTCTCCTCTCCTTTTAGTAGGGGAATTTAAGCATTGAGACTAGGCATAAGGGAGGTGGTATAGTACAGTGGAAAAACCAAACAAAATATGTTTTGAGACCAGAAGATCTGGGTTCAAATCCTGATTCTGCTTCTTACTACTTGCAAGACGTCCCACAAGTAGATCAGTCTCTCTATGCCTCATTTTTGTGAGTTGTAAAAATGAGAAGGTTGGACTAGAGGGACTCTGAAAATCTTTAAAACCTAATTTTGTGTTTCTAATGATGGTAATTGACCCCTTACGGGTGAAAATATTAAACATGAAGAAACATAATATCAAGCATAGATATTTTTGGAAATACTAGGAAAACTTGACAAATGTAAAACTTGCCTGTTGGAGCTCTTGATAACCCAGAATATTATCTACATTTTGCTTTTAAAAGAAAAAACCAAATGGCAACAATTATAATATCAGAATTGTCTTTCTCAAATCACCCAACTAAATCTTTGGGTCAGTATATGAGTCTTTTACAAGCCAATAATAATAATAAATAATAATAATTATAACACATACGAATACATGAATGTATGTACTTATGTATATATACATGTATGTGTACATGCTTATTTGTGTATACACACAATATTTAATTATTGAAACCTGATCCTGCACCAATATTCTACTCCAAAGCCCCTTTATAGCATGATATATCTGGGTAATGGAAGCCTATACCAGGAGAGGGAGGCAGCTAGGGAGCACAACAGACATCTGGAATTAGCAAGATGTGTCTTCCTGAGTTAAATCTGAACTCAGGCATGTAGTTGTGTGACCCAGGGCAAGAAACTTAACCTTGTTTGTCTCAGTTTCCTCGTCTTTAAAGTATGGAGAAAGAAATGGCAAACAACTTCGGCGTCTTTGCCAAGAAAACTCTAAATGGGTTCACAAAGAATCAGACAGTACTGAAAACCAACTGAACTGAATACCAATAGAGTGCAGCATAGTGGCATGTCCTAGTCAGTTCAGGCCCTATGACACTGTTTGTGTCCAGAACCATAAGTAAGGTGGGGCAACTTTGCTTTTTCCCAGGAAATCACATTTAGAAAGCCCTAACAGCATCTTCACCATGAAATCAACAGAGCTTAGCACCAAGTTGGCAAGAATAATTAGGTAAAACAGGAAGCTACTATATATTGTAGTATTTCTAATTCTCTTCTCCCCCTCCCACTCTCAATCTGCTATGGGTGGAATTTATGCTTCTTGCTTTAAGTATAATTTGTAACGCATCTCAGTCCCCCAAATTCCTGCTTATAGTCTATCTCTTTGTGCACTAATGATCAGTTTAACTAAATTAACAAAGGCTCATAGTTAGACATTTGGCCACATGGTAATATGTTTGGGGCCACAGTAAGTCTTGGAATAGTCTACTAAAGTGTTGAGTGGTTAAGGTGCAATATCAGTGCAGGGAATATCCACGTCAATGAAATCGTGATCTCTTGAAGTCTAGAAGAAACCCAAAAGTACTGCTAAATCCTGAATGACCAAAGCTTCAATTTACTCTACTTACTAAGGCAGGAAAATGAACTGATGCATTTGAAGAGTATGGTTTTATTTAAAAATTGTTTCTGAATTAATCAGAAACAAGCAAATTCCATTTCCTATGAATTCTAGTTAATCAAAATCATACTAGGTTGAGGATCTAAGTCACTTATACTTCGAATAATTTTCAAATATATTTTCAAAATGCTATAAAAATATTTGGAATTTATATTGTTACTTTCTGTCAATGATTTACCTCCATCGGGCTCATTTTCCTCCTCTGCAAGATGAGAATTTGTCACTAGATGGACTCTGAGACTATGATCCTATGATTCTATGATGCCACAATGAACTAGCTATATTTCCAGCTGCAAAGTAACCCTAAGACAAGACTAACTCTACAATAACCACAAAAATTACTAATTTAGATATGGTTGCTCTTGCCATATAAGCAAGAAAGGCTCAGGATCTTCATGTCAAATTGTATTTTCCTTGTAGGATATGCAAATGCTGAGTTGAATTACAAAGCAATTTCATTTTTTTTCTTTTTAAATCAAATGGCCCCTTTGGTAGATTTCATTAAAGAATGACCTAAGTAGAAATAGCTGGATTCATTTATACCAATTCCTTAAAAAATAATATAATCAAGTATATTATAATTAAATAGCAAACTCTTTTTCCTCCATATTCGTAGAGTTACATTGTTTAATCTTGGTTGGTCTTTATGCACAATTAATTCAGATTTCATAGTCTTTTCAGCCTATTCTGTAAATGTGCAAAATTAATAATCTCCCCAGGGATATTACACTTTTGGTGGGGAAGCACATTCTTTTGTATTACATTAAAGAGAGGTGCTCAACAAATGAAATCCAATGCTACTACAACAATTCTATAACACAGATGTAATTTTTAGAAACCTTGAGAAGTATGTTCTGGTGGAAGAAGCAGTAAACCTTCAGCCAAAATACCTAGGTTTAAATCCTGGCTTTACCATTTACTAGCTATGTGACCATGGACATGTTACTCTTGATATTCCATGTTCTCATCTGCAAAATGGGAACAGTATTTAGATCACATATTTAAAGGAAAAATAAGGAAAGATTTTATAAATGTACACTTAAAAGTGAGCTATTGTGATTGTAGCTTTCCATGATAAAATCATATACATAGTTTTCCTTGTGAGATTAAAAAAAATCATTATGCCATCATTTTTTTAGTTTGATTACATCAGGATTTGAGCTCAGTATATTGCTATGTTTTATTGTGATATTTTGGATCTGGTTTTTTTTCAGGGCAGTCAACCAACGTCACACACAAAATCCAAATTTCTTTTTCAAATTCAACTCAATATAAAAATTTTTACTAAACCATCTCCATGATAATGAAGTTTGGTCCAACGTGTATTTTCTTCTTCATGAAATAATTTGATAGCACAGGATTTCTTAATTATTTTCTGTACCATGGACCACATTGGTAATCTGTAGGCCTTTTTTCAGAATAACATTCTCAAATAATTAGAGGAAATACTAAATTTCAATTGAATATTAAGGAAAATAAAAATGCTATTTTTTCCCCATCCAGGTTCACAGATTCTTCAAAATGTATCCATAGACAATCCTTATACCTCATGTTAAGAATCTGTGAAGTAGCATGTCTTATAACTAAAGAATTTAATACACAATTTCAGTACACAACTTCCTCCATTTCTTAAAAAAGAAGAAAAATACTGTACATCAGTTACTTGAAATGGAACTTAACAGAAATCATAGTTTTACTTCTGAGGCGAAGTTGGGGAAAAAAGGGTTTTTTTTGTTTACTTGTCTGTTTCCCCCCACCCCCACCCCCGTAATCGTTGAATGAAAAGAGAGCAGAATTTGATGTCAGAGCAGGCCCAGACTCACAGTTCTTCCATAGCTGTATTCACCTGGGCAACTCATTTAATCCTTAGAGACCCAGGTTCATCTTTTAACCTACTTCATAGAGTTCTTCTGACAAAAACACTTTCTAAACTTTAAGAGTTTAACTGTAAACTATTTTTCCTATTACTGAAAAAAGAGTGAGCTACCAAGTTTAACTCAGTCACAGTTACAGAGCTATTTTGGCTCACTAATGACTAGAAGGAGATTGGTCCAGCTACATGAACTATTAAGATTTTTAGAGAAGAATTTTCCAACCACTATGTATGAAATTCCCCTTCAATTTTTTTCTAGTTTTCCACAACACATATTTTCATAAAATGACCTAGTTGAATTAACTAACCTTTATTATATTCAAATAAAATTGAGGATTAATTAGAATATTAATGTTAATCTTAATAGTAGTCAGGTAGGTGGTGCAGTGGATACAGTACACTGCCTGGATTCAGGAAGATCTGAGTTCAAATCTAGTCTCAGACACTGCCTAGCTGTATGACTGTGGGCAAGTCACATAACCCCATTTGCCTCACTTTTCTCATCTGTAAAATGAGACAAACAAGAAAATGACAAATCACTCCAGTATCTTGGCCAAGAAAACCCCAAATGGGGTCATGAAGAAGTGGACACAAATGACTAAACAAAAAATCTTAAAAGTAAAAAAAGAAATGCAAGTACACACTCATGTATTTATTGATGAGATCCTTTGTAGTATATAGAATTATGACTTAAAATTATAGCAGAAAGGCAGACTGGTTAGAGAATTATTCCTAACATCAGGATGACATGGGTACAAATTCTATCTGACACATGCTATCTGGTGACCTCTGAGCAAATCATTTAACCTCTTAATACCAAGGCAATTATCTAAACCTATACATTGCATAACAGCTGTCCATCTGAACTGGGAGACAGAGTTTTCTCACTAGGGAACTCCTCATACAGAAAAAATCCCATGTTTAAGACAAAAATGGTAACTATTATGATAATATTGGTAATGTGATAAATGGCCTAATTTTGTGGCACAAAGTTTCTCAACTTTGTGTCATTGATGATGGGACTGCTCATAATTCTTTTTAGACAAGTAATCAGTGATAGTTTGACCTTATAACAGCAGTAACAGAAGACTCTTTAAAACAAATATTATGTAATAGAGATCTCTCATTTACCCATTGCCAAAATATGCTAAAATTTTCAAGTCTAAACACTAATTTTAAAGTATCAAAAGGTAAATCTATTAATCAGTCTATTTCACATGGAACATGTCAAAGTACATTATATTTATTCATGACAAAAAGGTGTTTCTGTAAAATTGCTTTAAAATAGTCTGGACTCTAAAATGAAACAGGAATTGCTTTTGTATACAATTCCAGTTATTAATACATTAGATATTTCTATTCAATTTTCAGGGCAGTTATTTTTAATTAAAATATATTACCCACAGCTAAAATTAATTCATATTTTATCTTTTTTTGGATCAGAGTACAAATTTGAGGAATATTCATTAATTTATTAAGATTATTCAAAACATTTTTAAATCCAGTGAATATGAACTTAAGGTAGAAAATGTTATTATAAAATGAAATTTGCTATATCTTTATTATTATCATCACTTCTTTTAGCTAAAATAACTTTTCAAGTATTTTGGGATAAGATAGTATATTTCATAATAATAAAGAAGCACTCTATGTTGTACTCTAATATTGTTATGCAAATTTGAAAAGATCTTTAAATTTAATGGACTATTAATTTTTGTAACAATTTGAAAATTTTTATACGGCTCTTCATACATATTCTCAATATAGTGACTAATTGTGAAGTGTTCAATACATTATTTGTTTGAATTATGTGTGATGTATTAAAAAGCAAAAATAACATCCCTTTGTGATAGATGTATTTATTAACATTTATTTCTTTGTGAATTATTCAATTCAATTCAGGGCAGCTAGGTGGCAGAGTGGATAATGTGCTGGCCCTAGGGTCAAGAAACCTTAGTTCAAATGTGGCCTCGGGTACTTATTAGTTCTGTGACCCTGGGTAACTTAACCCTGTTTGCCTCAGTTTCCTCATCTGTGAAATGAGCTGGAGAAGGAAATGGCAAACAACTCCAGTATATTCACAGAGAAAAACCCCAATGGGGTCATGAAGTCCAACATGACTGAAACACATGAACAATAAAATTCAATACATGCAAAATTCAGAAGGAGTCATGGTTTAAACTAGTATTTGCAAACCTGAATTTCATCCTGATGTTAATTGGGCTCTTTCAGAACATTATCCAATACTGTTCACCAACATATCATTTTCATTTTAGAAAAATGTGTTAATTATATTGAAAACATGTCTTGGTGTGGCCTTGACATCAATAGGTCTTTAAAGCAACATTTTCCTTGACATCTGTTTCAATATTATATTGCTAATATGTAATCAAATTAAGAGACTTAGGGTTTGTTCAAGGGAGACCTGTACCTCTGGTGTGAGGGCTACTGAGGCCTTTTCAGGGTTGCTTTCGTCTCTACCTGACCCACTCTATTCTCAACTGCGGCTCCCAGAAGCTGTAGCACGTGCAGTGGCCGTAACCTTGCAAACTGTTTTGACCGAAGAGCTAAACCAGGTTGAGGGAAACCAAAGGGTCTGAAACCCTTCAGGAACTTGGTGGTGTTATCTACTCCAAGCATGTGAAGACTTGACCTGGTATAATGGGCAGATGAGAACAATTTGTTCCACCAGCCAAGAAGATGCACTGTGGAGCACTTAGAGCTTGGTTAGATATCAAAGATGCCAAGGTCATCCACTACAATCTAGGTCATCCTAGTCATCTTGTCTTTGTCTTGCCATCAGACTTTGATGACTCTGGAAGAGATAGTGAAGCCAATGACTGCACAACAAAAGATATTGCCTGCACTATTTCACCATTTTTACCTGTTTCAAAGTTCTGTGGAAAAGGGCAAGTGATGAAGCAGCAGCTGTGGGATGCAATGGGAGCTGTAGCCATAACCCTACACATACATAGCATCATCTTCACTGGAAACAGCAATAAAGTTCAGCAGCCCCCTGGGTGTCTGAGCAGTTTTTTAAGGACTGCACTTCACACGTTTTGATGTGAGGAAAGGGCTAGAAAAGGTGCCCTAAAACTGCTTGCTTTACTCAACCCTGACCTACTTACCACTGAAGATGAGAATCCCACCCTATGATTGAAATACCAAAAAAAAAGTACAAAAACTTCTGCAAAAATTATTTCATTCACCATTGGTACATGGTATGTGCACACACTTTGGACATCATGAAATGCAGTAGATCTAAAAGATGAAAAGCTCTTGTTGCAAGAGAACTCAGCAGGTATCACATCCAAACAGCAGATCTGAATGAAATAAGACTGGCAAATGAAGACCAGTTACCAAAGTTGGAGCTAGATACACATTTTTCTAGAATGACCACAGTGTATGGGAGTGCTGTGAAGCTGGCATAAGTTTTATAATCAAAACTAATCTAATCAATGAAGCTTGTATGTCTACCAAAAAAGATGAATGAGAAGCTCATGACAATGTGATTACTATTTGCAGGAAAGCACCACAGGATCACCATGACATATGACATGACCCCCCGATGAGGTCAAAGAAAAATTTAATGAAGACTTGGACACCCTTATCATCAATATGCTAAAAGAGGACAAGCTTATAATTCTAGGTGACCTTGATGGTAGGGAGTCCTTAGGAGGAATGGAGTTGGAAAGAGTAACAAGTGATGGTCACTTGCTACCGGAGACTTCGGCATCTCATGACCTTCTCATCACCAACACTGTATTCTATTTATTAAACTCAATAACACTTCATGAAAGCACCTTGGCAGCAAACATTAGCATTTAATAGACTATGCCATTATAAGGAGAAGAGGCAGACAGGATGTGAAAGTAACAAAAGCAATGTGTAGCACAGAGTGGTACTAAAGTGGAGGAAGAGTTGCAGCATGGTATTTTTTTTGTTGTTCACAGATGATTGTGGTCTAAGGCAAACCTCTAAAGCTGAGATGCAACAGAGTATGAATCAGTTCTCTGCTGCTAATTTTAGCCTAACAATTAACACCAAGAAAATACAGGTTCTCCAACAACCAGCACCATAGCATCCATAGGTAGAGTCATCAGTTATAGCAAATGGAGAAATTTTAATACTGTGGATAAGTTCACTTACTTTGGCAGTATACTTTCCAGGGATGAACACACAGAGGATGATATTGACAAGTGCATTGCCAGAACTTGCTCAGTATTTGGAAACAAAATCATTTCCATTTGAATTGTCCTGGGAACGTTCTGAAGAACATGAAGCAAGATAAGATACTAGACAATGAGGTCCTTTCTCAAGCTATATTGCCAAGCATTCCAATTCTACTACAGAGAGTGCAACTCTGTTGGGCTAGCCAATTCTTAGAATGCCAAGTACCTAAAAGTCTGTTTTACAGATAATTATGCAAGCAAAGTGCTCACAAGATAGTCAGAAGAAGTGATACAAGGATACTCTGAAAGTCTCTTTTAAGAACTTTGGAATTAATTGCATGACATAGTAGAAACTGGCACAGGATCTCCCAGCATAGCATGTCCATATCAAAGAAGATACTTTATGATCAAAGCAGAGTTACAGTAACTCAAAAGAAATGTGAGATGGCAAACTTAGAGGCATCTAATGTTTATATGGACTATTTGTGTCCAACCTGTGGCAGTGTTCTGAGCTCATTCTAGTCTGAGCAGCCACAGATGGACACATGGTACCTGCTTCATCCACTTGCAGTGATCACAAAGATCTTCCACCATATATACAATTATTCTTTGCACTGTGTTAATATATTCAGTAGAACCAAGTAAAGTCTTTCGCATGTGATTTATCGACAATCACATAAACTAATAACTTTTGTCATATTGACAGGCATTTTATACTAAGAAATTTTGTAAGTCATTCAGTTGAAGTCAAAGACAAGGTTTATTTTTTAAATTTTTGTTTACTAAAACCATTTGATTTTTTTCTAGGGGAAAAACTCTACCTTTTCTTTCTAACATTCTCTCAATACATACTTTCAACATATTGTTTCAATTTATTAGCTTTCAGCCAAACATTTGTACAAAGTAAAAACTATTTTCTTGTCATCAAGAACTGTACTTGTGAATCCCAATGATAAATATAGTGCATTATAACTTGTGTATCTGGGCCTTGTACTATGTGTTTCTGTTTTTCTGCTACTTAAACTGTCTGTCATATTTGCTTGCACACTGTTTATCAGCTGCTTCATTGGATTTTCTTATCATATTACACCCATCACAATGGAACATTATTTTACTTCTTAAAAACGAGGACACAACTGTAAGACAATTAAATTTAAATTTTCAGTGATTATCTGCAACCCTTCTCTGTATTGGACTTATCAAAGTAAATGTCATTGAAAAACAAAACAGGATATTTTCATTGCTTACTTCAAGTTTATGTTCAAAAGAAGTAAGCAGCATGAGGACACAACTCCTCTGTATCTTAAGCCAAGAACAATTTACTTTTAATGGTGATAGACTACACATGTGTATCTATTAGGTCAGTGGTCCTAATTATCTCATTGAGGCAAAGCAGAAAAGTCTCCATGACAGCCCTTCAAATCATTGAAGACAGCTGTGATACCTGCCTAATTATTCTGTTGCCCCAACCCCCACAAAAGTCTCATGATCTAGATGCACCTCTAGCAATGCCACTAACAATTGGGAACAAATTATGTCACCTTTCTGGGCCTCCATGTCTCATAGGGTCAACACAGGATCAAATGAACTTTATCTGACTGAGAGACTGGTGCCTATTAATAGCAAGCCAACTTGGCCGTAGAAATGAGGAGGAAATTGAGTTGTTCCATTAACTCTCATTGCAGTAATTGAAGCAATCATGGGACCTGAGATGTAGGGGAAGATCCTGACAACTGGTACAAGCTATTTGTGAAAGAAACATTGCAAGAACAATGAATAAGTAGAAGAAAAGAGCTGTGAAAGGCAATATGGTGTCATGGATTTAGTGCTAGATTTGGATTAGGAAGACGTCATTTCAGATCCTATGTCTGAACTTATTAGCTATATTATATATATATATATAATGCATATATATATAATGCATATATATGTATATAAACTATATATATATATAGTCCTTATTAGCTATATAACCATGGGTAGTTGTTTTAGTAACTCTCAGGACCTCAATTACCTCATCAATAAAATAAAAATTAAAAATAGTACCTATCTCACTGGATTTCAGTGAAGCTCTAATGTGACTATTCTGGAATAGTTCTTTGCAAACCTTACAATATTACTGTAAATATCAGCTATCATGACTGTGTCCTCAATTTGTTTTTGAGCTGCAAATGGACACTGACAAATAAGGAAGAGAAAAATATGAATAATTTCAGTTAGACTGCAGAAAAAAAGAATCAGAATGGGGAAGAGAAAGAGGGAATGGGGGGATAATTAGAATTGGTTTACCTGTTCTCTTTCCTGATGACTTTCATGAGGAGGTGAAGAGAAAAGGCAGAGAGAAGAAAATTCAACTGCTTCTGTGCAAGGGGAGATGATGGTCTCATTGTTAAAGGGAAGATTTCCTATAAGAAACTACATTCAGAAGGTAGAAGAGCAGCTGCCCAGCAAGAGGTTATGTGGTGAGGAAACTGATTGCTAATGCCTTTGGATGAACCCAAGGGGAAAGAATTCTACTGATTTATAGCCCAGGAAAGAGTTCAATGGGAATTTCAGATCAACAAAATTGTATTTTGAAGAATTCACTAGGAGAACAAGGGAAAGGACTACTAAAAGAATTTTGTGGAGATTTCACTTTTATAGGCCATGGTTAAAGATCATTTATTTCCTTCAGGAATAAAACAGAAAATATAGGAGTCATGGTGATTTGGCTGAAAGGATGGCATGATATGTTAACAATTCCACTTTGTGGAGCTATGAATCGATGCAGACATTCTTGAAAGCAATTTAGTACTTTAGAAAAAAAAATCACTAAATAATGCAGAATCTTTGACCCACTGATACCATTCCTAGTCACATTTTCCAAAGGGATCTAAAACAAAAGGCAAGAACCCATGTGTACAAAAATATTTATAGTGGTACCTTTTGTTGAAAATAAGTATCTGGAGGAAAAAAAAAAAGCAAGTGTCCGTCAGTTGAGGAATGTTTGAATATATTATGGAATATGAATGAAGTCAAACTACTTAGTATATTATAGGAAATGACAAAAAAGGACAGATTCAGAGGAAAGTGAGAGGACTTGTATTAACTGAAAGAGCAAATGAAGAATTAAGGAAGAAGAACAATTTACACAGTGACGAAAAGATTATACTGAAAATAAAATGGAAACAATAAAAACAATATGAGTAATTCTAATCATGGCAATGACTAGACAGAAATTCAGAAGTCTGATGGTAAAGCATGATTCCCACCACTCAGGTTGTTGTGTTTGTCCTTCGTTCTTAAAGAGGGCCATTTCACCAAGATGATGACATGACTTGCACTTGACTTTGATTTGAGGGAGGGAGGGCTGCTCAAGGTCACCAACCTCACTTTCTCTTCCTGAGCCATCTGGATCCAGTGACCAGGTACTCATCAGGTTGACTGGAGATGACCCAGAATGTAATGCAGGACCTTGGCCATATTAGGCTAATGTCTTATCAGATCCTTACTTTGATGGAGATATACCCATCCAATGAATAGGCTGCATTAAGTAGTTACTCAAGGGATGACCCCTTTTAATAAAATAAAAAAAAATAACCAAAAAATCAGACTGGGAGGTGAAGACCCTCAGGGTTTTTGGGTAAAAGATAATAAATGTAGATTATAGTTTTAGCATGAAATGTATATTTTTATATATGACTAATATGCAAAATTGTTGTGCTTAACTGTTTATTAGAAAAAGGGACATCTGTCTGGGAGGGAATGAAATTATAGGAGAGATATTGTTGTGGGATATGATTCCAGTGTAAAACAAAACAAAAGGAAGTATCAATAAAACATTTAAAGATACACAGAGATCAGAAGAAAATGTAGAAGGGTACACAGACAAGTATGTTGGTAGTGTTGGTAATGTTGGTAGTACCATGTTACATTAATTATGTTCTTTTACAAACCTGATTGTAATGTTTATCCCGTTGATAATTTATAAAAGAAATTTTTTTTGAAAAATCATCTGAAATTGCTGACAGCTTCAAAGTTTAGACCAAGGAATGTATGCATAATATAGGACTTTGGCAAGAAAAGGATTAGACAATCAAGCACTTGACAAGTATTGAGCACTTCTGTTTCAAACGTTATGCTAGGTGTTGAGGATGAAAAGCAAAAAGTTAAACAATCCCTGCAGTTAAGAAACTTAGATGGTCCAAGACAATATGTGCATTTTATAGGCATGTGGAAAATAAATAAAAGTTGATTGGCAGAGTCATAGTAAATAGTACTTGATCTTCTCTGGGCCTCAGTTTCCTCATCTGTTAAATGAGGGAATTAGACTTGATGACTTCTAATTTCTCTTCCAGCCTGGACTCTGTGATCTGGAGTAACATATAGTCAGAGAAAGAAAGATCTTTAGGAAGAGAGAAAAGAAACATAATTTAATCTGTTAAAAGACAGAGATGGAGGAGGGATAGGTACACACAGAGAGAGAGACACACACACATATATGTGTGTGTGTGTGTTTAATTTCTTTGGCAAAAAGAAGGGGGAATAATAATATTTAAGAGAAACTGTGTGATACCCCATTGGGGGAGAAATGCAGAGGATAATGGATATACCTTAAGGATCCAGAATGAAAAGGGACTGAAAGAACTGAGCTGATAAGACATCGTCAGTTAAATTCAAGGAAGCTATCCAGACACTTAATAAGGGGGGAGATGACTGAAGAAGTCCTTGATGAAAATATAAAATAAAATAGATTTGAGGTAGCAGTCAGGGGATAATGATGAAGGAAAGCATTTTTTTAAAAATGTCTTTAAAAAGTAGGGAAGAATAAGTGGTTCAGCAAGAAAAGATTAGGAAGGCTATGCTCTTACGGAGGAAAAGAAATGAAGAATGCTTGCTTCCCAATGGATGATTTATATCTGAAGCTGACTGCATGGCAGAAAATAAGTGGTTAACAGCTTAAAGACAAGGCAGAGTGAGGCTCTTAAGAATCTCTGTGAGAATCTGATTTGGACAGAAGGTGTCAGCCAGGAACATCAACTCCAATGGAGCAGGCAGAATCAGAAACCAAGCACCATCTGAGAAAAGAAAAGGGAGGAGAAGAAAAGAGATGGAACAGAGAAAGCCAGAAAAGATGCAAAAATGGGAAAGTCAGAACTGAGAGGCAAGGGTCAGGATCACAGAGGAGCCAGACAAAACTACAGGAAGCTAGGTCACTGTGGAGACAAGCTCTCAAGTGTTCAGAAGTGTTAGTCTAAGGCTGTCTGAGTTTGTTATTTGTTTTGTTTTTGTCTTGTTTTGTTTTGTTTTGTTCTTGGACAGAACGTAGGGATGTGACGGACAACCAAACCCAATTCATTATCTAAAAGGGACCGGCACACACTCATAGAATCTCCTGACCTGGCAGGGGGCTCTAAGGCCATATACTTTAACTTACCTATGACATTCTTAGTAAGTGGCCCTCCAGTTTCCACAAAAAGAGCTCAATGGATGAAGAAACTCAGTAACTCATCAGGGAAACAGCATGTTGCAGTAAGACAGCATGCTGGATTTGGAGTCAGAAATCCTGCATTCAAATTCCCTTCAAACACAAATTGAGTAACCTTGGGCAAGTCCTTTAACCTGTAGGTCTCTCAATTTCCTTACTGGTAAAATAGGTGGTTTGTACTCAGAGACCTCTAAAATCCCTGTAGTTCTAAATTGATAATTCCATGATAGTCCATTCTAGATTAGGTCAGTAATTATCTGGAAAAAATCAAAGGTGAGGAAGTAAAAAAAAAAAAAAATAGAAAATATTCTACTTTAGCTAGAACGATAATCCTCAACATATAAACAAAGAAGAAATTCAGTAGGAGAGAAATAAAAGTGGTGATATTCAATTCTATCTTACCATATCTGACAGTAAAGAAAATCTGTGGGGACAGCATATATTTAGCAGGAAGTAAATAAAGTTCCAAGTGCAGGTCTAAAGTTATGGCCTCTATGAAAATGCAATATATCAAAGGGGCTGGCTATTATAATGCAGAGACTAGGATAGAGTATTGGAACTTGCTTAAAATATAGGAATGACAGTCTCGTGGCTAGGGAAAGTATATAACTAACAATGGCAAGTAAAAAGATATAAACAAACTGAAAAGGATAGGGAAGGGAGAAAACTGTCTATACATGATATTGTAGAGACTAGATGTGCAAAAAGAGGGGCATTATCATAGACACCTCAGACTTTGCAGACCAAAAAAAAAGCCAGGAATAGAATTTATGACCTCAAATAACTATATATACATGTATGCATTGTGGGTAACAAAATAGGTGAACTAGAAATCCTTAACGGAGACAATTTGACACGAGTAGGTCATTTACGTTTGGAGCAAAACTGAAAACTGCAAAATGGCTCTGGAAGAGTGTGTGCCCCTATGAAAAAGAAAGAGTCTAGGCAAAGGTGAATTGGTAATTAAATTATGGAAGGATAAAACTAAGAAATGGGGGGAAACATGCTTAATTCTTTGCGTATTTGCTGGAGAGGATCCTTAACTGTAGGGCGAATGAGGCTACAAACATCTTTTAATAAGGCAAAGAGAATTTCAGAGCAAACAGGAAGGGCAGGTAAAGGGGATACAGAAGCAGATGGAGGGAGGACAATGAGTGGGGATATACAGGAAAGTAGGCAGCATGGATCTAATAGAGATGGAAGAGTTATCAGGGGGCGGGAGCTTCAGGTCTAATTTTGTGACGAATTTTTTTGGGTGAACAGAAACATTTAGATGAATGCCTCAAGAGAAGAAGAAACCAAAGCTCTTTCATTTTCATACTATACTACAGACTATTTGGACAGAAAGAACTAGAGGAGGAGTTTGGAGAATCAATTGAAAATTAGGAAAACTATGTATATCATAGTAGTGATGGGAGACTTCAATTATCTGTGTCTCTATTGGTGTCCTCACTATGCCAAAAGCAGGCCACATGTTGACTTAGAAAGCCATATCATGACATTATTTAAATTCTATTGTATTTTTATTTATTTATTTTGTTAAATATTTCCAAATTAATTTATTTTAATCTGATCCAGGCCCATACTTAGAGGTATGCTGGCCATATATCTACAGGTGTGACACCTCTGGACTACATCCTAAGGAACTGAATAAAGATAATAAAGGTGTGTTGTTGAACCACTTTTAGAGATCTTTGAAAGTTCAGTCAGTTTTGTCCCAATTAAAAAAAAATAAATTGAAGGGATCAAGAAAGCTATATGAGTGGGACTGCCATCCTTCACAAAATTCTAGATCATATTATAAAAGGAATGGTTGATAAATCTAGGACCAATTAATAAAAACCAGAATGACTTCACCATGAACATATAATTTAAAAAATTAATTTCTTTTGTTATTTGGACAAGGTTAATAGGTCATAGAGATGCTTATCTTGATTCTGGCCAAGTATTTGACAGTCTCTCCCACAAACCTTCTGTGGAAATTATGTTGGGACTGATTTTCACTTTGTTTTCAACATTACCTATCAGAGTGCCTTGTACATTGTAGGTCAGTTATAATGGGAGAGATAAGATAAAGAGATATAGGCTAGTGATACAATTAAAGGGATTCAGAATGTGTTGAATGACAAGATACAAATAGTCATCAACTGAAGTGAACTTGAAAAGCTATATCTAATGTACCATAAACATCTACGCTTGATATGATTTTTGGTGATGTATTTTGAATGAAGGTAGAGATGTCATGCTTACCAAATTTGTGGATGGCAAAAAGCTGAAAATAGTTGGTAATATGGATAAAAGATTCAGGACTTTTTGGAATGCAGGGCTGAATCTCATAGTTTCATTTAATAAGGATACAATATAGGGAAGTTACAGATCAGTTTCTTCATTCAAACTATAAAATTATAGAACACGTACAATTGTTTGGAGACAAAGAGGTACACCTCCTCAAAATGCATAGGTGTGCCTGCTGGAGCTGTACTAATTGGGTTTCAGAGGTTAGGGGTGCCTACTGATAAATACCAAACTGAGAACGAACCATCCATGCCTCCATTAATTGATAAAAAGAGTTGGTCATTTTTTTTTCATTCTCTTCAAGAACCTCTTTATTTTCTCATTTGTTCCTTTTTCCAGAGTAAAATAGGGGTGCAAGGAAATGGCATCTCTCTCTCTCTCTCTCTCTCTCTCTCTCTCTCTCTCTCTCTCTCTTTCCCTCTTTCTCTTTCACATACACACACACACACACACACACACACACACACACACACACACACATGCACACCCCAACCTAGTAGCAATTGATAGTGATGCTGGAGAAGTAAATGGTGTGGTAAAAATATGTGGCCTGAATGGAAATATCTTCAGAGTGTCTACAATTTTCACAGATGGTGGAAAGCAGTGAACTAAGAGATTTTCTGTTGAAGCACAGGACAGAAGCAAGAATATTTGTGCTCACTTGGCTAAAAAAGGGAATCTCAGCTTTTAGAGCGGCCTCACAGGGTAGAAAGTTCAGGCCCTGGCCCTTTCCAAGAGAGATTTTATGACATAATATGCTCATTTGTTGGACAAATATCACATAATTCTTGCTCAGTGTTCTACTTGGAAAGCAAAGCCAGTGATTTATTTGGACCATACAAGTCAGTAACCTTCAAAATATTTTCATCTTCTGTATATATAAAATATGGATTGGTAATACAAACATTTAGGGGCCTGAGTATGACTGAAAGAGAGAGAGGATCCACTACAATGTGGAAATATTGTTGTGTAGGCAATCCCAAGCTCAGAACCCATAGAAAATGATCTATTTAAGCTGTGAGTGTGCATATACATTTTTTTTAAATTAAATTTTATTTTTTCAAATAGAAATTTATCTTCTCTTCCCTACCACACAGAATGAGAAAGCAAGAACAAAAGCATGTCATGAACATATAAAATCATTTTTTAAAATCTCACATTGGCTATGTTAAAAAAAAATATAAATATCCTCTGAGTCATTCACCTCTTTTTTCAGAAGGTGGACAGGAGGTTTCATCATAAGTCCTCAAGAATCATAGTTGGTCATTGTATTGATCAGAGCACCTAAATCCTTCAAATTTGTCATCAAAATATTGTTATTGTATACTTTTTCTAGTTCTGCTTACTCTATTCTGTATCAGTTCGTTCATATCTCTTCATCTCTCTTTGAAACTCTTCTCTTCTGCTTTGAATTCCAACTTCTTTCCTTTCCTCCCTCCCTACCCATCTGCATTGAGAAAGCAAGCAATTCAATATAGGCTATATTTATGAAGTCTTGCAAAAGACTTCCATAACAGTCATGTTGTGTAAGACTAACTATATTTCCCTCCATCCTATCCTGCCCCCCATTTATTCTATTTTCTCTTTTGACCTTGTCCCTCCCCAAAAGCATTTACTTCTGATTACACCCTTCTCCCATTTGCCCTCCCATCGATCATCCTCCCCACCCCACTTGTCACCTTGTCCCCTACCCTTCTGTAGTGCAAGATATACTTTCATTCCAAACTGAGTGAGCATGTCATTCCCTCCTTAAGCTGAATATGAAGAGAGTAAGCTTCCCTTTTGCCCTTTTACCTCCTCCCTTTTCTTCTCCACAGAAAAAGCTTTTTCTTGCCTCCTTTATGATTGATAACTTGCCCCGTTCCATTTCTTCCTTTTTCCTCCCAATATATTCCTCTCTCACTCCTCAATTTTTTTAAGTGTGTGTGTGTGTGTGTGTGTGTGTGTGTATAATCCCTCTGACTACCCAAATAAGAGAAAAGTCTCAAGAGTTACAAATATTATCTTTTCCATGTAGGAATGTAAACAGTTCAACTTTAGAAAGTCTTTTATTATTTATATTTCCTGTTTACCTTTTCATGCTTCTCTTGATTCCTGTGCTTGAAAGTCAAATTTTCTATTCAGTTCTGGTCTTTTCATCAAGAATGCTTGAAAGTCCTCTATTTCACTGAATGACCATTTTTTCCCTGAAGTATTATACTCAGTTTTGCTGGGTAGATGATTCTTGGTTTTAATTCTAGTTCCTTTGACCTCTGGAATATCCCATTCCAAGCCCTTTGATCCCTTAATGTAGAAGCTGCCAGATCCTGTGTTATCCTGATTGTATTTCCACAATACTTGAATTGTTTCTTTCCAGCTGCTTGCAATATTTTCTCCTTGAACTGGGAACTCTGGAATTTGGCTACAATATGCCTAGGAGTTTCACTTTTTGGGTCTCTTTCAAGAGGTGATTGGTGGATCCTTTCAATATTTATTTTGACCTCTGTTTCTAGAATATCCAGGCAGTTTTCCTTGATAATTTCATGATAGATGATATCTAAGCTCTTTTTTTGATCATGGCTTTCGGGTAGTCCCATAATTTTTAAATTGTCTCTCCTGGATCTATTTTCTAGGCCTGTTCTTTTTCCAGTGAGATATTTCACTTTATCTTCCGTTTCTTCATTCTTTTGGTTTGGTTTTGTAATTTCTTGGTTTCTCACAAAGTCATTAGCTTCCATCTGCTCCATTCTAGTTTTTAAAGAATTACTTTGTTCAATGAGCTTTTGAACCTCCTTTTCCATTTGGCTTATTCTGCTTTTTAAATCATTCTTCTCCTCATTGACTTTTTGAACCTCTTTTGCCAATTGAGATAGCCTATTTTTAAAGGTATTATTTTCTTCAGCATTTTTTTAGGTCTCCTTTAGCCAGCTTTTGACTCACTTTTCATGATTTTCTTGCATCATTCTCATTTTTCTTCCCAATTTTTCCTCCACCTCTCTTATTTGATTTTAAGAATCCTTTTTGAGCTCTTCCATGGCCTAAGAGCATTGCATATTTATTTTGGAGACTTTGGGTGCAGAAGCCTTGACTTCCTCTGATATTATGCTTTGTTCTTTCTCATCTCACTGAGAAAGTAACCTTCTATAGTTTAATTTTTTCTCTCTTTTTTGGACATTTTCACAGCCAATTACTTGACTTTTGAGTCATTGTGAAGAGGAGGGTATACTCTGGGGACCTGTAAGTTCTCAGTTCCTCCAAGGTGGCACAATCAGGGGAGAAGAGTTTACTCCTCTCCTCGCCTGCACACTTGTCTGGGAGCAACCAAAACCTTTTCTGTCCAGAATATGAAATTAGAATTCCCTCACCACAACCACCTTCAGCTCCACTGTCAGTGCTCCTCATCACCCCTGGATGAAGCTCAGGGCTGAGATTCAGATCAGTCATTCAATTTCCCCAGGGGCTCTAGGCAGAGAGCTCCAAAAATGGTAGGTGCTCCTACAGTCCTGCTGCTGGAGGTCCAGACTGGGCTCCCCTCTCCTGGGTGAAGGTGTCCTCTCACTGACTTTTGAAGCTGCCTGTGGTATTTGTGGGTTGAGCAATCTGTGAACTGCTGCCAGTGGGGCCCTTAAGCCTGTTCCATGCTGCACCTCTTTTCATTTTTTATAATGGTAATGGTTTTCTTCTTTTTTTATTCAGAATTTCTAGTTTGGCATTCAGTTGGGTATTTTTAATTCATCTAAATTTTTAGTTATTGATCTTCTCTTTTTCTATTTTATTCATGTAAGCCTTTAGAGGTATAAAAAGTATCATCTTCCTATGTAAACAGTTTTACCTTATTGAATAATTTGTCCCTCTTTCCTGTTCATTTCTTTTATGCTCCTCTTGAGTCTTGTGTTTGACAATCAAATTTTCTATCCAGCTCTGGTCTTTTTATCAGGAAAGTTTGAAAGTTCTCTGTTTCGTTGAAAATCCATCTTTTCCCCTAAAGTATCATGTTCAATTTTGCTGAGTAGTTGATTCTTGATTGTAATCTAATCTCCTCCAACTTCCAGAATATCATATTCCAAGCCCTCTGATCTTTTAAGGAAGAAGCTACTAAATCCTACATAATATTGACTGGGGTCTCTTGACATTTGAATTATTTCTTTCTGGCTGCTTACAGTATTTTCCCCCTCTCCTTATTCTTCTGGAATTTGGCTACCATATTCCTTGGAATTTTCATTTTGGCATCTCTTTCAGGAGGTAATCAGTCAAATTTATTAATGACTATTTTACCATCTGGCTCTGAAATATCAGTAGAATTTTCCTTGATAATTTCTTGAAAGTTGCTCTCCAGTCTCTTTTTTTTATCATGATTTCAGATAGACCAATAATTCTTAAATTATCTCTCCTAGATCCATTTTCCAAGTCAGTCGTTTATTTAATGAGTTTACTTTTTGCCTATTTTTTCATTCTTTTCATTTTGTTTGACTGATTCTTCATGTCCCCTAGCTTCCACTTGCCCAAATCCATTTTTTGTTCAGGAATTATTTTCTTCAGTTAGCTTTTGAACCTCTTTTTCTATTTGTCCAATTCTACTTGTTAAGGAGTTATTTTCTTCAGTGAATTTTTTTTTCTAATTTGGCCGACTGTCTTTTTGTGGAGTTGTTTTCTTCAGTCAAATTATTGTCCTTACTCTTCCAAGCTTTTGACTCTCTCTTGCATAACTCTCATCTCTTTTATAATTTTTCTTCTTCTTCTTTTATTTAATTTTTAAAATTCCTTTTGAACTCTTCCAAACAGTGTTTTTGGGATTAAGACCAATTCATCTTCCCCTTTGAGGCTTCAAATTTAGGCATTTAGACATTGTTGTCCTCTCCTGAGTTTGTGTTTTGATTTTTCCTTTTGCCATGGTAGCTTTCTATAAGTAGGGCTATTTTCTGGCCTTTGCTTCTTTTTAAGCCCATTTTGTGACTTTTAAAATTGGGTTCTACTCCTGGGACATAGATGTCCCAAGTTTCTTGTGCTGTGGGCTGGGGTCCTGATCATTGGCTTTCAGTAGAGGGACCTCAAGTGCTGGTGTCTTGCCCACTGCTCTGGTTGGGAGTGGAGTAGGGGTTTACTCATGCCCATTGTGCTGACAGTCCTGGGCCTTGTTGTTTGCCTTCTTTGCTAGAGCTGTAGGCCTCACAGCTGCTGTATTGTGCCACTTACCTGTTGTGACAAGACTGAGGGTCCCTGGTTGCTGGTCTGTGCTGTGTTTAAGAGCTTCCTGCTGACTTACATGGACACTGTCTATGCTGACCTGTGCTCCCATTTTACCTAAGTGAGATGGACATTTCCTGAAGTCCTTCTAAGTTATCTTAACCTAGAAAACTCTTCCATGGTTGCTCCAGAATCTGTTTGATGTTGTGTCCACAGTAAACTAGAGAGAATTCAGATAACTTTCTGACTTTTTGATGTCATTTTGGTTCTGCCTCCTTCACCTGTAATTTGTACTATATTGGTTCAGCCTACCCACAAGCAATTAATATTTCTCTAAATCTTTAGAACTGTTTTTATTAGCGTGAAGAGCATTTTGTAATTATATTCCTATAGTTAATGTATGTGTCTTGGAAGGTTAACATCCATGTATTTTGCTTTTTTTGACATTATTTCAAATGCAATTTGTCTGTCTCTTCCTGTTGGATTTTACTGGTAATATATAGAAACACTAATGATTTCTGTAGGTTTATTTTATATCATGAAGCTTGCCTAAATTTGTTAATTGTTTTGACTAACTTTTTAGTTGACTCTCTTGGGTTCTCCAAATATACCATTATATCATCTGCAAAAAGAAAAGTGCTAGCTTTAATTCCTTTCTACTGCTGCCTATTCCTTTAATTTCATTTTCTTGTCTTGCTGCTACAGTTAGCATTTCTAATAAAAAACTGACTTATAATAGTGATGTTGGACATCCTTACTTTATCCCTGATCTTATTAGGAAAGCTTCTAGTTTATTCCCACTACGGATAGTGGTTGCCCTTGGTTTTAGATAGATATTGTTTATCACTTCAAAGAAAATTACATTTATTCTTATGCTTTCCAGTGTTTTTAAGAGGAATGAGTATTGTATTTTGTCAAAAGTCTGTTCTGAATCTGTTGAGATAATTATATGATTTTTATCAATATTGTCAAGTATTCTTACCATTTTTCTCCTACTCACCCAGCCTGATTCCTGGTATAAATTTTACCTGGTTACAGTTTATTATTTTTGCAATATATTGCTGTAATCTCCTTGCCAATATTATATTTAAATTTTTGCCTCAATATTTATTAGGAAAATTGGTCTAGGGTTTTCTTTTTTTCTGTTTTTGCTGTCCCTGTTTTAGGTATAAAAATCATATTTTTGTCATAGAAGAAATTTGGTCAGATTCCTCTATCTTGAAATGAGCAATAAAACCCCAAGATACAGCTGCTGGGTAATTAATAATCAATTTATTAATTAAGCCCACCAGCAATCAGTCAGAGGCTTTTCTTGGCAACCTAACATCCCCAAAGAAAACCCTAAAATCTTGAAATAACCATTCTCAAAGTTTATTCCTTTAACAAACAAAAATCAACCATAGATGGTGGACATTTAATGAGGAAGTGGGCTAAAAGACTTTAGCTCCTCCTGCTGAGAATGTGAATTGATCATGAGACTCAGAATCCTCCAGCAATTTGGGCAGGGGAATCCACTTCCATCTGGACCTCTCCAGCTGGTTTTCTCTTTCATGAACTGGGTCACCCTAAAGTCTAATGGGAGGGAGCAAGGACAAGGATTCTCTTCCCCAGGGTAAGGACTCTCTAGGATTGAATTCTGTTTAAACAGCAAACAGAAGTTAGGTCCCTTAGTTGGGTTAAGTCCAGCCCAAGAATGACAAGCACATTCCTTGAGGGCTAAGTAATTTCATCAATCAGTTTCATCCTGCAAAGATGTGCTAACCTTAACAAGACCTAGGATTCTAAACAGAAATTAGGATAAAAGCCTGGATCATAAGTTAATAATCTGTTATTAATACAATACTATGATAATCATCATCTTGACCTATTTTTCCAAACACTTAGAAGCATTGAAATTTATTATTCTTTAAGAGTATTTGGTAGAACTCATTTGTATATTTATCTGGGCCTAGGTTTCTTTTCTTAGTAACTGAATTCATTGCTTCTTCAGTTTCCTTTTCTAAGACAGAGTTAAGTATTTTAATAATGCATTTCTTCCTGTTAATCTGGACAATTTGTACTTTTGTAAACATTTATCCATTTCATTTAAATGGTCTGTTTGATTGGCATATAGTTGTGCAAAACACCTCCTAACAGTTATTTTAATTTCCTTTTTCATTGATAGTGTACTCACCCTTTTAATTTTTGAAGTAGTTTTTCTTCTTTTTCTTAAAAAAAGTTAGCCAATGATTTATCTACTTTATTATTTTTAATAAAACAAACTCCTAATTTTGCTTATTTTAATATTTACTTTCAATTTTATTAATCTCTCCTTTGATTTTCAGGATTTTCATTTTGGTGTATAATCAGTATTTTTTAATTTGTTTTTTTGAGTTTTCTTTTAAAGTTGCATAACCAATTAACTGATCTGTTGTTTTCCTTTTTACTGATGTAAACTTTTAGAGATACAAATTTTTCCCTTGCTACTACTTTGAGTGCATCTCACACAATTTTGTATTTTATTTCATTGTTGTCATTATCTTTAATGAAATTGTTAATTGCTTCTATGATTTGTCCTTTGATGAATTTATTTCTTATCAAATTTTTTAGTTCCTAATTAGCTTTCAATTTGTACTTCAAAGGCCTTTTATTGAATGTAATTTTATTGCTTTATGGTCTGAAAAGACTATATTTAATATCTTTACTTTTCTGCATTTGATTCTGAGTTTTTAATGCCCTGACCTATGGCCATTTTTTTATGCAAGTGTCATTAAAAAACTGAGAAAAGGGTATACTAATTCCAATTCCAATTCAATACTCTATGAAAGTATATCATATTAACTTTTCTAAAATTCTATTCATCTTATTAACTTTTTTCTTCTTTATTTTATGTCACAATTATTTCAGACTAAGAGAAGTAATGGAAGTTCCCTCACTAGTACGGCTTTACTGTCTATTTCCTTCTGTAACTCATCAGACTTTTCCTTTTTAAAATTGGGTGCTATTCTGTTTGGTGGATATACGCTCAATTTTGCTATTACTTCACCTTCTGGTGCCTTTTAGCAAAATGCAGTTTACCCAAATGTCTCTTTGAATTAGGTCTATTAATTCTTTTTACTTTATCTGAAATCATGTTTGCTACCTCTGTCTTTTTTTTAAACTTCAGCTAAAGCATAACAGATCCTGTTTTAACTCTTTATTTGTATTCTGTATGTATATTTCTGTTTCAAGAGTGTCCCTTATATAAAAATGAATATATATATATGTAACACATATGTGCATATACGCATATGTACATATCTGTGGATAGGTATGTGGGTGGGTGTGTATGGATGGATTCTGCCTTCTAATCTATTCTTCTCTTTCTTTCCTTTTCTTTAGGTCAGTTCATCTTATTTACATTTGTAGTTATGATTACTAACTCTGCATCTCCCTCTTTTCTCTCCTATTTATCCTTCTCTTTTTTGGCCCTGTCCCCTACTAGAAAAAAAAAAAAATCTCTATCCTTTGATCATTGACTCCATTGATCTAACTTCCCTCTAATCATGCCCTCCTCTTTTTCTTAGACATTTTCCCTCCTACTTTCCTGTTGGGTAACAAGAATTTCTATACCCAACTGTGTGTGTATATGTGTTTTTTTCTTCTTTTAACCAGTTTAGATATGTGAGGTTTCAACCATATTCCTTCCCTTCCCCCATTTTCTCCTTCATTATAAAAATTTTTTTTTTACATACCTGTATTATGTGAAATTATTCCCCCATTCCTCCTTTCCCTTCCCTATTCTCCCAGTACATCCTACTTTCTCATCCTTCTTTTTTTGTGGACCATGCCCACGGAAGGGAGCTTATATCTTCTGTCTAAAGAGACAGAAATAATAATATAATAGAAATAATAAAATTAAATAATATAATATTATTACAAATGATAACATAAGGTTTTAAAAATAATGTAAAATTACATGTACAGTCTTCTCATATAGGAATATAAGCAATTTAATATTATAAATCCCTTATAATTTATCTTTCATGTTTACCTTTTTATGCTTCTTGACACTTGTGTTTGAATGTCATTTTTCAATCAACTCTGGTCTTTGCTTGATAGCTGTCTACTTCATTAAAAACCCATTTTCCACATGTATGGTGGGTAGATTATTATAGGTTGTGATACAAACTCCTTTTCATTCTGGAATATAATATTTGGAGCCATCCACTTCTTTATCACAATAGCTTCGAAATTTTGTGTGATCCTGACCGTTACATCACAGTATTTGAATGATTTCAATTTGACTGTTTTCAGTATTTTCTCCTTGACCTGGGAATTCTGGAATTTGTCTATAATATTTTTAAGAGTTTTCATTTGAAGATTTTTTTTCATGTGGTGTTAAGTGGATTCTTTCCATTTCTTCTTTGGCCTCCAGTTTTATGATGTCTGAATCAATAAAACTCACAATTTAAATGAAATAATAAAATATTTCAAATGATGCAAAATTGTCAGATTAACAAATCAAGAAGAAGAGGACCTAACTTACCCAATCATAGAAAATAATGTTGAATGAGCTATAAATGACCTCTTTAATGGGAAACAAAGGACCAGGTGGATTAGCAAGTGAATTCTATCAGCCCTTAAAAGGAAAATTAATATTACACAAAATCTTTGGGGGAAAAATGGAAAAGAATGGTTACTACAATATTTCTCCTGTTATATAAATATGGTCTTAATAACTAAACCAGGGAGGGTCAAACAGAGAAAGTTAATTATTGACCAACATGCCTACTGAATATTGATGCCAAAATTTTAAATAAAATATTAGTGAGTAGACAACAGAAAAATATCACAAAGATGTCCATTATCACCATCACTATTCAGTGCAGTGCTAAAAATGAAAGTTATAGTACTGAGGTAAGGAAAAGAAATTGAAATGTATGAGTTTCTCTGATGAAAACCTCACTTTTTAAATATCTATGGAACTTTCAAGTCTAAAATACATAGAGCCATTCCCCAATTCATAGTCAAAGGATAGGAATAGGTAGGATAGTCAAAAGATGTGAATAAAGTCATAGGAAAAATGCTCCAAACCCCTAATATCTAAAAAATGCAAATTAAAACAACTCCAAGGTACCATCTCACACCAATCATTTGGGCTAATAAGACAAAAATGGAAAATGGCAAATACTGGAAGGAGTGTGAAAAAAGATACACTGGTGCACTGTTTGTGGAGCTATGAACTGATCCAACTTTTCTGTAGAACAATTTAAAACTATGCCCAAAGGGAAATCAAGCTGTGCATATACTTTGTCTAGCGATACCACTACTTAGACTGTACCCCAAAAAAGATCAAGGAAAAATGAAAAGAACCTATATGTCCAAAAATATTTATAGCATCTCTTTTTGTGGTGGCAAAGAATTTGAAATTGAGGGTATGTCCCTCAGTTGCAGAATGGCTGTGCTATTATGATTGTGATTCACAATAATTATGCTGTAGAATTAATGAGGGGAATGGTTTCAGAAAAACTTAGGAGGTCTTATATGAACTGATACAGAGTGAAGTGAACAAAAGTAGAAGAAATTTGTACCCAGTAATAATAACTTGTAATGAAAATCAACTGCAAAAAGCTGAGCTGTTCTTATTGATACAATGATGCATGACAATTCCAAAGGATTCATGATGAAAAATGATATCTACCTCCAGAGAGAGAATTGATAAACTCTGAGTATAGATTGATACATATTTTCTTTCACTTTATTTTTCTTGCTTCTCCCCCCTCCCCAGCATAGCTAATGTGCATATGTTTTATATGGCTTCACTGACATAATGGGCATAATATTTCTTACATTCTCAGTAGGTAAGGGCAGGATAGAAGGGAGAGAGAGAATTTGTGGATATATATATATACATACACACACACACACACACACACACACACACACACATATAAATGTGAAACAAAAGAAATTCATTAATAAAAGAAGATCCAGAGAGAAACCCTCCAGTTGGTGAGGTACCACCTCACACCCATCATATTAGCAAACAAGACAGAAAAGATGATACCATATGGTGATTTATTCAGAACATATGGATTTTTAACCTGAATAAAAGAAGTAAGGAGTACATAATGTCTTTCTGAATACTCTGAAGGGTTTATAATGCAGAAGGAAGAGTCATATTAACTCTTCTTGGCCTTAATGGGTAGAACTGGAAGCAATGAATGGAAGTCATAAAGAGACAAATGAAGGGTTGACGTGAGGGGACAGTAAAGAAAAAGAGCCATTAAAAGTAAAATGGTCTATTTTTTGATTGGAAGACTTTAAGTAAGACTAGTCAATAAATTTTTTGTACAGGGAATTCTTGTTCAAATATATATTAGACAAGAGTATATCTATGACTCCTAAATCTGTTATTCTCAGGTTCTTTTATACTTATCAAGAGTGAGTGGAAATTGGGGACCAGTTTAAATGGCACACATCTTCCTTTTCTGTCTTGTTAGCCAATTTTCTAGAGATGGGGAAGTATCTCAGTTGTTTTCTTATGTGCATTTTTCTAATCAATAGTGATATAGAAATTTTTCCATATGCTATTAATAACTTTGATTTTTTCTTTCGAAAACTACCTATTTATATCCTTTGAACATTTATCAATTGGCAAATGGCTCTCTTTTTTTATTAATTTGACTCAGTTCTATAATGAGTACATATTTGAGAAATGAGGCTTTTATCAGAGAAATTTGCTCCACTTCTTTATCATGGTAGCTGCTAAATTTTGTGTGATTCTGACTGTGGCTCCATTGTATTTGAATAATTTCTCTCTGACTATTCTCAATGTTTTCTCCTTGATTTGGGAGCTTTGAAATTTGGTTATATTATTCCTATGAGTTTTTATTTTTAAATTTCTTTCAGGAGATAATAAGTGAATTTTTTTCAATTTCTTCATAGTCCTTTGATGTCTGGATCAATAAAACATACAATGGAAATGAAATGGCAGAATGTTTAAAATAATATAAAATGTTCAGATTAAAAACAAAACAAGACATAGAGCACCTAACCTAGCCTTAGAAATAATCAAAGGTTCTTTCTGCTTTCTGACAGTGAAAAAGAATATAAGAATGAGATTATGTTTAATATACTAGATGGATGTCTGAAATTTATCTGTATTGAATACACTATAAAATGTGGACTACACATTGTTCATTTATTTTCTTGAATATATTTTATAGGTATATTTTATTTTGACATTACCTGCATTCCGTAAATACACTTTCTTTACTCCTAGAAAGCCATCTTATCATAAAGAGTAGCAAAGGTGGAAAAGGGGAGGGGGAGATTCAATAAAAACACCTTGAAAATACCTGATATCTTAAAGAAAACTCCATACCCATGTATGCCCCACCTCTATAAATAGTAGTAGGGGAAGATGTACATACATAAATCATGTTTGGAAGCTAGTTTATTCATTTTTTGATTGCTCCAAATTTCTTTCCAGAGTAGTTGTACCCATTCATGTATCTAAGAACCACACGTTAGTGTGCCTGTCTTCTCACAACTTCTTTGTTATTGATTATTTTCATCTTTTGTCATTTTTGCCAATTTGGTATGTATAAAGTAAAACTCACTAGTGTTTTTTTATTTAGATTTCCTTTATTGTTGGTGATTTTGAACTTTTTAATATGATTACTATGAGTTACTATTCTTCCTTTGACAGTTAATGACATACCTTGAACACTTATTTATTGAGGTATAGCTTTTAGACTTATGCATTTCTAATATTTTTCACGTATTGTGGATGTGATTTTCTTTTGTGATGGATATCACACCTTCATCAGAGACATGTGCTACAAAGTTCCTTCCCACCTCCCCTCCAAATGACTCTTTCCCTTCTTGTCTTAGACATTAATTTTGTTCATATAAAATTTTGTTCATGTAAAAAGGTTTTCAATTTCATTTAATCAAAATTATCTATTTATCTTTTGTAATTGCTTATGTCCCTTGTTTGGTTAAGAATTTACCCCTTTGTATAGTTGTGAAAGAAAAGTACATAGTGAATATGGTACAAAATTTTGGGCTGGATCCAATTTCCAAATCCTCATTTTCTGTTAATATGCAATAAATACAAAAATGAAAAGTCAGTTACCACTAATATAGTAGGCAAGTTTGCTTAATGATTTTGGGGGATATATTTTGAGGGCATATTTCCCAGGTGTCTTTGAAGAAATATGTTATAAACCAAAATTTGTAATTAAAAATTCCACGAAACAAATTGTTACGTATATATTTTAGGGAAGAAAACAAATCTGGTTTTTGGCTTGCAAATATTCCTCCAAATTAAATGAAAGGGCATATTTTTGAGGTTGTTCTACTTTTCTGTAACATAACATTAATAGGATTTCAGATTTAGAGCTGGAAAAAAACCTTAGATGCCATATAACCCAGATAAGGAAACTGAGACACAAAAATAAAATTACCCAGAATCCCTCTAACTAGTCAATATCTAGGGCAAGGTTCAAACCCTGGTCTCTTTGACTCCAAGAGGAAATCCTAACCCACTTATTGTGATCTCTCTCAAATTAGAATTGACTGGCAATGAATTTTAACTGAACTATGGGCAAATACGATAAAGTTTATAAGTAGTCAAAAATGACAAATACTTACAATTGGTTGATAAGATTATAGGATTAAAAAATTCTTTTTCATTCCCCAATTGATAAATTTTCAAAGGACATGAACAGGAACTTTTCAGAGGAAGAAATTAAAGCTATTCAGAGTCATATGAAAAATTGCTCTAAATCACTATTGGTTAGAGAGATGCAAATCAAAACAACTCTGAGGTGCCATATCACACCTATCAGATTGGCTAACATGACAAAACAGCAAGATGATAAATGTTGGAAAAGATGAGGGAGAGTTAGAACACTAATTTATTTGTTGGTGGAGTTGTGAGTTGATCCAACCATTCTGGGAAGCAATTTGGAAATATGCCTGAAGGGCTACAAAAATGTACATACCCTATGACCCAGCAATTCTGCTTCTAGTGCTGTATCCCCAAGAGATCATAAAAATGGGAAAGGGTTACATATGTACAAAAATATTTATAGTAGCTCTCTTTGTGGTGGCCAAGAATTGGAAATCAAGAGAATGCCCATCAATTGGGGAATGGCTGAACAAGTTGTAATATATGAATGTAATGGAATACTATTGTGCTAGAAGAAATAAAGAACAAGAAGACTTCAGAGAGGCCTGGAAGGACCTATATGAACTGATGCTGAGTGAAAGGAGTAGAACTAGGAGAACTTTGTACATAACAACAACTACAGTGTGAGGAATTTCTCTGGTAGACTTAGCCCTTCACAGCAATGCAAGGACCTAAAAAAATTCCCAGTGGACTCTTGAGGCAAAATGCCTTCCATATCCAGAGAAAGAACTGTGGAACTAGATCACAGAATGAAGTAGATCATTTTTGTTGTGTTATGTTTTGTTTTGTTTTCATGATTTCTCCCATTCATTTTAATTCTTCTATGCAACATGACTAAGGTGAAAATGTATCTAATAAGAATGTATGTGTAGAACCTATATAAGATTGCATGCCGTTTTCGGGAGAGAGTGGGGAGAGAGGGGGAAAGGAAGTGGAGGGAGGGGGAAAAATCTAAGATATTTGGAAGTGATTGTAAAAAACTGAAAACAAATAAATTATTTAATTTTTAAAAAACAGAATTCTTTTTAAGACAGCAGGGACTCACATGAGCTCGTCTACAAACTACTTCAGATACTATTTCAGCACAGAGCACTGGGAGGCACTAGTGCAGATAGGGCTGAAGAGGAATGAGAATGGCTCCAGGTGGGCTGAGTCACCAGCAGCAGTTCAGATTGCTAAACCCCTCAACACAGTACAGTAGTCCAGCAGAATTGGGTGAGAGATATGCAGGTTCCACAGCAGCTGCAGCAGCTAATCTTGGGGATATCAGCCCACAGACTAAATGCTTGAAAGTCACCTACTTGAACTTCCAGGAGCCAAGATGGTGAAGTAAATTGTAAGTGTTCTCACCCATTCTGGTTAACCTTGAAAACTCAGAGAATATTGCCCAAGGAAGAATCCTGGATAGTGGAGCCAGCAGAAGGGCTAAACAGTCTTTAAACTCAGGAGACTAGGGAAAATAACAGGAAGGGTCCCTCTTGCTGAGGCTGAAGCGGACCAGTGCAGACCAGAAGCATTCCAACAAACCCCACCTAAGTAAACCAGCAGGAGATCCTGAGCCCAAGGAAGGTGGAATCGGTGAGCAACAACACCAGGACACTAGGTATGCTTTAGCACAACCAGGGGAATTGGGCAGAAACCAGTACAGATATGGTTAGTGCAGCCCTAGGGGAAGAAGAGAACTGCAGTGGCCAGACCACCCTTGGCCCACACCTCACACTATGAGTTTAAGTGTAACTCTGGGGAAACAGACTTCACCTGGCTTCAACCTTGGCCCACACCAGTTAACTCAGCACCAGATAAGCTGGAGCATTTTATAACTTATAGTTGAAAGAACAGGGGCCACAGAACACAAAACCAGTAACCAGAACCCTAGCTTCCAGCACAAGAAGCATGGGTCAGAGCCCCCTGTGCCCCAGAAGCAGATATTTACTTTAAAAGACAAGAAAAAGGCAATTACTGTGAGCAAAAAGCAAATTAGAAAATCAAAGACTGCAGAATCTTATTACAGAGACAGGGAAGAACAAAATACGAATTCAGAATAGGACGGCATTGACACTGTAGCCACATCTGAAAGCTCCAAAAGGAATATGAACAGGGGGAAGGATGGAGAGAAAGACACAGACAGTAATAATAACTGTAAATGTGAATGGGGTGAACTCCCCATAAAAAACAAGCTGATAGCAGAGTGGATTAAAAACCATAATCCTGCAATATATTGCTTACAAGAAAGACATTTGAAAAGGGGGATACGCAAGGGTAAAGGTAAAAGGCTAAAGCAGAATATATTGTGCTTCAGCTAAAGTAAAAAGCAAGGGTAGCAATCCTAATCTCAAAGTAAAAGCAGAAATAGATCTAATCAAAAGAGATAAGGAAGGAAACTATATAAACTAAAAGGCTCCATAGAAAATCAAGTAGTTTCATTACGAAACACATATACACCAAGTGGTATATTATCCAAATTCTTAGAGGAAAAGTTAAGGGAATGACAGGAAGAAATAGACAGCAAAACTATACCAGTGGGGAGACCTCAACCTCCCCCCCCCTTTTTTTAGAACTCTTCCACAGTTATAGTTTTTTTAAGTTTATACACACATATATGTATATATATGTATATATATATACATATAAATATGTACACAAATATATACATATATACATATATACACACCCACCCCCCACTCCTTCACCCCTGTACTATATATACATACACATATATTTATAATTTATTTGCTGAAAGGCAATCCTTTTAGTCTTCCCTAATTATTTTTTTGTTTTCTCTATAGTATCTGTCCCAGATCTCTTTTCTTCTTAAACCTTCCATATAACCTAAGTCTTTCACCCTATCTACAGAGGACCTCACCTGACAATTCACTGAAAAAATGAAGGACATTCATAATGAGCTCCCTCTACATATAAAAAATTCTCAAGTTCATCCACCCATTGTCTCCCCTTCTATTCCAATCACTGATGAAGTATCTCTTTTCCTCACAAATGCTATTCTCTTTCCATTGCCTTCCTCTTTCCTCTAGAAACACGTGCTCATCCCTGCTAAAATATTTTTTTCTTTGATTCTCTAACTTTGTTGTTTTTATTTTTACATAATTTATTGATTTTTCAATTCTTAACATTCACTTCCATAAAAATTTGAATTCAAAATTTTCTTTCCTTCTCTCCCAACCCCAACACTCAGGACAGCATGCATGCCATTACCTCTTCCTCCAGTCTGTCCTCCCTTCTATTGCCCACCCTTCTTCCATCCCCTTTCCCCTCTATTTTCCTGTAGGGCAAAACAGATTTCTATACTCCATTACCTATATAGCTAAATTTCCGGTTCCATGCTAAAACAATTTTTAATACGCATTCTTAAAGCTTTGAGTTCCATATTCTCTCCCTCCCTCCCCATCCCCTTGAATTTTATATCTTCCTTGGGTGGTATGCTTTGTTCTTCCTCATCTGGAAGGATGGAAGAAAATACCTTTTTACCAAGAAAGTAACACTCTATATTCTTATCTTTTTAACCTTTTTGGG
Organism: Notamacropus eugenii; assembly: GCF_028372415.1. Lineage (NCBI taxonomy): Eukaryota > Metazoa > Chordata > Mammalia > Diprotodontia > Macropodidae > Notamacropus > Notamacropus eugenii. The sequence continues at coordinate 285,176,855 of NC_092876.1, read as the reverse complement.
GCATTTGCCCAGCCAGTTACTTGATTTTTGAGTCCTTTGTCAAGTGGGAGGGAATATTCTAGGGAGCTGTAAGTTCTCAGTTCCTTCAAGGTGCCACAATCAAGGGAGAGGAGTTTACTCCTCTCCTGGCCTGTGCTCTGGTGTGTGAGCAACTACAAGGATTCTTTTCTACCCAGGATCTGCAAGTAGGATTCCTTAATCACAGACAGTACCAGCTCCACCATGCCAGCATTCCTCCTCACCTCGAGGACTGCCACTCAGAACTGAGACCCAGAACAGTTACTCAATTCCCCCAGGGTCTTTAGGCCAAGGGTTTCAAAAGCGGATGCAGCTGCCACCCTGGGGCTGGGATCAGGGTCAGACCATACTCCCCTCTCACCCAGGTGAAAGAGTTCTCTTTACTGACCTTTGAAACTGTCTTTGGTGTTTGTGGGTTGAGAAATCTGGGAACCACAGCTGCTGCCCATGCTTCCACACCCTGAATCCTGCTCCAGTCCTGTCTGTCCTGTGCTGTGTGGCCAAGGCTTGGCTGTGCTCTTCTCTGAGCCTGGTGTGATACACCTTTCCTTCTGGCCTTCTAGGCTGTCTTGGGCTAAAAACCTGTTTTAGTGTCTTTTTGTGGCTTCTACTGCTCTAGGATTTGTTTAAAGTCATTTTTCACAGGTATTTTATGGGCTATGAGGGGAGAGCTAAAGCAGGTCCATCCTTTTACTCCATCATCTTGGCTCCACCCCAACCTCTCCCTTTCTGAACTTGATAAATCTAACCTCAAATTAAACAAGAAGATAAGGAGGTGAATAGGATGCTGGAAAAGGGAGATATAATAGACTTCTGAAGAAAACCAAATGGGGATAGAAAAGAATATAACTTTTTTTCAGTGGCACATAGCACATTTACAAAAATTAACCATGTGCTAGGATATAAAAACCTTACCATCCAGTGCAGAAAGGCAGAAATAGTGAATGCATCCTTTTCAGATCATAATGCAATAAAAATCATATGTAATAAAGGGCTCTACAGACCAAAGCTTAATTGGAAATTAAATAATCTAATCCTAAAAAATGAGTAGGGCAAAAACAAATCATAGGAACAATCAATAAATTCCTTCAAGAGAATGACGATGATGAAACAACCTATCAAAACCTTGATTTTTGATGCAGCAAAGGCAGTTCTTAGGGGAAGTTTTATATCTCTGAATAAAATAGAAAAAGAGATTAATGAATTGTGCTGCAACCAAAAAAGCTAGAAAAAGAACAAATTGAAAGTCTCCAATTAAATACCAAAAAAACCAAAGGAGACATTAATAAAATTGAAATTAAGATAACTATTGAATAAATAAAACTAAGAGCTGGTTTTATGAAAATACTAAAAAAATTGATAAACCTTTGGTCAACGTGATTAAAAGAAAGAAAACAAAATTGCCAGGATCAAAAGTGAAAAAGGTGAATTCACCTCCAATGAGAAGGAAATTAAAGAAATAATTGCAAATCATTTTGCCATACTGTATGCCCATAAATTTGACAGTCTTAGTGAAATGGATGGATGTTTACAAAAGTATAAATGCCTGAAATTAACAGAAGATTAAAATACTAAATAACCTTATCTCAGAAAAAGAAATTGAACAAGCCATTAATGAACTCCCTAGGAAGAAATCTCCAAGACCAGCTGGATTTGCAAGTGAATTCTATCAAACATTTAAAGAACAGCTAATTCCAATACTATCTGGGAAATCTGGTGAAGAATGAATCTTACCAAATTCTTTTTGTGACACAAATAAGGTGCTGATACCTAAATTAGGAAGAGCCAAACAGAGAAAGAAAATTATAGACCAATTTCCCTAATAAATATAGATGTAAGTATTTTAAATAAGTTATTAAGACTTCAGAGGGGCCTGGAAAGACTTCAGAGAGGCCTGGATAGACTTCAGAGAGGCCTGGAAGGACTTATATGACCTGATGCTGAGTGAAAGGAGCAGAACCAGGAGAACTTTATGCACAGCAACAACCACAGTGTGTGAGAGTTTTTTTCTGGTAGACTTAGATTTTTGTAATAACACAAGAACTTCTTACCAAAAAAAAAAAAAAAAATCCCAATGGAGGATCTCAAGGCAAAATGCCTGCCACACTCAGAGAGAGAAATGTGGAAGTCACTCACATATTGTAGCAGATCATGTTTGTGTATGTGTATGTGTTTGTGTATCATGTTCTGATTTGTTATACGATTTCTTTCATTTATCTTAGTCTGACTACATAGCATGACTATAGTGAAAATATACTCAATAGGAAAGTATATGTAGAATCTATACAGAATTGTATGCAGTCGTGGGGAGGGAGGGGGGAAGTGGGGGGTAGGTGGGGGGGATAAAATCGCAATTGTATGGCAGTGATTGTTAAACATTACAAAATAAAAATAAATAAATAAATAAATAAATAAATAAATAAATAAAATAAGTTATTAGCAAAAAGATTACAGCAACTTATCAAGAGAGTAATATACTTTAATCAAATAGAATTATACCAGGAATGCCAGGCTAGTTCAATATTAGGAAAAGTGTCAGCATAATTGATATCAGCAGCAAAACTAATAGAAACAATATGATTATCTTAACAGATGCTGAAAAGACTTTTGACAAAATGCAACCCCCATTCCTATTGAAAACACTGGAGAGCATAGGAATAAATGGAACCTTCATTAAAATAATACATAGCATCTACCTAAAACCATCAGCAAGCATTATATGCAATGCAGATAAGGTAAATGCACTTCCACTAAGACTGGGGGTGAACATTATCACCACTGTTATTCAATATGGTACTAGAAATGTTAGCTTTAGCAATAAGAGAAGAAAAAAATCAAAGGTATTAGAATAGGCAAAGAAGAACCTGTTATCACTCTTTGTAGAAGACATGATGATATACTTAGAGAACCGAGAGAATCTAGTAAATAACTACTTGAAGTAATAAACAACTTAAGCAAAGTTGCAGGATACAAAATAAACCCACATAAGACATCAGCATTTCTATGTATTACTAACAAAGTCCAGCAGCAAGAGACAGAAAGAGAAATCTGATTTAAAGGTACTATAGACACTATAAAATATTTGGGAGTCTACCTGCTCAAACAAACCCAGGGATTATTGAACACAATTAAATATTTTTCACACAAATAAAATCAGATCTAAATAATAGAAAAATATTAGTTGCTTATGGGTAGTCTAATGTGGCAATTCTACCTAAATTAATTTACTTATCCAGTGCCATACCAATCAAACCACCAAAAAACTATTTTATAGAGCTTGAAAAAAATAATATCAAAATTCATCTGGAAGAGCAAAAGTCCAGAATATCAAGGAAATTAATGAAAAAAAATGCTAGGGAAGGTGGCCTAGCCATACAAGATCTTAAATTGTATTATGAAACATCAATCATCAAAACTATCTGGTACTGGCTAAGAAATAGAAATTAGATCAGTGGAATAAGTTGGGTACACATGACACAGTGGTCAGTGACTATAACAGTCTACTGTTTGATAAACCCAGGGATCCCAGCTTCCAGGATAAGAGCTCACTGCTTGGTGAAAACTGCTGGGAAAACTTGAAAATAGTGTGGCAGAAACTGGGCATAGACCAACACATAACACCATATACCAGAATAAAGTCCAAATGGGTACATGATGTAGGTATAAAAGCTGATACTATACACAAACTAGGGGAGCAAGGAATAGTTTGTCAGATTTATGGAGAATGGAGGAATTTATGACCAAACAAGAGATAGAAAACATTATGAAATGCAAAATGAATAATTTTGATTACATCAAATTGAAAAGTTTTTGCAAAAACAAAACCAATGCAACCAAGGTTAGGAGGGAAACAAAACTTGGAAAGAATTTTTACAACTAGTGTCTGTGATAAAGGCCTCATTTCTAAAATATATAGAGAATGGAATCAAATTAATAAGAATACAAATCACTCCCCAATTCATAAATCGTCAAAAGATATTAACAGGCAGTTTTCAGAGGAAGACATTAAAGCTATCTATAGTCATATGAAAAAATGCTCTAAATCACTATTGATTCAAGAGATGCAAATTAAAACAATTCCACATCACACCTATCAAATTGGTTAGCATGACATAACAGGAAAATGATAAATGTTAGAGAAAATGGGTGAGACTTTGAATATTAATTCACTGTTGGTGGAGCTGTGAGCTGATCCAACCATTCTGGAGAGCAATTTGGAAATGTGCCCAAAGGGATATAAAAATATGATATCCTTAGACCTAGCAATATTGCTTCTAGTACTGTATCCCAAAGAGATAATAAAAATAGAAAAAGGACCCACATGTACAAAAATATTTATAGCAGTTGTTTTTGTGGTGGCCAAGAACTGGAAATTGAGGGAATACCCATCAATTGGGGAATAGCTGAACATGTTGTGGTATATGAATATAATGGAATACTATTGTGCTATAAGAAATGTTCAACAGGTAGACTTGAGAAAAATCTGGAAAGACTTATATGAATTGATGATGAGTGAAATGAGGAGAGCCAGGAGAACATCATACACAATAATAGCCATAGAGTGCAAGGACTGTTTTTGATAGACTTAGCCCTTCACGGCAATGCAAGGACCTACAACATTTCCAAAGGGCTCATGATGCAAAATGTCATCCACATCCAGAGAAAGAACTACAGAATTGGAATGCAGAATGAAGCAGACTATTTTCTCTTTTCTTTTGTTCGGTTTTGTTTAGTCTTATTCATGCTTTCTCCCATTCATTTTTTTTTTTCTATGCAACATGAGTATTGTGAAAATGTGTTTAATAAGAATGTACGGGTAGAGCCCATATAAGATTGCTTGCTGTCTTAGGAAGGGAAGGGGAAGAGAGGGAGAAAAAATTAAAAGTTATGTTGAAAATAAATAGATAAATAAATTTGGAGGAAAAATTTTTTTTTAATGGTCCAGAATAGTACTAAGTAAAAAGGGATATAAGCCTAAGAAAGAGGGTTATATAAAGTTAAGGATATAACCTTTCCCATGAAATACTTCTCTAATTCCTTGTCCTCCCTCTCTAAATATAAGTGATTTCCTCAAATTTCTTTTTTTAATAGTATTTCATTTTTTCCAATGACCTGTAAAGACTTTTTTAAAATTCATTAAAAAAATTGTGTTCCACATTTTCTCCCTTCCTTCCCTCCCTTTCCCCCTCCTAAAAGAGTAAGTAATTCGATATCATTTTTATGTGTGCAAGCACATAAAACATATTACCATATTAGTCATGTTGTGAATGAAGAAACAGATCAAAAGGGAGAAAAGTCATGAAAATAATAAAGATAGTGAAAATAGCTTTGATCTACATTCATATTCCACTAGTTATTTCTCTAAATATTGATAGCATTTTCCATCATGAGTCTTTTGGAACTTTTAGATCATTTTAGTCTTTTAGATCATTGTACTGCTGAGAAAACCTTAGTCATTCATAGTTAATCATATCAAAATGTTTCTGTTACTGCATATGATACTCTCCTGGTTCTGCTCATTTCCCTCTGCATCACTTCATGTAAGTCTTTCCAGGTGTTTCTGAGACCTGTCCATCATTTCTTATAGCATAATAGTATTCCATGACATTCATATACCATGACTTGTTCAGCCATTCCCCAATTGATGGGCAACCCCTGTATTTCCATTTTTTTGCCACCACAAAGAGTTGCTATAAATATGTTTGTAAATGTAGATCTCCCCTGATACCCTTTGGTATATAGAGGCATTGCTTGGTCAAAGAGAATGCACAATTTGATTCCCCTTTCAGTATAGTGACAACTTGCCCTCCAGAATGGTTGGATCAGTTCATAATTCTACCAACAGTTCATAGGTGTCCCAATTTTCCCAGATCCTCTCCAATATTTATCATTTTCCTTTTTTGTCATGTTAACCAAACTGATAGGTGTGAAGTAGTGCCTCAGAGCTGTTTTAATTAGCATTGTTCTAATCAATAGTGTTTTGAAGCATTTAAAAAATACATAATTATAGGTAGCTTTGATTTCTTCATCTGAAAACTGCCTGTTTATATCCTTTGACCTTTTATCACTCAGGAAATGACTTGTATGATTCTGTTCTCTATATAATTGAGAAATTATGCCTTTATCATAAACACTTACTATAAAGAATCCCCCTGCCCAGCTTTCTGCTTTCCTTCTAAACCTAGTTGCGTTGTTCTGTTTGTGCAAACCCATTTTACTTTAATATAATCAAAATTATCCATTTTTTATCTTGTAATATCCTCTATCTTGTTTGGTCAAAAAATTCTTCATTTTTCATAGATCTGACAGATAAATTATTCCTAATTTACTTATGCTACCATTTGTTTCTAAACCTTTTTATGTCTAAATGTTCCCATTTTGACCTTATCCTGTCATATGGTATAAGATGTTGGTCTACATCTAGTTTCCACCATACCATTTTCCCAGCACTTTTTGTTAAATAATGAGCTCTTAACTCAGAAGCTGGAGGTTATCAAACAATAGATTACTATGGTCATTTGCTACTGTGTCATGTGTACCTAATATATTCCACTGATCAACCACTCTATTTCTTAGCCAGTACCAGATAATTTTTATGATTGCTGCTTTATATTTTGAAAACTGGTACAACAAGGCAACCTTCCTTTGCATTTAAAAGAAATAATTCCCTTGATATTCTTGACCTTTTGCTGTTCCAGAAGAATTTTGGTATTATTTTTTTCTATCTCTATATAATAGTTTTTTGGTAGTTTGATTGGTATAGCACTGAATAAGTAAATTAACACAGTTAGAATTGTCATTTTCATTACATAGGTTTGGCCTACCCACAAACAAATGATATGTTTCCAGTTGTTTATATCTGACTTTATTTGTGTGGAAAGTTTTTTTCTAATTGTGTTCATTTAGTTCCTAGGTTTGCCTTGGCAGTTAGTCTCCCAAATATTTTATATTGTCTACAGTTAAATGGAATTTAACAGGTTTTCTCTTTCAATCTCCTTTTGCTGGACATTGTTGAGAATGCTGATGATTTATGTGGATTCATTTTATATACTGCAACTTTGATAAAGTAAGGTATTTTAAGTGTTTTTATTTGATTCTCTAGAATTTCATATTATACTATCATTTCAACTGGGAAGAATGATAATTTTGTTTCCTTGTTGCCTATTCTAATTTCGTCCATTTCTTTTTTCTCTTATTGCTATAGCTAACATTCCTAGTACAGTACTGAATAAAAATGGTCACAATGGATATCTTTGCTTCACCCCTGATCTTATCAGAAAGGTTTCTTGCTTATCCCCTTTTTTACATTCCTATGCTCTTTCATATTTTTTAATGGGAATGTGTACTGTATGGTGTGAAAATCTTTTTCTTAATCCGTTGAGATAGTCATTTGATTTCTCTTGGTCAATTATGTTTATAGTTTTCCTAATATTGAACCATTCTTACTCTTTTTGCATTTATCTCATTTGGTCATAGTGTACAATCCTGGTGATATGTTACTGTAATTTCTTTGCTAGCATTTTATTTAAAATTTTTGTGTCAGTATTTACTAGGGAAATTGGTCTATAGTTTTCTTTCCCTGATTTAACTCTTCCTTGTCGTAATGGTAATTTAAATGGGAAGATCTTTCCCATTCATGAATAGGCCCATGTGACTTGCTTAAATCATATGGAAGTCTATCACATGAGTTTGAATCACATGCAGTCTGTGCTGGGAGGAGTTTGCTGAAAGGGTAGAGCAGGAAGGATGGAACAGGAAGAGACAGAGCTAGAGGAGAGCTGAGAGAAAATTGGTCATGAGAGCAGTCAGAGCTAGGAATGATTCAGGCAAGCAGACAGTTGGCTAGCATGAGTGAAAGAGCTTGTTTGTGATTTTAAGAGAGCCTGCTTGTGCTTTGTTTAAGGGAACTGGTTTGTGGGAAGCCTAGCACGGGGAAAGATTGGTGATGTTGTCCTCTGCATTGCTATTGTGTATAGATTTTTATTGCTATGATGGACTTGGCTTTCTGATGTTGGGATTTGGCTTTCTGGTGCCTGAATAAATGTTTTGGTTCTATCTTCCATGTGGAGAGTCTGTTATACTTTGTGATTGAGAATTGCTCTGAGATATTCATGGCCATTGTAGGCACCATGAGTATTGCACTGGTGATATACTGGTTTAGGTATCAGCACCATGTTTATATCAAAAGGAATTTGGTAGGATTTTTTCTTTCCCTAATTTCTCAAAGAGTTTATATAGTATTAGAGTTTATTTTTCTTTAAATGGTAGAATTCACTTGGAAATCCATCTGGCCCTGCGGATTTTTCTGAGGGAGCTCATTGGTGAATTATTCAACTTCTTTTTTTCCAAAATTGTGTTATTTAAGTATTCTATTTCCTCTTCTGTTAATCTAGGTTATTTATATTTTTGTAAATATTTATCCATTTCACTTATATTGTCATATTTATTGGCTCATATTTGGGCAAAATAGCTCCAAATTTTTGCTTTAATTTCCTCTTCATTCATGGTGAATTCACCTTTTACAATTTCAATACTGTTAATATGGTTTTCTTCTTTTTTTAAAATAAAATTAGCCAAATGTTTATCTATTTTGTTGGTTCTCCGCTTCCCCCATGAAACCAGCACTTACTTTTATTTATTAGTTCAATGATTTTTTTTTTTACTTTCAATTTTAACGTTCTCTCCATTGACTTTTAGGATTTCCAATTTTATGTTTAATTGGGGATGTTTAATGTGTTCTTTTTCTACCTTTTTTAGTAGTATGTCCAAAGCATTTATCTACTCTTTCTCAATTTTATTGAGCATTTGCCAGTATAAATTTTCCCATAAGTATTGCTTTTGCTGCATCTCATTAATTTTGATATGTTTTCTCATTGCTGTCATTCTCTTTGATGAAATTATTGATATTTTCTATTATTTGCTCTTCAACCTGCTCATTCTTTAGAAGAGATTATTTAGTTTCTAATTAATTTTTAATCTATCTTTCCATAATCCTTTATTAAATGTAATTTTTATTAAACCTTGACCTCAAAATGATGCATTTGATATTTCAGCCTTTCTGCTTCCAAATGTGAAGTTTTTATACCATAATACATGGTCAAATTTTGTGTATGTGCTATGTACCACTAAGAAAAAGGAATATTCCTTTGTATCTTCATTCAATTTTCTCCAGAAGTCTATCATATCTAACTTTTCTAAAATTCTGCTCACCACCTTAACTTCTTTCTTTTTTTTAATTTGTGGTTTGATTTTTCTAGTTCAGAAATGGGAAGGCTCAGCTTCCCCATGGGTATAACTTTACTGTCTATTTCTTCCTAAAACTCATTTAACTTCTCCTTTAGAAACATGGATGCTAAAAAAATGTGTATGATATGCTATTTGGTGCATATATGTTTAGTGACTAACAATAGGTCCTAGCACAAGCCTCACTTGGTCATTGTTTGGGTTTTGATGGCTCAGAGTGAGTGTAAATAGCAATTTTTTCTATTCTCTCCAGAAGCCCTAAGGGTCTTTGCCTCCCAGTTTGATTTTTGCTTTGTTTTGTTTTCAGAATAGGCAAACCGGGCCACATAATGACTCATTTCTTACCTATCCTTAAATCATTGAATGGGTGGGAAAGTAGTGGGAAAGATTTTAGCTTAAAAAAGATCAAGGTCTCCCACTGCATCTGATGTCCTCTCCACTTGTCCTCACCTGTTTTGCCACTGGGCTCAGATGACCCTGGAGGAGAGAATGAGAATGAGGGTGATGACTTTGCAAATTCATTTGCAAGTTGAGACATTACTCTTCTGATATGATTGGTCCTCTTTGAGAACCAAGGACAAACAACAATGATATTGCTCCATGGCTATGGATGGCACCTTTTAGTAAGAAATACTTTCCTTCCTTGTCTCTTAATTAGGTCTATTTTTGCTTTTGCTCTGTCTGAAATCAGTATTGCTATGCTTGGCTTTTTTTTTTTTTTAAACTTCAGCTAAAGCATAATAGATTCTGCTCCAGCTCTTTAGCTTTACTCTGTGTGTGTCTCTCTGCTTCAAGTGTGTTACTCATAAGAATATATTGTAAGATTCTGTTTTTTTGTTACACTCTCCTACCCATTCCTTTTTTATAGGAAATTTCATTCCATTCCCATTCACAGTTGATCACTGTGCATTTCCCTCCATCATATTTTTCCTCCTGTTTGTCCTCTCTCTCCTTTCACCCTTTCCCTCCTTGACAGAATTTTGCTTCTGTCTACTACCTGCCCTAGTCTACTCTCTCTTCTGTCAGGTCCCCTTATCTCTGTCTTTACTTAATCTCCTCCACTTCTATTTTTCTGTCAGGTAAGATAGATTTTTTATTTTTTGTTTTATTTATTTTCAGTGTTCTACAATAACTACCATATAACTGAGATTTTTTCCCTCCCTCCCCCTCCTAACCCCCTGCTTCTCCCCTCCCTGAGATAGCACGCAATTTTATATAGGTTCTACACATGCATTCGTATTAAATACATTTTCACCATAGTCATGTTGCATAGAAGAATTAAAATGAATGGGAGAAATCATATAACAAACCAAAACATAATACAAAAGAAAATGATCTGCTACATTCTGCAATCTAATTTCATAGTTCGTTCTCTGGATGTGGAAGGCATTTTGCCTTAAAAGACCAGTGGGAATTTTTTAAGTCCTTGAATTCCAATGAAGTTCTAAGTCTACTAGAAAAAACTCTTGCACACTGTGGTTGTTGCTGTGCACAAATTTCTCCTGGTTCTGCTCCTTTCATTCAGCATCAGATCATGTAAGTCTTTCCAGGCCTCTCTGAAGTCTTCCTGCTCATCATTTATTATATCGCAATAGTATTCCATTACATTCATATACCATAATTTATTCAGTCATTCCCCAATTGATGGGCATCCCCTTGATTTCTAGTTTTTGACCACCACAAAGAGTGCTGCTATAAATATTTTTGTACATGTGGGTCTCTTTCCCATTTTTATGATTTCTTGAGTATACAGTCCTAGAAGCAGTATTGCTGGCTCAAAGGGTATGCACATTTTTGTAGCAAGATAGGTTTCTATACTCAACTGAATGTGCACGTTATTCTCTCTTTGAGCCAATACTCATGTTAGCAAGGTTCAAGTAAGGCCTACCACCCACTTGCCCATCTTCCCCTCCACTGTAATAGATTCTTTCATGCCTCTTCATGTGAAATAATGTACTCCATTCTACTTCTTCCTTCCTTCTGCACCCTTAAGTATATTTATATCATTCCCTCAATTTATGCCATTGCCTCAAATTCACCGTGTATCCATATCCTCTGTCTATGTATATTCCTTCTACAGTTTTTATGAATTATAAGTATCATATTCCCATAGAGGGATATAAACAGTTCAGCTCCATTTTACCCCTTGTTTTCATTTCCCTTTTTCTTGTTTTAGGCTTTTCTTGGGTATTGATAATGGATACCTTGAACTCCTTCTCTTTCACTGAGTGACCATTTTTCACCACTGGAGTATTATGCTCAATTTCACAGAGTAGATGCTTCTTGGTTGTAGTCCTAGATCCTTTGCCTTCCAGATTATCATGGTCCATGACCTCTGTTCCTTTAATGGTACAGCTGCTAAATCCTGTGTAATCCTGATTGTGGCTCCCTGAAATTTGAATTATTTCTTTCTGGTACCCTCAGAGAAGCAGAGGACAAATAAGTATAGTACAGTCTTATATGGATGTATATGCATTCGTTTCTGTATCTATGATTATAGATATCTAAGTATATGCAAATTTATGTATGTAGGCATATGTATGTATATATACATGCACATACTTATATGCATACACACATGTATACACTCACATATATGTTTAAAGTATTTTTAAAACTCTTCTATGAAATCTTTTTTGGTCAGATGACAATTTGGTGTTACTTTTTGGGGTAGGAGAGGCTTTTTTTTGCTTTAGTATCCTACTCTGAAGATAAACCCAGGTCTTCTCTATTCCTCTAGTAACTTTCTATAGTTGAGTTCTTTTTTCCTTTGCTATTTTTTTTTTATTTGTAGCAACTTATTCTTGTAATCATCTCTAGTCCTGGGGTATAGGGGATGGCGCCTCTGGCCTTAGATCCTTCTTCAGTTCTCTCCTCTGGCGTGGAACTGCAACCAAGAACTCTGCCCTTCTATAAGTGCCCAAAGCCAGCAGTATCCAGGTCCCACTGCTTCTGCACTCACTGGGCATATGCTGGTTCCTTCTCTCCCAGGGACACATCCCAACAGCAAAGCTAGGTCTGGTGTCTGTTATCAGCAGAGTTTCCCTCAATCTTCCCCTGCTCAGATGCCCATCTCCTCACACTGTCCAGGATACGAAAACTACCTCCCCTCTATCAGGAAGCACCCAGACATACTCAGAGAGTGGTGGAAGGAGGGGAGAGGCTGCTATCACAGGTTCTTAGATTTGCGTTTCTAAAAGGAAAGGCAACTTTCCAGGGGCCAACTATCATTTTAATCAAGCACATGTATCATTCATTTAGTTCAGGGGAAAAAGCACCCTGAACTTCAGAGAAAAAACAGAGAAATCTAAATCAATAGACAGCACTTCCAAGCTGTCTAACAATAAGTAATACATACATCACAAATCAACAGACAGATGCAACTGCCTGACCATACATATATAGTTACTAGAGAGGGAAGCACCAATATCTGGGTTTTCAAAGCCACGGGGCTGCTTAGCGGCTTCCCAGAGTCTCATCTAGCACATATAGCTTCTTCCAAAAGCTAAGACCCAAAGTAAAACCTCACCCTCAGGGTCTTAATACACTTTCCAGAGTCACAGGGCATCACAATCCGTGTGAACCAGTGTCTCATTAACAAAAGTTGTGGACTTTCCTACAAATCTTCCCAGGCCCATTGATGGATGGGAAAGATCCTCTTTAATCACATTATTCAATCAGAGTCACTTGACTATACTAAAAGAAAAACAGCAAAAGATCTTATTTTGCTTGCCATCACACTCCCAACCCAGCTAACCTCAGAACTGCTTGCTTGTTGTTTCAGCAGAACTAGCCTAGAGGTGTTTACACTTTACAGTGACCAAACCTTGGTCCTGGAATTTTTCTTCAGATCAATCTACAGTTGTCTCAGGAGGACCATTGATCTTTCCTAATTCTTGTTTATTTTTTTATTGTTCTATATTTACCCTGAGGTACAAATTGTTCTTTTTTGTGGGGGAAATTCTGGAGAGCTTGGAATTTTCTGACCTACTCCACCATCTTCTCTGAATCCTCTCTGATAATTTCTTGAATGATGCTGTCCAGGTGCTCCTTCTGATTATGACTTTCAGGTACTCCAGTGTTTTGGAAATTGTCAGTCCTGAATCTATTTTCCAGGTCACTTGTTTTTCCAGTGAGATCTTTTCTAACTATTCATTCTTTTGATTTTCTTTGATTAATGTTTGATGTCTCACATAGTCATTAGCTTACAATTGCCCAATTCTTACTTTTAAGGAGGTATTTTACTGAGCTTTTATACTTCCTTTTCCATTTGGTCAACTGTACTTCTTTTTAGTAATTGTTTTCTTTTTCCAAGTTGTTGAAGGTTTTTTTTCATAATTCTATGTTATCACATTGATTTTCCCATTTTTTTCTTCTACCTCTCTTGTATGATTTTTAAACTCCTTTTTTAACTCTTCCATGAGTTCTTTTTGGGCTTGAGACCTTTTCTGTTTTTCTCTTGGAATTTTGCCCATAGGTGTTTTGACATTGTTCTCTTCTGAGTTTACATCTTGGTCTTCCCTGTCACTATAACAACTTTCTACAGTCAGATCCTTTTTTGCTGTTCTTCTTGTATTTTGCTCATCCTTTTTTAGCCTATTCTCTTTCTTTTAAATTTGATCTCTGCTCCCAAAGTTGGAGGGACACTGTCTCAGGCTTTTTGTGCCAGAGGCTGTAGGTACTGGCTGTTTACCTAATGCTGCACTGATATTGCTCTGAGGTCCATGAAGAACACTTGTGTTTGGTGTTGTGTTGGGGGCTTAGGTGGGGAGGGGGGACAGCTGATGTGCTGCAAGCTGTAGGGATTTGCAGATTACCTGATACTGAGATGTGTCCTAGAGCTGGTGTCTGTCATCAGCTGAGATTGGTCGAGCATTTATTCATTTACCTAAGCATATGGGGTCGAGGTCCCAAAGGATGCTTATTTCCCAGGGGTTTCACTGGAGCACATGGTGGCTCTCAGAGCTGGAGTTTGCTGGTTCCCCTGGCTCTGCTGAGGCACTTGGGGTGTCCTGGTGCTGACATTTGCCTGTTCCACCACCCTGGGGCTCAGGATCTCCCACTGATTTACTGAGGTGGGGCATGCTGCTGGCTTTCTGGGATGCTTCCTGTCCTAGACTGTGGTCCTCTTTTACCTGAGTGAGACAGACCTTTATTTTTGCCAATATTCCACCTTTCTTGGGCTCAAAGATTGTTTCACCCTGTCTTTTAGCTATTTCTCTTGTTCCTAGATTTGTTTTGGAGCAATATTTAATGGTTGTTGGGAGGTGAATACGGGAAAATTATAGCAATTTACTGTTTATTCTGACATCTTGGATCCCAGAAGTCTGAATAACATTTATTGAATAACATTTTTTTCTTTCTTTCTCATTTGCCTTTTTATGTTTCTCTTGAGTTTTCTATTTGAAAATCAGATTTTCTGTTTATCTCTGGTCTTTTCATCAGGAATGTTTGAAAGTTCCTTATTTCATTGAATATCCATCTTTTTCCCTGTTTCCCTGAAACATCATGTTTAATTTTGCTGGGTAGTTGATTCCTAGTTGTAATCTAAGCTCCTTTACCTTCCAGAATATCAATATCACAGGGATTGCCCGGTGATCCTTAAAGGTAGAAGGTGCTAAGTTTTGTATAATCCTGTGATACTTTGATATTTGAACTATATCTTCCTGGCTGCTTGCAATATTTTCTCTCTGAACTGAGAGTTCTAGAATTTGGCTGTTTTCACTTTAGGCTCTCTTTTGGTGGATTCCAATGATTATTTTACTCTCTAGTTCTAGGATATCAGGGCATTTTTCCATGATACATTCTTGAAATATGACTGGCATTTCTTTTTTCTTTTTGATCATGGCTTTCAGGTAGTTCAATAATTCTCAAATTATCTTTTCTGGATCTACTTTCCAGGTCAGTTTTTTTTTTTAATCAGGTATTTTAAATTTTCTTATATTTTTTATTCTTTTTGATTTGTTTTATTTTTGATGTCTCATAGAATCATTAACTTCCACTTGCCCAATTCTAATTTTTAAGGAGTTGTTCTCTATAGTGGACTTTTTTAAAACTTATTCTCTATTTGGCCAATTCTACTTTTTAAGCAGTTGTTGTCTTTTTCTAAGATGCTGACTCTTTCTTTTATGATTCTCTTACATAACTCTCATTTCTACTCCCATTTTTTCTTCTACCTCTCTTATTTGATTTTTAAAATCTTTTCAAGCTCTTCCAAGACTTCTATTTGGGCCTGAGACCAATTCATATTTCTATGTGAGGCTTTGCATGTATGTATTTTGGCACTATTGTCCTCTTCTGAATATGTGTTTTGATCTCCCCTATTGCCATAATACCTTTCTATGGCCAAGGCTTTTTGGTGCTAATTTTCCAGCCAATTTGGTGACTTTTCAAGTTGAGGTCTCCTGTGGTTTAGGGAGACTGTCCTCAGCTTCTTGAATTAGGGCTTAGGGGACTGGTCACTGGTTTTCTGTGCAGAGGCCTTGAAGACTAGTAGCTCACTTGCTGCCCTGGGCTAGGCTGGCCTAGTCTAACCATCTTTGTTGGGGCCAATGAGCTTGCCAGACCTGACCACTAGATGCCTGCATCAAGTTTGGAGGACTCACAAATGACCCACTGTCCTGTTGGCATGTTGAGCCTGGACCTGAGGGCATTGGTTTCTGATATGTTCTGGGGCTAGGAGCTTTCTGTTTGCTTGTTGGGACACTGCCTGCACTGGACTATGCTCCCCTTTTACCTCAGACAGACCTATCCTGTAGTATTTCTAAGTTATCTTAGACTAAAAAGCAAGTTTCACCCTGTCATTTTGTGTTCTGTCACTCCAGAATTCATTTTGAGGCACAATTTATATTTGTTTCAAGGAAAATTGGGGTGAACTCAAGCAATGTCTTGCCTTTTCTCCACCATCTAGGAGTTTACTTTCTCCGTTTCCTATGTACTTCTTTTTCTGCTCCTCTAATCTCAACTATTATCTTTGTGAAGGACAGTTCTCCCTGAGCTTCCATGTGGCATCACTTGAACATTTAGATCTGAAAGTCCTATAGATATCTCCTAGTCAATGTGATACAAACGTCACTTATCATTTCCACCTGAAACTCAACCCTTTTCTGAACTTCTCTATTTTTCTCTAGGCTACAATCATTCTTTCCGTCACCCAAGTTCACAGCATCATATTCAACCACAACTCCATACTCTTTCACCCCACGTATATCTAACCAGAAACATTTTGATGATTCTGTCCACAAAGGTCACTTGCTTCCTTCCAGCTTGTCTTCACTCACATTCTAATTCAAATTCCACATCCCTTCCCCCAATAATTTCTCCTGGACTATTATAAAATCCTCCCAACTGGTTGTGGTCCTTAAGTCTGTCTCTAACCATTCTTTAAATATATTTTCCACAAGGGTGTCAAAGGGCTGTTCCTCTATCACATGTATAAGCCTATCACTCCCCTGTACAAAGAAATGACGTGGTTTAATGACTACTCCTCATAGTTCAAAAGGATTTCACAACTTTGTTGTACCCTTATACATTATTAAGCTTTGTTAATTTGTTGGTTCAAAAAATTTGTCCTTTCAGTTATTCTTCACAAATGACTTTCCATCTCTCATGTCTGAACCTTTGCAGAGCATATTTTTTTCCTTAAAAATAGTTCTGCCCTGACCTCTAACTCTTAGTAATCTTATTTTCCTTCCAAATTCATTTCATAATTTGCATCTTGCTTGAGGCTTTTTCTTAACACTCTACATATTAGTAATTCCTCAAAAGGAATATAATTTCTTAGTATTTCATAGATAGATATAAATATATATATATTTATGTGTATATATGTGTGTTTGTATGCATGTATGTATATGTGTATGTATGTATGTATGAATATATGCACATATAAATCTGTAAACTTGTGGTCTCTTCTATATCCTTGAGCATAGACTGTTTCCTTTTTTGTTTTTGTATCTCTAGGGCTTAGCACAGTACTTGGAATGTAGTAGGTGCTTAACAAATATTTGTTGAATTGATGAACTGATTGAGTGAATTCTGATAATATGAGTTAACCAAAATCTGGGCACTTCTGGAACAAGTAAATGACATCTAAACGAATTTCAGCTGGAACAGGGCTAAATAAAACATATTGTAAAGAGTGGTGAAGGGAAATAAAGCTGAGCTTTCATTGTACACCATCAATTCTTATTAGGAGAGACATTCAAAATTTTTACCTTTTAAAGAACACTTTCAGAAAAGGCATAAGTCTTAAAGAGAAGCATAGTCTCATAATTTATGAAAAATATTTTGCAAACTTTTAATACTGCATAAATGTTATCAATTTTCTTGTTATTGCCATGTACTGAAGTGAATAGGAACCTGTCATCATAGAAAGTGCAATTATTGGACCTGGGTTTGAATTCAGATTTTACTATGTAATACAAATATTTGAATCCCACTTTAGAATCTTTCTAGATATGTGATCTTGAACAAGGAATTTAACCCTTCAGGACCTTAGTTTCTCCTCTTTATAATGAATTGGACCAGGCTAAGAGACTAAGTTGTCTAAATTCCCTCTTACCTCTAGAGCTATCTCTCGTTGACCCTATAATTAATGAAACACACAAAAGAAAAACAAAAAAAAAATGAAGAAGCTGGTGTAGAAATAAGAAAAATCAATTCCAAACTGGGAATTGTTTGTTTTGTTGTTGTATCATAGAGATATTTAAGTTGCCTGAATTCACATATAGAGCATCTGAAGTATGAAGGCTATTAAGTTCCAGTGAGAGTGTTACCAACTTGCAGTTACCAGGTAAATTCTAAAGCTTGACCTGAGGCATATTAGAGTTAAGTGAATCACATGGGGTCATTTGGCTAGCAAGCATCAGAAGCAGAATTTGAACCTAGGACTTTTTG
This sequence comes from Notamacropus eugenii, assembly GCF_028372415.1. NCBI lineage: Eukaryota > Metazoa > Chordata > Mammalia > Diprotodontia > Macropodidae > Notamacropus > Notamacropus eugenii. Next base: position 285,158,696 of record NC_092876.1, on the reverse strand, counting down.
ACTCTAACTGTCCCCCTTCACCACCCCCCCTTTCTATTTATTCATTAACTCCTCATGCACTATGTAAATGTTGGTTATTATTATTCATGGCAATGATTGATTCTAACCTAAAGACTGAACCTTTATTCTCTCTTTTCTTCTCAGAATTGTTTCTTAGTCCTATTTTCCTTAAATAATGCTTATTTCCCCTGGCTAGGTCCTCTATATTGAGATTTTTAAAAACAAAGGCAGAAGAAACAGCAAAATAGACACATGAATGCTCTCTTGCCCTCTGTATCCATACCATGGCTGACTGTCTTATACAAGGACAATACAAATGTCTTCCTATCACAAAAGAACAAAATAGTTTATTTTCATTCTCCAAGAAAAGTGTTTAATAAATGCATTTGATAATGGTCTCTTTCTCATCATCTTTTCGAAAATAATACAAGGACCAAGAACTCAACTGACTTTCAAATATGACATGGTTGTTACTCTGACCTGCAGAGCATCTCAGAGTCACGTGGGAGTTTTCTCTGTAACACTTCCCCATTACTGCAGGGATAACCATGAGAGGATAAGACAACAGGAATCATTTTAACAATCCCCAGCCACTTAAAAAGCCCTCAAATCCAGACTTTTCATCCTTTTTTCCTCTTCGCAAGAGTTCTTGTCAACTTGCATTACATGTGAATAACACAAAGACTTAAAGACATACCCTCTGGTTAAATAAGAAAACCTAACAGTTTTCCAGAGCAGGCAGGATTAATCACACATAATAATTATACAAAGTGATAACACACTTATTATAGGAGCACATAAACACCATTAAACAAACAGTGGCAGCAACCTCTAGGAAAGAGGAAAATAAACATTAATTGTTGGTAGTGAAGGGAGGGAATGGTTCCCAAAAATGCAAATCCAAATATCCACTGGCTAAACATTCTGCATTATAAGGTTCCTATAGTTTCTGTTACTTGTGGCCCCTAAACCAGCTCTTCCTTCTTGTCCTTGAAGTAAGTATAGGGGCAAGACTGATGTCTGTCTCCTACCTTGTTAAAGTGGCAAAATAAAGCTGAGAAGATTGTCTAAACCCCATGTTTCCATTTTAATTTCTCCAGTTTTAAATATCTTCTGATGTCAGAAGAAAGTAAGACTGCAACCCAGAGAAGGAATTCTAACACCACAAAGTAGATTCAGATGTACATGCCAATTTTAATATTGTTCTTCTTGATCCAAGAGGTAAATCTACTGAACCATAAAGTTCACTTGATGAGGCTGTCAGATTGACCTTCTCACAGCTGTGTATTATGGGGAAAGTGGTCTTCCTGTGTAACTTAGTCCTGTGGATGACAGAGTGCTCAGAAAGCAACTGGAAATGCATAGCAGTGGGAAATAGAGAAAATGCTTACTTTATTTTTTTTCCCTATGAAAATAATTACAACAGTCATTTTAAATGCTTTTATTCTATGACATCCATTTCCTAACACTTTATGGTTTACATTACTTTTTCAAATCATGGCATAGTATCTGCAATTACCCTTCTTGTATGGTCAGATTTCCTTTGAGTTACGTCCAGGTTTGACCCCAACCAATCACAGCTTGTGGGTATTTCCATGTGAGGAGAGATATATGGCTAGAAGCTCCTGAGTAACCACAGACTGGCCTCACCCCAATGTTCACTGAAGGATTTCACTAGCACCCCACTCAAAGATTTCATCAGTAGCACCCCCATTTTCCCCCATTCCCACTTCCAGGAATCTCAAGGATTTAGTGAAATAACTAAAAAGTAGCATCTCCCATTAGAGTTACTTTACAATTTACAAAGAAGCTCCTTCCCAGAAAACAAAAAAAGGTCAAAGACAACTATTCTTATTGCACACAATGTTTTCCTTATCCCAACTGCTCTTCGACTAAGTGTTTCTGTGTTGTAGCAACCAGACAGGGATAGCAATAGACAATTTTGAAACATTAGTAAGAATATTTGAGGTGCTTTTGGTATGATAATGATGTATTTCTAATCCCCCTAATAATTAATTTTTTGCACAGCCACCACAGGAATGTGATTGTGACATTCTCAGCATGAGCAGTAGCACATCAAAAGCTGTCCTCCATCTTGTGGTGCTGATGTGATTACCCATCTCCCCTCCCTTTACACTGACATTTTTACTGTTTGCCTGTTGTCGAAATACAGAGTCTGGGATCATTAAATACATAAGAGGCTCAGAAATCTATATTTTACCTTTATGTCAAATATTTACATGTCATATGTAGAACCTCACAAAGGAGTTGTTGTGATTGGTTGCCAAGAAATATCAAGAATCAAACGCAATTGTTAGTGTTTAAAGGTTTTCCTGTTTATTTCTGCAAATACAGAGGATAAACACTGTCAGTTCAAAGTAAACTCTAGGGTATATATTACTTTCAAAGATGATAGTCCCTTAAAGCTCTTGCATTGTTGAAAACACATGCCACACTGCTACATTTTTCAGCCAACCCTTTGTGGTTAATGGTGCCATGTGTGAAGAATCAAGCAACTGCCTTGCCCTCTGGCCACTTACCAACTAATTAGAAACTTACTTTAAGGAGGCAAACCTTATGGAGACTTATGAGTGAGGAGAATAAACCTAAACAGCCAAACACAACCCTAGTTGACATCTTGGAAAGGAGCAAATTATGAGTTTCATATTTGGGATCAACAGGAAAACAATACCACGATTACCAGAGTTTGGAGAGGGGGGAGGGAGAAAATCATGCAACAGTTCAGTTACTGTAAGCTACTGTTTTAAAGGTCTTGATTTTGAGTGATGTGCAGAAGATTTTGATTTAAAGCAGCCATTTGTTTTATTCCCTTGAGGACTATTTGCTAGCAGTATCCTCCTTGCCAATTTTTTTCTCTGATTCCCACTGATATGATTAAGAAGTTAATTTCATTTAATGATGAATACCAGTTGCATGGGAATTACTATCTACTATATGGGATTATTATTTTTGTCTTTTTAAAAACATATATGTGTGTGTGTGTATAAAGACATATATATAAAATGAAACAGCTGGGGTATTGAATTTTCCCTAATTCATGATATGTGTTCTCTTCATATGGGAATTACCAGAAAAATTGAATAAACCTATCTTTAATAAAGTTTATGGCATTTCATCTTCGTCACTATCACTTCTAAAATAATCTGTCTGCATTAGTCATTGTGCTTGGTACTCTGCATGGTAAATAGGCTTATGATCATACTCATTCACTAGATAAAGAAACTGAAAGGTTAAGTGACTTGGCCCTACTCTTTGCTCTTTCACATGCAGACCCTTCATCCCTTCTCCTTCAGGCACTAGCCCTTTAAAGTATATCTTTCTTTCACTAATTTTTAAAGTCCCTCTCTCTACAGATATCTTCAGTGCCACCTATAAACATTCCCTGTTCTCCATTCTTTAAAAAAAAAAAAAAAAGCTTTCCCTTGGTCCTATCATTTCAAGTTATTTTTCTATATCTGGTACCCATCCTTCTGACTTCACAGAAGCTACTCTCTCTAATGCCAATTCAGAAATCAGGAGCAAAGCCCAGAGAGGAATCAAGGAGTGTTCACTAAGGATCTCTTTATCCCTAAACCTAATGGTTTTTTTCAATCTTCATCTTTCTTGACCTATCTACAGTGTTAAGAATATTGAGCACTTCTTCCTTCTGGATACTCTCTCCTTACTCAACTTTCATGACACTAGACTGGCACTGATCTCTTCCTGTCTGTATGTTCAATTTTCATCTTCTATCTACCATGACTTTACAGACTGTCCCCTAGTTGGGAATTCTCTCCCTCTTTACCTCTGCTTCTTAGAAGCTCTATCTCCATTGAATGGTAAGTTTGAGTACTTTCTTCTTCAAAAGACCTTCCCTGGTTTTTATAGTTGCCAATGCCACCATTTATTCACTGTGTATTTATTTTGCAGATATTCTCCATGTATTTATAATTGAACTTGTCCTGTAGAGAACTGAACTGCTCAAAGGCAGATACCTTTGTATTTGTTTCTCTAGTTCCTAACACAAAGCCTCTCATATAACAATTGTTTAATGGCTATTGGTTGGTTACTGTCCTTCATCCTCAAAGAGAACCAAAATGACATCACTATTCTAAGGTCAAGTTACACTGTGTCTGACTGTGGCCGATCAGACTAATACAAGCTCAGAATGTTCTACCAAAGGTTAGGCACAAATAGTACATGGGAGCATTTGGGGTGGATTCTCTAAATTTGTGCATCTCATGTGTCTTTTTAGATACTTCAATTCTTCTTTGCTCATAGAACACAGCACCTTCACTGATGTGGGCAAGCCATGCTAAATAGTCCAGAGCCAGTTTCTTCCATGTCACACAATCAGTTCCAAAGTTCTTAAGAAAGACCTTGAGAGTTTCCTTGTATCACTTTTTTCTGACTACCAGGTGAGCACTTGCCCTGTATGAGTTCGCCACAAAATAGTCTTTTTGGCAAGTGTACATTTTGCATTCAAGAAATGTGGCCACTCATGGTAGCTGTGCTCTCTGAAGTGGAGTTTAAATATTTGGCAGTTTAGTTCAAGAAAAGATCTCATCGTCTGCTATCTTATCCTGCCAGATGATCTTCAGAATCTTCCTAAGATAATTCAAATGGAAGCAATTTAGTTTGCTTACATGGCACTAGTATACTCTCCAGGTTTCACAGGCATGCAACAATGAGGTCAGCACAACTTTGTAGATCTTCAGTTTGGTAGTCAGTTTGATACCTCTTCTCTCCTACACTTTCCTTTGGAGAATCTCAAATACTTGACTAACTGGCAATGCATGCATCAAGTTCATTTTCAATGTGTACATTCCCTCAGGAAGTACACTACCAAAGTGAGTGAAGTTATCCACAACATTCAATTTCTCCATTTGTTGTAACGGATAGTTCCACATATAGATGGTGTGGTAGTGGGTGATGGATCACCTGAGTTTTCTTGGTGTTAGGCTAAAATTAGCACAAGCAGCAGAGAATTGATCTGTTCTTTTTTTTCTGTCTTCTTTTATTTTATTTTTTTTACAAAAGCTTTAAAGGATTTTTTTTCAATATCATTTATGTTCCAGTTTTTTAAATATATAATTTATTTCTCAGTTCTCAACATTCATTTCCACAAGAATTTGAATTCAAAATTTTCTCCTCATGTCTCCCCACCCCCCACCCCAAGACATCATGCACCCCATCCACTCCCTCCTCCAGTCTGTCCTCCCTTCTATTACCCACCCTTCTTCCATTCCCCTCCCCTCTATTTTCCTGTAGGGCAAAATAGATTGCTATACTCTATTGACTGTATATCTTATTTTCCATCTGCATGCTAAAACAATTTTTAACATTCATTATTAAAGCTTTGAGTTCCATATTCTTTCCCTTACTCCCTCCCCACCCACCCTCACTGAGAAAACACACCATTCTATATAAGTGATACATGTGTAGCAATGCAAAACCCTTCCATAATAGTTATATTACAAAAGACAAACCACATTTCCCTCTGTATATCCTGCCCTCCATATATTCCATTATCTCCCTTGACCTGTCCTTCCACAATAATGTTTGCTTCTGATTATCCCTTTCCCCAATTTACTGTCCCTTCTTTTATCTTTCCTCTCCTACTCCTTTCCCCTTCCTACAGGGTAAAATAGATTTCCGTATCCAATTGAGTGTGTGTTATCCCCTCCTTAAGCCAAATTCCATGAGAGTAAGGCTCACTTATTCTCTTTCATCTCCCCCTTTTCCACTCTATTGTAAAAATTCTTTCTTGCCTCTTTTATATGAGACAATTTGCTACATTCTACCTCTCCCTTTCTTTTACTCTTAGTACATTCTACTCAACAGTAAATTTATTGTTTTAGGTAGTCTCCCTTCATATTCATCTCACCCTGTGCCCTGTGTATGTATATATATATATATATATATATGTATATATATATATATAATATATAGATATATGTGTGTATGTGTGTATACATGTCCATATACATACCTACACATATATAATATACACCTACATGTATAGCCATATACACTTACATATATATATGTGTGTGTATGTATGCATGTGTGTATGTGTATATGTGTGTGCATGTATATATATATATGTGCACATATATGTTCCTTCTAACTACCCTAATACTGTAAAAGGTCTCGTGAGTTACAAATAGCATCTTTCAATGTAGGAATGTAAGCAGTTCAACTTTAATGAGTTCCTTAGAGCTTCTCTTTCCTGTTTACCTTTTCATGTTTCTCTTGATTTTTGTATTTGAAAGTCAAATTTTCTATTCAACTCTGGTCTTTTCAACAAGAATTCTTGAAATTCCTCTATTTCATTAAAATTCCATTTTTCCCCCTGAAGTATTATTTTACTCAGTTTTGCTGGATAGGTGATTCTTGGTTTTAATCCTAACTCCTTTGACCTCTGGAATATCATATTCCAAACCCTTCGATCTCTAGTGTAGAAGCTGCTAAATCCTGTGTTATCCTGATTGTATTTCCATAGTACTTGAATTATTTCTTTATGGCTGCTTGTAATATTTTCTCCTTGACCTGGGAACTCTGTAATTGAGTTGCAATATTCCTAGGAGTTTTCCTTTTGGAATCTCTTTCAAGAGGTGATAGGTAAATTCTTTCCATTTCTATTTTACCGTCTGAGTCTAGAATATCAGGGCAGTTTTCCTTGATAATTTCATGAAAGATGATGTCTAGGCTCTTTTGTTGATCATGGTTTTCAGGTAGATCAATAATTTTTAAATTTTCCCACCTGGATCTATTTTCCAGGTCAGTTGTTTTTCCAATGAGATATTTCACATTGTCTTCTATTTTTTCATTCTTTTGGTTTAGTTTTATAATTTCTTGGTTTCTCATAGTCATTAGTTTCCATCTGTTCCATTCTAATTTTTAAAGAACTATTTTCTTCAGTGAACTTTTAAACCTCCTTTTCCATCTGGCTAATCCTGTTTTTTAAAGTATTCTTCTCCTCATTGGCTTTTTTGGACCTCTTTTGCCATTTGGATTAGTCTATTTTTAAAGAGGTTATTATCTTCAGCAATTTTGGGTCTCCTTTAGCAAGCTGTTGACTTGCTTTTCATGATTTTCTTGCATCACTCTCACTTCTCTTCCCAATTTTTCCTCCACCCCTCTTACTTGATTTTCAAAATCCTTTTTGAGCTCTTCCATAGCCTGACACCACTGCATATTTATTTTGGAGGTTTTTGATACAGAAGCCTTGACTTTTATGTCTTCCTTTGATGGTATGCATTGTTCTTCCTCATCTGAAAGGATAGAAGGAAATACCTGTTCACCAAAAAAGTAATCTTCTATAGTCTTATTTTTTTTCTCTTTTGGGGGCATTTTCCTAGCCAGTTACTTGACTTTTGAGTCCTTTGTCAAGTGAAATGTATACTCTAGGTACCTGCAAGTTCTCATTTCCTCCAAGGTGGCACAATCAAGGGAGAAGAGTTTATTACTCTCCTCACCTGCACTCTGCTCTGGGAGCAATCAGAAGCACTCTTTTCTGCCCAGGATCTGTGAGTAGGATTCCCTCTCCACAGCCATCACCAACTCCACCATGCCAGTACCAGTGTTCCTCCTCACCCCAGGACCTCCACTCAGGACTGAGACCCAGATGTGCACCTTGATTCCCCCAGGATCTTTAGGCTGAGGTCTTCAAAAGTAGATGCTGCTGCTGCAGTGGTTACTGCCAACCTGGGGCCAAGGCTGGGGCCAGACCATATACTCCTCTCACCCAGGTGAAACCTCTTTCTTACTGACCTTTTATGCTGTCTTTGGCATTTGTGAGTTGAGAAATCTGTGAGCCACAGCTACTACCCCTGTTTCCGTGCCCTCAGACCTATTCCAGTCCTGTCCCTGCCATACTGTGCACCAAGCCTGGGCTGAGCTCTGCCCTGAACTCAATGCAATAGACCTTTCCTGTTGGTCTTCCAGGCTGTCTTGGGCTAGAAATCTCTTTCACTCTGTCATTTTGTGATTTCTGCTGCTCTAGAATTTGTTTAGAGTCATTTTTACAGGTATTTTATGGACTGTGGGGGGAGAGCTATAGTAGGTCCCTTTTTCTACTCCACTATCTTGGCTCTGTCCCAAAAAAGTTGTTAATGTCCATTCTAAATGAATAGCACAAAAGTTTGCAAAGAATATTGTCTTCAGAGGACCCCAGTTAAAACCCAATTATCCCTGAGGAAGCACACATCCCCTCTAGCCTACATCTATAAAATTATTGGTTGCTACCTTAAAAGGAAGGCAGACACTAACTCTGAGAGGATGAAATGCCAGATAGGTAAACATTGTGATAAGTACTAGGCAAGTTCAACAATTCAACCAATATTTATTAAGTAACTCCTATATTCAATGTATCTTACATGAAACAGAATGAATTAATGAACATGATAAAATGAGAAGGAAACGTATACAACTTATTAATGAAAGAGTAAGATTTCTGAGTAACTAGGTAGAGCAATAGAATGCTACATCTAGGATCAGGAAGAAGTGAGTTCAAATATGACTTTAAGATACTATTTGTGTGACCCAGAAGCAAATTATTTAATTTCTGTCTGCCTCAGTTTCCTCTAATGTAAAAATAGAATATTAATAACACTTCCTTCTCATGGTGATTGTCAAAATCAAATTATATTTGTACAGTGTAGTCACACAGTAGGCACTTAATAAGTACTTATTTTCAAGGTGAATCTCTGCTTCTCAGGCACAGGAGGCTCTGTCCCACAGTTCTGGTGCTTACAACTTGAGGCTTTGTGTATTGTGGTCTCTGATTCTTTCAGCTAGAAGCTGGAATGCTGTAGCTTACCTTGTTCTGAGCTGGCTGGTGTGCCAAAGCAGAGGCTGGGTGAAGTCTTTCTGAGTTTCCCCAGAGCTACCCTGGAGCTAGCTGCATTAAGTGTGGGGGAAAGGCGGTCTGACCACAGGAAGTCACCTCTCCTCAGCACAGGCAGGCTCAGCAGTTGGTGAACACCGTTTGCACTAGTGTCTTCCTGATTCCCCAGGCTGTGCTGAAGCATGCTGTGCTCCAATCTCCTGGGGCTCAGAATCTCCTCCTGGTTTGCTGAGGTTGGGCTGTCTGGGACAGCTCCAGTCCTCCACTGGTCCCCTTCATCCACAGTAAGAGGGACCCTCCTTTGCAATTTTCCTAGCTTCATGGACTTAGAGACTATTTACCCCTTCAGCTGTTCCCAGTGCTCCAGGATTTTTCCTGGGGAAATATTCTCTGGGTTTTTCAAGGTCAAGAAGGGAAGAGGTAGAGCATTTTCTGATCACTCCCCCATCTTCACTCCTACAAGTTCAGATAGGTGACTTACAGACATTTAATCTGTGGGCTCATAGTCTCAGGAGCAGCTGCCACATTTACCTGGACTTCTCTGGTTCTCTCACTCAGTTCCACTGGACTCCCACCTTGGGCTGATATGTTTGAGATTCTGAAGTGTGACTGTTGCTTCAGACCTACCTGGGTTTCCTGCTCTGCTTTGCTGTGGAAGGATCTGCACTAGTACTAACTGTGTGCTGTATACTTCTCCAGCCCCATGCAATAGATCCTTCCCATCAGCCTTCCAGTCTATCCTGGGTTGGAAATCTTCCACACTCTGTCTCCTATTGTATTCAGACACTTAAATTTGTTCAGATTCTCTTTTTAGTGGTATCTGAAGGAGTTTGTCTTAGAGCTTAGGTGAGTAATTGCCCTCACTCTGCCATCTTGGCTCTGTCTCTAAATGCTTATTTTCTTCTTTCCTTCCTCCCTGCCTCCTTCCTTTTCTTCTTACCTTTCGCCTTCCTTCCTTTTTTCCTTCCTTCCTCCCTCCCACCCTTCCTTACTTCCTTTGCTCCACCCTTCTTCCTTCTTTCTCTTATTCCCTCCCTCCTTCCTTCCTGTCTCCTTCCCTCTTTCCTTTCCCCTCCCTCCTCTCTTTCCTGTGAATCTCAATCTCATGATATAGTGGAAAGAGCACTATACCAGAAACTAAAAGACCTGGGTTCATATCCTGGCTCTGCAACTTCATACTTGTGTGATCTTTGGAAAGAAATTACCTCTCTCTAGGCCTCCATTTCCTGATTAGCAAAATGAAGTTGAACTAAAGGATGTATAAAGTTGCTACAAATGCTAGAAATCCTATCATCATCCCAGCCTATAAAACTTCTAAACCTAGTTAAAAACTCAAATTAAGCATGAAGTTCTCTGATCTGCTATCTATGCAACACATCAAGCTATTATCAATCATACCTACCCATGAGTCCTGCCAGTACCCAATATTCTGATTATCCCTGTTGTCAGAGCAAATTCCCAACTTTTACCTAAACATTGATTTTACAACCCAGCCTCTTAAATCAGCTCAAGTCATCTCTTTCATTTTTTTTGTACCATTCAACGTTCTACCACAAATGCGAACTCCTGTAAAATTCATACAGAAGAGCGGAAGTAGAGAATGTTGAATCTATCTAAGGCTCCTACTTGATTTCTTCTATACTTCATGCAAAATATGTAGAGTAAATCAACATTTTATTGGAATATTTCTAAGGTAACAACCAGAAGACAAAAAAATTGATCCATTCTCATGTGTTAATGAAAGTGGGATACATAGAACCCTTCTCCTACCAGGTACCTTGTATTACAAAATTGTCATGGGCAAAACAAATCATATGTTGTGGAAGAAATGTGAGAAATGTGCAGCTGTAAGTAGTGAAAGTGCCCAAAGAAGACACTAAGACAGGATGTAACAAAAAGCAAACAGAAGTGATCATGGAGGTGTTGACTTTGGAACTTTTTTTCACATTTATTTAATTTTTAACTTATAGAATAAAACGAGCATTTCCATAACATAGTATAAAAAAATAATATCATTGCACATGAAACTGTATATTTGTTGTGGACAACTTGCTTTTCCTTTCAAATACATAATGCAGCTTTCTTATAAATTTCTTTTTTTCCCCTTTTTTTCCCTTCAAATTAGCAGAACATTAGTCAGAGGAAAATTTGATCCTATGAAAAATCAAAATAGGCAACTGTCCTCATTGTGTAATATGACAGGCTAGTTGAATATTCCTTACTTTCTTTCATAGTGATATCCTGCCTACCTACCACATCAATCATTTGCTGTTCCAATTGATCCTTTTTCCTTCAGTTCAATTTAGTATGTAGTCCTTTTCTTAGTCTTTTATGATCACTGATGGATGGTACTACATGACTCTTCTGGTTATTGGGTTTGATCCTGCTGGAAATGTGGTTGTGGAGCTCTTAGCTTCTGGCTTTAGACAATGTCCTTAGTGGAGGTGCTACCCTTTCCTTAAAAGAGAAAGAGGGAATTCTGCCATTTCTCATTTAGTTCTGAGTTAAGAAGCTTAAGCAACAACAGCTCTTCACATACCAAATGTCAAACTAGATAAATCACTGTATGTTCTTCTTCCTATCCTCTATCTATCCTCAGATCCTTGGCTGAGGTAGACTTTTCTTCTCTAGAAGATGAGTCCTTATTTTCAAGGATCCATCTTTTTGGGTGTAGCAGCAAGCTGACATATCCAGGATGGCCTGTTACCGCAGGTTCTTTGATTTGCTTTTCTAAAAGGAAAGCAACTTTTGAGGGAGTTAACAATCTTCTTTAATTACATTCAGCAACAGAGAAAATACAAGCAGAGAAATAATGACCAACAGACAGGGCTTCTAACTGTCTGACCGTAAGCAATACATATATCATAGATCATCAGACAGATCCAACTGTCTGACCATTGCATACATACATAGTTATCAGAGGGGGAATCACCAACATCTGAGTTTTCAAAGGTGTGTGGTGGGGCAGGGGGAGTGGAGAACCTTCATCTAAAGAGTAAGCCCCAAAGCAAAACCTCACATCAGTGTATATATATTATATATACTCATATTCATATGTACATATGTTTTTATTGAACTGAATTGAATGTGAAACATACTCCCAGAAGGTCACTGTTAAAAATGCTCATTATATTATAGGTATATTAGGTATATAGATATCATAGGTATATTAGGTATTATAGGTATATTAGGTATTATAGGTATATTGAGAGAGAGAGAATTAGAACAAATAATTTCTTAATTTATCTGATTTTATTTCATTGAAGAAAAATGGAGCAGTAGAAGGGATGAGAGTCTCAACTTTTAGGGGGAAAAGTACAGGTAGAAAGAGGCAGAATAATTGAATAGAAGACAATAATGAAAAAAAGAGAGGGTGGCAGAGAATTGTATAAAAATCAAGCAACAAACTCTAGAAAAATCAGATTCTAATTGTCATACAAGGAAAGGAAATGAATACTCAGCGTCTACTAAATTACCAACTGCAAAGTGCCAGAAGCAGCTATGCATATTCTGTAGTTCTTTATTAACAATTAATGTAGAGCTTTCCTCAGAAATCTACACATTTGTGTTTACTTTCTGAAAGATTTCAATATTTAAGGGATTCCTTTCATTTATTTTATACAAAATTAATGATTCCACTTCATGGGAAAAAAATCTTCAACTTAAACCTACTGAGTTACTTAAAACTTTTCCTGCTGTGTTTCACAGAAAAAAAGCTAACATTTGTCAAAAAGGAATTTTCATGACAATGAAGACGTGAATGAATCATGACAATATACAAGCTATATTTATACGAAGAGTTAAGAATGAAATATATTTAAAAGATCTTTTCCATTAAATAAAAATGTCCTTTTTGTGAAAAGGAGGAAATAGCATATTTCATGTCAAGTGAAATAAAATGAGAATGTATGCTATCAGAAACAGGTATTATATGCATCTATTGTTAGGTCACTGTAGCTTGATGATACCAAAAGTAATTAATTTCATTGATAACATGTTAAGATATATTATTGTTTCAATTCAATCCAATAAACATTTTTAAGGAAACATCTACTATGTACAAATATCATGCTATATCCTGGAGAGGAAAATATACAATAACAACAAAGCTGTTCCTAATTTCAAGGAACTCACATTCTATTAGTAATAATATGTGTGCAAACCAACACATATATGCATGAACGTAAAGTGAATGAAAGTTATAAAATGAAATTTCTTGTGTGAGTTAACACTTTTATCTGGGGAGATTAGGAATGGCTGCATGTTGGAGTGGTTCATTTGCTGAGATTTGAAGGGGGTCAGGGATTCTGGAAGGTGAGTGAGGAAGAACATTCAGACTCCGATAACCCACATTTTATTGCAGAAATATCAATTATTTTATGTGCAAAGTATGTATGTGTATTATATATAAATTTTTAAAATACATAGCTCATGTATATGCATATTATGATATGTGTTTATATGTTATAAATATGATATATCCATGTGAATTAGCTATATATATACATATATTGCATGTATGTGTATTTATAAATGTGTACACTTATGTAAATACATATGTGTGTATATGTATATATCACAATAAAGTTTTGGCAATGAAACATGTGGATTCTCCAAAGCTGGAATATTCTCTCTTTTCACTGACCTTCCAGAATCCCTAGCTTTCCTCAAATCATAGTTAAGATGCCACCTTGTACATGAGGCTATTCATAATTTCCTCTATTGGTAACATATACACACATAAATATTTACATATATCTATGCATTTTATATATATATATATATACACACATATATGTGTGTATATATATATTTATACTTAAATATACACATGTATGTGTATAATTTCTTAGTAAAACAGTGACCCCTAATCACTTTTAATATACATAAAAGGCTGTCTTATTGGTTAGTCTTTTCTGATAACATTTAACCTGTACATCTACTCCTGCATTTGTAGACAGAGGACTTGAATTCAAATCCTGTCTCTGCCACTGAATATCCCTAAGACCTCAAACAAGACATTTTCCCCTCTCTGAACCTCATCTGGCTCATCGTTAACATTAAGTACAGAAGTGGACGATTAGAACTAGTCTCTTCCAACTTGATAGCTGAGATCTTATGTCATTTCCTTCTGTTATGTGTAACTCTACCAAGTTTTATTCTGAATTAGAACAAAACATAGGCAATGCAGAATAGAAAGGGAAAAACACTTTTAGTGAGACAAGCATTATTTGTTCTTATTCCTTATCAGTTTCCTCTAGGTTTAGGCATTCCAAAACTCATGCTGACAACTCAACCTTGAACTATGAATTAAGAGATAGCTCCCTGCAATGCTGAAAAATTAACTCAAATTCCAATGAACCCCAGGAGCATAATTGCATCAAAGAGGAGAAACCTTGTCAAACACAGTCCCAAGCAAGATAATCAGTGGTTTTCAAAGAGGGTTTGACATTGAGGAGGCCTGAAAAACAACATAGGAGCCAAAGAAACACACATCGATGGTCTGTCAAAATTTTTTGTTAGACATGATGCTATTATCAAGGCACATCAGGATGAAATAAAATGACCTGGCTGACCACAGGCTTACAAATGTCTTGGGAAGGAAGGAAAAACGGTGAATCAAAAGGTAGCTTTGTTGCATGTCCCCTCAGGCCTTTTTATTGACAGGAATGACAATGGTCCCAAGATGCTCCATTATCTATGACCAGCAAGCAGACATCAAATGCTCCTGAGCTGTCTCTGTCAGAATAGAAAATGCTGCTCAAAACATACAGGGCTTGTTACATTTTGTTTAGCTAAGGTTTGTCAAAAGCCGGGGTCACTGTATGTGCCCTGCCCTGAAGGGGAATTTGAAAGAGAGAGAGGCACTCAATCCTTCAGTGCTTCTTCTGCAGGGAGACTTGGAGTCAGTAGATGACCAAAGTGTTTTGAAAGTCAAATAATGACTCAGAAGAGACAGAAAACAAAGTTGGAATCCACTACACTGTCTCCTTAGGATGTGAGCTTCATTCCTAAGATAGGTTTAGGAGCATTCCTCCATTTAGAGGGCTTTTGTGATGAGTTTAGTCAGTAGGTCAGATGCCCAAAGGTAAAAGTTATGGTTCAGAAAAATGTCCTAAAGAAACTAAGCAATGTTTCTCATTCAAACATTCAGGCCATTGCATTCAACAGCTTTTACACTGAAATATTTGCAATAATAGGAAATATCTCTAATTTGCTCCTATTTGAAAAGGGTATGAAATTTTATATACCAAGTCCAGTCTCTGAAACTTAAGCAGACTCCTTGACTCAGGGAAACATCTGTGTAACACTTATTGGGAATGAAAGTTTAAGGAAAAAATTCCCTGAATTGAAACTTAAATATTTCTTAATGTAGAATATTTACAGAAATCTAAAGGCTGAAAAATGCATCCATCCAGCGAATTTCTCAATCTGCGTTTGTGCTCACAGATTGGGTCCCCCAGAAGCTGGATGCTGTCTCAAATTCTAGTGGTAATCCCATGGGTGGGCTCTTCTACCACTGCTGTTCACTAGTTGTAACCTAGGAGTCTACCATTAATAATTAACCAGTAGACACAATTAGCTCTCAGCCATCTCTTTGCTCCCACCAATTCTCTCCCAAATACTCACAGCCTTTATGAAAAGAAGTTACTCAGATTTAGTCAGATGATAGTCAGAATCACATTTGGATGCAGTGACAAAGACAACTTACAACTGGTCAACCAAGGTCTACAAGTCCTTCCTTCATACAGTCCTGATGGTTTTTTTGAATGCAGTATCTGTCTGTCTGTATTCATCCTTTGTTTTCAAAGAAGACCATGACCTCAGAGAAATTATGACATGATTTGCACTTGACTTTGTTTTGAGTGAGGGAAGGCTGCCCAAAATCACAGTTTCACTTTCCCCTCCTGAGTCATCTGGATCCAGTGACCAGATATTCATCAGGATATCTGGAGAAGGCCCAGGATGCAATGGAACACCTTAGCCTATTCAAGTACTCACTCTGCTAAGCTGGAGACCCTGTCTGTAAACCCTCTATAGCAGCTCACTTTTTTAGACAGGGGTTGTATCCTTTGTGACTGCTGATCTCTTAAGAGATTGATTTTATACATTGGTGTCTATCTAGACTGTATGTCTCTGTTTCCTCAACTGTGTCTTGAACTCTCTCAAAACTGATTAATTTTCAAATTGGGTGGGTATCTCCCACTCTCTGGCTATATGTCATGCCCCATAGTCAAAGGAGAGAGAAATGTCTTCCTTTCCTATCCCCAAGAAGAGATCTCCTACAGAAAGTACCCTGTCCCCACATTTATTTGGAATTGAGCTATTCCATAAGACTTACCTATTTAAAGCTATACAAAGGTATGTCTTAATTTTGCTCATCCAATAAAGTTGCTCCTTGTATTTCCATAATATTCATAAACCATTAAAGGATAAGGTTGTAGATATATATTTAGACTTAGTTTAACACTTTGTAATTGTGTTGGGGAGTTGATTGAAGATAAACTCTCCTACAAAATTCGGATCATTCTCCCTCTCCCCCAAATAATTTTCCCCCTGTGGGATTCAAATCTTTGTTCTGCTGCATAATTAGAGTGTCTTCGATCAAAGTCCTTAATTCTCTGTGCCTTAGTTTCCTTCTCTCTAAAAGGAGAAAGTTGGACTCTGTGATATTTTGGAATCCATGCAGTATTAAATCTATCATCCCCTTTGCCTCACCATCTGTTTCTACCTTTTTTTCTCTCTTTCATCTATTTTTGTCTTTTTCCCTTTCATTACATTTCTTTTTTTTCCCTGCTTTTTGACCTCTCTTTCTCTCTCCCTACATGTGTATGTCACTTTCTCCATTATTGTCTTCGCAGTTGCAATATGCAGACTGATTGGTGAATTGCTCTAGGAAGTGTTGTGTACCTCAGACTTAGTTGTAGGTGTTGAACATTACCTATAAATTCACCTGGTAACATTAGTACTTCTTCACTCTAAGAGAACCAGCCAGATGATTCTTATATTCAACTGGGCTATAATTTTATTGTTCTCTAGTTGTCACATACATATTAGTGCCAGTTCTGTTTCAGATTTATTGGGCTGTTAAGACAGTCTAAACAGAGAAAAACAGAACTTTTTAAACAAACATGTGATACCACATCAAGGAAAACAAAACCCCACATTAACTATGTCCAAAAATGTTTGTTTCATTTTCTATCTTGGGTCCATTGCTTCTTTTTCAGGTGGTAGTATGGAAGGAGGAAGTAAGACAATGCATTTATGTAGCACCTTACTATGTAACAGGCCCTGTGCTAAGCACTTTATAAATATCATCTCATTTAATCCTCACAACAACCTGGGGAGATAGGTACAATTATTATCTCCATTTCAAAGATAAACTGAGGCCAACTGAGGTAACATGACTTACTCTGGGCTTCTAAGCTAAAATCATAACTATCTCAAGATGACATAAACTCAGGTCTTCCTGACACTAGAATAGCATTTTTCATGATCAGTCCTCATGATTGATCCTTCCATTCATCAGAACTTTTAAGTCTTTCAAAGTTGCTTTTGTTCATAATGTTATTATATAAATTCTTCTTCTGATTGAGACATGATCTCTTATGCTTGTTTTACATCCTCATAGCATTTAGCATGTAATTGACACAGTATATTTGTTGATCAATTGACAATTCATTAAGGCAATCAGAAAGAATACAAGATTTGTGTTCTTCTGAGATCTCCCTCTTTTCTGATTGTTGCGTCACAAGTGATCTTTCCACCATTTTGTTTCCCAGCTGAACTCTTGCAAAACCCTGATAATTAATAGAAAATTGTAGCTATAATGAAATGTGAATTTTTGATAGAAATTTTTACCTACTAAAATCATAAAGCCACATTATTATTTTTCTCAATTTTTGATTTTGTCATAAAAGTCACTGAATATGGTATACAAATACTGTTAGGACCTAGGACAAAACCTCTCATGACTGTGCAAAACAACTAAACTTGAGGGGTCTTTATCTTTCTTATTAAAAATGAGTCAATTTGGGGGGGCAAAGCCAAGATGGCAATGTAGAAATGGGGACCTGCTAGAGCTATCCCCCAAGTCCCTCAAAAACCCAGTAAAAATTAAAGAATTTTAGAGCATCAGAAGTCACAAAATGACAGACTGAAGCAAATTTTCACCCCAAGACA
This sequence comes from Notamacropus eugenii, assembly GCF_028372415.1. Taxonomy (NCBI): domain Eukaryota; kingdom Metazoa; phylum Chordata; class Mammalia; order Diprotodontia; family Macropodidae; genus Notamacropus; species Notamacropus eugenii. The sequence continues at coordinate 285,140,662 of NC_092876.1, read as the reverse complement.
ATCTGGAAGGTCGACAGGAAAGATCTATAGCACTAGGTTGGGAGTGGAGCACAGTTTACATAGGCTGCTGGACAGAGCTGGAGCAGGCCTTAGGGGACTGAATCACAGGTGGCTGCTATGGTTTCCAGACTTCTCAATCCACATACCCAAAAGACAGCCTCAAAGGTCAGTGGGAAGGATCTTCCACATGACTGAAAGGGGAGCTTGGTCCAGGATCTCACCAGCCACTGCTGAAGTAGAAGCTGCCTCTGCAGCCTTTCACATAACAAAGAGCTCAAAAGCCAAGTAATTGGCTGGGAAAATGAGCAAATGGGGAAAAAACAGAATAGAGAGTCTTACTTTCTTGGTGAAGAGATATTTTCTTATATCATTGGTGATGAGGAAGACCAAAATATACAACCAGAAGAAGACAACAAAGCCAAAGCTCCTGCACCTAAGTCTTCAAAAAAAATATCAAATGGTCTCAGGCCATGGAAAAGCTCAAAAAGAATTTTGAAAATCAACTAAGAGAAGTAGAGGAAAAATTGGGAAGACAAATGAGAATGTTGTAAGAAAATCATGAAAAACAAGTCAACAGCTTGCTAAAGGAAATTCCAAAAAAAAAGCTAAAGAAAATAATAGCTTTAAAATTAGACTAACCTAAATGGCAAAAGAGTTCCAAAAGTCAATGTAGAGAATGTTTGAAAAGGCAGAAATGGCCAAATGGAAAAGGAGGTCCAAAAGCTCACTGAAGAAAATAATTCCTTAAAAAATTAGAATGGAGCAAATGGAAGCTAATGACCATGAGAAATCAAGAAATTATTTTTTAAAAAAACCGAAACGATGAAAAAATGGAAGACAATGTGAAATATCTAACAGGAAAAACAACCAACCTGGAAAATGGATCCAAGAGAGATAATTTAAAAATTATTGGACTACCTGAAAGTCATGATCCAAAAAAGAGCCTAGACATTATCTTTCAAGAAATTATCAAGGAAAACTGCCCTGATATTCTAGAATCAGAGTGTAAAATAGAAATAGAAAAAATCTACTGATCACCTCCTTAAAGAGATCCCAAAAGGAAAATTCCTAGGAATATTGTAACCCAATTACAGCATTCCCAGGTCAAGGAGAAAATATTACAAGCAGCCAGAAAGAAACCATTCAAGTATTACAGAAACACAATCAGGACTTAGCAGTTTCTACACTAAGGGATTGAAGGACTTAGAATATGATATTTCAGAGGTCAAATGGGGCTAGGATTAAAACCAAGAATCACCTACCCAGCAAAACTGAGTATAATACAGAGAGAGAGACAGACAGACAGACAGACAGACAGACAGACAGACAGAGAGAAGAAAGCAGAGGGCACAGGGTGAGCTGAATATGAAGGGATGATATCTAGAAAAGAAAATTAAGTGTTGAGAGGAATGTACTAGGAGAAAGAGAAATGAGAGGTAGAATGAAATAAATCATATCACATAAAAGAGGCAAGAAAGAGCTTTTGCAATGGAGGGGAAGAAGGGGAAGATGAGAAAGAATAAGTGAGCTTTATTTTCATCAGATTTGACTCCAGGAGGGAATAACATACACAAACAGATATGGAAGTTTATCTTACCCTACAGGAAAGCCAAGGGGGAAAGAGAGAAGGGAGCAGGGATAATAGAAGGGATGACAAATTAGGGGAAGGGGCAATTATAATTCATGGTGTCTTGGGGTGGTGGGAGGGGAAAGATGGGAAAAAAATTTGAAATTCAAAATTTTGTGGAAGTGAATGTTGAAAACTGAAAATAAATTAAATAATTTTTTGAAAAAGAAAAAAATGAGTCAGTTCTGCTCATTCCTGAACCATCCTCTAAGCACTTACCTAAAGCACAGAGCAGTCATTAACTCTCCAAATTTGCTCTGATCTGAAGTACATGACATCATTTCCCAACTTACATTAAGGAGGTATAGTTTAAGATAAAACAAGCAAAGTCCCTGTTTATTCAGCTAAGCTAGCTGACTTCTCTGAGGCTCCAAATAAGATAACTAGGCATTATCCTCCACCTAACACATTATATTTGGGATGAAACAAACAAACAAAAAAAACTTTGATGTTATTACTTTGGATATTACAGGAAACGCTACCTATCAGCATTCCTTCCAGACAAACACCCTTCTTTTCATATCATGTTCTATGTGCCATCATCTCTTTAGACAACCTGGTAAGTATAATAGGATGGGTTGACTTTATTGATCAACTATACCTCTATCTTGAAATAAGAATCACTGTTTTTTCTTTGAGGGAATCTTCACCAGCGCTCCTGGCTCCATGGTTCCCTAAGTGCAATTGTAACCCAGTTCAATCACATTCATTTATGTTATCAAAGTTTGTGGGGGCAAAAATTTAAGGTGGAAACCAGTAAATAAAAACCTGTGGATTCTGTTTAAATTCAAATATCATCATGAAAAATGTGGGGATTTCTAGAAATTACTTTTATTTTTACTAGGCTCATAGACCATATTAATTTGCATTATAATTGTACTTTCCACATCCAGTACTAAAATCAAAAGCAAAAAAAAAAAAAACAAACCAAAAACATATGCATGTAAGTTAATGCACTCATAAAAAATAATCTACTACCACCATGCAAAGTCACTTGTATGCTTTTGAAGTTTATGTTTGTATACAGATGGTATAAAACATGGGACTAAACATGAGAATAAGGATGAGAATAACTAGAGCAATAATGGTAGCATTTACACAGCACCTTCAAATTTTCAAAACTCTTTAAAAATATGATCATATTTTATCCTCACAACTAAGCAGATGGCATTATTACCTCCATTTTACAGGTAAGGAAATGGAGATGAGCAAATTTTAACTGTATTGCCCAGGATCACGAAGCTTACAAGTGTCTGAAACTAGATATTAAACTTAGATTTTCTTGACTCCATATCCAGTGCCCTTACCACTGTTCCAGCTATCTAACCTCTAATATCTGCCTAACTGCATTCTAGCTTTCCAAGAAATCCTTAAGGACTTGTATTTCTCCTACTGATCTGTATTCTTAAGTATATCTAATACTGAATTATACTGTGCTTTAATGCTTTAGAATCTTGCTTACTTGTTTCCTCCAATTTGTTTTTGTTTCTGATTTTTGACCAATTCCAAATAGTTTTGGATATTATTATTCTATAATATCATCTGTAATCTGAAAATGCAAAGCTCCCTTGATTCCTAGCACCCCATTCCCATTATTTCCCTACAGATTCTTGGCCTTTTTTTCTACAATGTGACTTTTGCAGGGTTGTTTTGGGTTTTTTTTTTTTTTTGAGTTCCACAAAATAATAGCTTCATGGCTTATTTGGTATAGCACTAAATCTATCAATTAATTTTAGTAGTAATGCCACTTTTATTATAATTGGCAATGTCCATCCATGAGCAATGAATTTCTCACCAATTTCTAAAGTCTTCCTTTGTTTCAATACAGCATTCTGCAATTATATTTATTTAAGTTTTAAATTCACCTTAGTAGGTTAACTTTCAGTTGTACATTGTAACAATTTAAATTGAATTTATATTTGTCTTCTTCCCTTCTGGCCTTTGTTAGTCGTGTGCAAAAAAGGCGCAATTTTGTGGAATTTCTTTCACATTGTTCAATTCATTATATCTTTTGAAAATACAGAAAAGTTTACCAATATATAGGAGCACAATCAGTTTTTCTTATTGATACATCTAGAATTTCTAAACAAGAGAAATTCTAGCTTTACCATTATCTTATTGGGAAAGCTTCTAGTATCTTTTCTAACAAACACTAGCTCTTGTTTTTTAGACCATAGAGTATATTTTTGTTTCATTGTTTTCAAAGTAAATATGTACTTTGGTTTCTTTAATGTTTTATGTGTATTGAGATAAACATGAGCAGATGAACTCTATTGCTGAAAGGTTTCTTTCTTTGCATTCAGATTCAAATGCATTCAAATCCTTTTCCCCCCAAACTGGTATTGAGCTGAATTTAACTTTCCTGGATCTTTTTACTTCATCTATAAAAATGAGGTAATTGACCTAGATGGACCCTAATGTCCCTTGCTTTTCCAGATCTATCATTATATGTGATTTTTTTGTCATTAAAATTAACTTTATTTTGTGATTTTACTAATACTCAATTTTCACTCAATTCTTGGTACAAATAAAAGTTTTTTTTATTTTTAATTAATTTATGTTTATTTTTTCATGGTGCAAATTTGGTTTTCAAAATAATATTTCTATAGCTTCTTTGCTATTTTGTTGAGTATGTATTATCAATATTCATTAATTCTTATTGTTTACAATTTTTTTCTCTGTTTTATCTCTATTTCACCTGGGTATCAAGTTTATATACTACAAAAAGATTTTATTAAGGCCCCTTCTATCTCTGTATTAATATATTCTGTTACATAGAGATTTATTACACATTAAATTTATTTTAATTGAATTAACTTGAAAGTATGTCTGTACTGAAAAATTTTATGTTCAGACATTCATTTACAGCTTCCACAAATTTTTTTTGTAGTTAAAGTTATCTTCTTCTGTTAATGGGGATATTTTGGAATACACACACATACACACATCTCTCTCTCTCTCTCTCTCTCTCTCTCTCTCTCTCTCTCTCTCTCTCTCTCTCTCTCTTCACACATATTTTTTTCATTTAAGTCCCAATTTTGTTGACATATAATCATTTGTAATATTTTCTGACAATTTATTTTCACTTTATTTGTTGTGAATTCTCCCTTCTTATTTTTTATAATAATGATTTGGTCAGACAAGTAAATGGCTTATCTATTTGATTGGTCTTATACATATACCTTTGTTTTTCATCTCAATAGCTTTTTTAGTTTTGTTTTCAATTTTGTTCATCTGTGAATGGGAGTTTCTTTTTATGTTTTTTGGGGGGTTTATTTTTTATTTTCTACTGTTTTTGGTATATTTAGGTATATCATATGTGTATTTATTTATGCACATATATGTGTACATATATATATATATATATATACATATATATATATATGTACACATATTCCCCCAGGACTTCCTTAACTGATTCTCATATAATTCCTTTTATATTCACATTGTTACATTTTATTTGATATTTTTGATTGGTAGTTTTATGGCTTATTCCTTTTCCTACTCAGATTTTAAAATAATATTACTTATTCTTCATTTAATTCTGAATCCTTCATATTTTTCTATGGTATAATACTTCTTCCTTTGTTTATGATTTTACTACTTCTTAGCACATGATCAGTTTTGTAAATATGTGATGCAATGCTGAAAAATATATATACATATGTATGCTTCTAATAATTTCCATTTAATATTTGCAAATTACTATTAATATATTTTTAAATTATTGTGTTTAAGTGTTTACCATCATAGTTCTTTATCTTTATGTTACATTTGTGTTAGTCTTACAGAAGCATGTCAAATTATGTAACAAATTATGTTTTGTTTTGTAGATTAGGGGTTGGAAAATCTGGGGCCAAATCTGGCTCACCACCTATTTTTGTATGGCCTACAGACTAAGAAAGTTTTCTTACTTTTTAAAATATAATAAAATTTTATTTACAAATGTAAAAACCATTCTAAACTTGCAAGCCATACAAAAACAGATGGCAGTTTGGATTTAGTCCATGGATCACAGTAAGGCCACCCTGGATTTAGATCTTTCTGTTATTTGGTTAACTTTTCCTTTAAATTGGTGCTGTATCATTTGGTAGACATGTTTAATATTGATGGCATTTCATTATGATATGTTTAAACATAGTTTGTTTTATCTGCTTATTACTTAACCACGTTTATCTTTCCATCAAATCATGCTGTACTTTCTTTCTTTGTCCACTCTCCCCTTTAGAACTAAATAGAGAGGAATAGGGATGAAATCAGAAGTTGTCAGTAATCTATATTGCTTGGAACAATCCAGTACTGTTTCTCCCCCTTTCCTCTTCTCTTAGGCTACTTGCAACTCAACTTCATTTTATTTTTTTCCCCTTTTGGAATTAACCCTCCATAATTCTGTTTTGTTTTGTTGTGACTGTCTTCTCCTCAAATCTACCTTCCCTCTTAAGTATTATTCTTTCTCCCAATGTCAAGTTATTTCTTCATTTATTTTAATCTCATACCATTTTACTCCTCGATCTTTCCTTGACTGATTCATATAATGAAGTTTTATAAAATCCAAATTCTTGACATTTGAAACTTTTCTTCTTAATAAGTTTGTACTACGACACTTCAATTATAAGAGAGTGTATGTTCTACTTTCCTCTTCTCTTCTCCTCTACGGTATGCTTTGAAAACAAAAATTATCATTATTGATGATGAGATTCAAAGGGATATTTTTTTCTTTCTTTTTCAGGATTTAATCATTTGATCAATGTTTACCTTTTTCAAGTTAATCAAGCAAGTACATTTCTAGGTTTCTTTATCTTTTGATTTGCTTTTGACAAATTCTATCTGATTCTGATTTTTTCAGCAAAATTGCTTTTAAACGACTGAATGCATTTAAAATCTCCTTTTTAGCAGGATTGTACTCAGTTTTCCTGAGTAGTTTATTATTGCATGAAGGACTTTTAATCCCTTTTCTGTTATGAGATGTGTCAATCTTTCCTCTCCTTCCTTATTTTATATGTGTAGCATTGTTTCATTCTGATTCAGTCTTGTAATAAGTGATCAATGTTGTCTTAGCTTCTTGTAATCATTTTTCTTTGACCTGGAAGCAGTTCTTCAATCTCATTTCCGTATGCGCTAAATTTGGGATTTCTTTTTGTTTAACAAATGTTAATTCTGTTCACTTTGCCTTTTCATTCTAAAACTTCTGTACAAATTTCTTTTTATGATTTCTTGAAATATGATATCTAGGTTTCTTATTTCATTATATTTTATCTGGGACTATAATAATTCCAAAATGATCTCTTCATGGGCTACATTCAAAATTAATCATCAGTGATAGTATTTATATCCTGTTTCTCTATATTTTGACTTTGCTCTATCATTCTTTATTATACCTGAGGACTTATTGCTCCACACCTTCCTTTTTCAAGGTCTTCAAAGTCTTTCTAATTTTTCTTTGTGATTTTTATTCTTTTAAAGTTTTTTTTTAGTAAAAGCTTCTATATCGGTATGAATTTGTTCACCTCTCTCACAAGACATTCCAAATAATCTCAGATCTCTTGTGTAATTATAATGCACTATAGGTTATTCTCTTTTTCTGGAGTATTATACCAATTAGTATTTTTTTCATTGCATTAAGAGTTTTCCTAAACTCACTCATTTCTTTACTTTTTCTTCTGTCTCATATTGGTCCTTCCATTATGAGCTATCCTTATTAACTGTTAGAGGGCTGCATTTGAATCACTCTCAGTGGGTTTTGAAAGGCCAATTTAAATGCTATTATTTTCAAATTCTCACTTTTTTTTTACTTTTCATTACTATAATGGACGAAGTGTAATAGAATAATAGATAGTACATTAGTTTATATCAGAAAGATCTGAATTCAAATCTTACCTCAGTCACTATCTGTGAGATGCTGGAAAAAATCATACTTCTTTGTGTCTTTTCTTTTCTTCTTCTGTGAAACAATGGGGTTATCATTCTGAAATTCCTTCAAATGTCAGTCGATGATCCTATGAGAGGTACATTTTGAAACTTCATCCCTTAGCTCTAGTACATATGTGTATTGAAGGCAGTTGGCTGGGTACAAATAGATGCCTAATAGGCACTATAAATAATTCTCTGTCTTCCTACCATACCCCTAGCCTTTATTGCAGAGTATTAAGCCTTCACTAAGGAAGCCCTCGCTTTCAGTATGGATACTTGTCTTTCAGCTTGTAGTCTTCCACAATAACCATAGGTTGAAGGATTGGGGTGATGAATTTGGAAAAAAACTGGTCAAGTGTGTGGATGTTTTCTTCTTTTTTGAGGGGGGGGAGTATAGATTATGGAAATTTATTTTTGTTATGCTGTCAGCTTTTTATCTTTTGGTTGTTGGATTCATTGTTTAATATTTTAAGGTATTGTTAAGAGAATTATTTGTACAGAACCTGTGACTCCCCCATCTTGAACCATGAGTATCCTAATTCACCCTCCATAGAAGCCCTTTCATGATGAATGATCATGTTGTTACTAAAGCTGTGTCAGATAGACTTTCAAAATGTATCATTGGACCGAAAAATGTGTTATTGGTTAAATATTGCTCATCCAGCACCCATTTGTTTATTATAACTTTATAATTTCCCTTTGAAATCTCAATTTCTACACTCTTAGAGTCATTCCAGGTGTGTGTTTGCTCTAGGTTCTGTTTGCTCTAGTCCTTACACCTACTCGTCCCTATTTTGAATTCTTTTTAAATACCTTTGTGCAACTCACTGATTCTTCTACCTACCTACACCCATTTTCACAGCAATCCATTCATCTTATACCAACTGTCTGTTGAAAAATTGAATAATACCACTTGTTGACATAGCTTCACTTTGTCATTGATTCTAGTCTGTAAAGAGTATATGAGTATGAGTATATGTTAAATAGAAAGGTAAATAGACGGATAGATGACAGTTACATATAGATTTATATACATATATATACATACCTTAAAATATGTACATACACATGTATATCTGTCTCTCTATTGTATTTGTATGCTCGTGCATACACAACACACACACAAACATACAAAATCCTGGTATTTTCATAAAGATGAATTATACACTTTGTCTTAAAGGGCAACTGGCCTTAGTGTTGTTGTTTTTGTTTTTTTTGTTTTTGTTTTTTTACTAGTTCAGTGAAAAAACAGTCATGCAAGTCATAGGAATAAATTAGTTTTTCAATTCTGTTGACTTGATGTTACGTTAAGTGGCATTTTCTCCCAAGTAGCTTGTAACATTGAATAATTTAAACAATCCTGCTCACTTAAACCCAAAACAATTCAAGGGATCCCTGGACACAATTAGAAGTTGGGTAGTCATTGATAATTTTTTGCCAAACTTCTAGACATCAGTCAGTTACTAAAGTAGTTGTCTCTGGAAACTAAGGGAAAGAGAACGGTAGACTGTGAATTTACCCTAACCCAGAATGTGTCAAAATAGAGAGTTTTTTTTTTAAAGATGAAGGGAAAGGTATCTTACCTGCTATGAAACATTTCTGTGAGGGCAGAAGTCATTGTGAGCTATATATCTATAGCTATTACATCCTAGTCTGGTCTAGCATTTGAGCTGTAATGCCAGAACTTCTTGGAAATTGTGGAATACACCCCTACACCAAAAAAGTGTGCTTCTATGGTACTGATAGGAGTCTTTGACAGAACAGATGCTTTTAAATTAAAACAAAAATAAAAATAGGCCAGCATCATTATATATTGGGAGCTAAGAAGAACTATAACCAGAGTGATGTGGAATATACACAGTGGTAAACAGCAGAAAGAGTGATAACCCATCATAAACTGTAGGTTGGGAGCTCTTGAACTGCATCAAAGTGATGATGAATACAACTTATTGGGACCTCCAGCAAACAATAGTAGATGCCATGTGCTGAGCACGTACAGAACACCTGGGAAACTGGTTAATGTCTGTGCATTCCATGAACTCTACTAAGAGCTGAATTTTTTTGTTTTTTTTGTTTTAGCCTCTAAATAAGCCTGCTTTTTGAGCTTGATGAACTATATGCTTATAAGATAAGTTGGTGACAGTAAGATGGTTGGTGTCATTCAAGGTGGTTTCCAAGGAGGTCAAGGAGCCAGAGACTACTCCCCTAAAGTGTACTTCATCCCTCAATGTCATTTGACAGCCTCTAAGGCAAAGGTTTTCTTTGAAGTCCACAGTAGAGAGATTGACCTACTGCGCTCTTCCATGATTCCCCATTGCCCTGGGGTCTTCTGGCACACCCAAATGAACACCACAGTGATTTATTGTACATTGTTCATATGACTTTTGCTCTATCACTGCTCTCTTCAGATCCCAGCTGGTGAAGACTTTGCACTTTGAAATATATAATATTAGTTATCTTTTATAAAAAACATGTCTTCTTAATCGGTATGTATCATCTCCTAGCTCTCTAGTCACTTGGTGACCACTAATTAGAAAGATAACAAACCCCAGGATTTTAAATAGACTTCAGGTTCAATAGTACTCATTGAAGACAAGAAACAAAACAAAATAATTAAAACTTTAGGCAACATTAATAAAAATGTTGTATCCAGAATGAGAGAGGTCATAATTCCCTTGGTAGTGTTTCTGATTAGATTATAGCTAGAGGGACATGTTTAGTTGTTGACTGAACATTTTTAGGCATGACTTTGCCCAGCTGGAGACCATAGAGAATGGTGACCAGGATGATGAGGGGATTGCATACTTTGGTGTAGGTGGAGACATACTATTTTTCTTCTAGAGGGTCACTATGCCAGAGATGGATAGGTCCATCTGACTATTTTTCCTAGCTAGTGAGTAAAATTCTTCAAATTGCTTCAAGTCAGGTATGTTTTTCAGCTTCAACCAAAGTGTGATTATCTGTCATGGACAAAGAAAATAGCTAGATTGAGTTGGGCCACGTGAAAATTGATTAATAGTTTGTATTCATCATTGTCATTTTCATTTTGTGGAAAAGTCTAGACTGTTTTGAGTAAATGTCTAATGACAACAATGATAATAATACCTTGTAGTCTTGAATTTTTTTCATGTTTTCAAAATGTTTTCACATATATTATCTCATTTTGTCCTCACAATATAGTATCTCTTGCAAATAGTTCAATAAATGAAACCCTCTTTAATAAATTCTCTACTTCCATTGAAATGCCTAACATTTTCATTCTTAGTGACATAACATTTTATGTACAGTTTAAAACATTTCATAATAACGGGGTTTATTGAAGTTATATGACTGTATCTGCTAGATTAATTTTTATACAGCTTCAGAGTATATCAGACATCAGATGTAGTTGCCATTCCGTAATCATCCTAGAGATGTGACTTTACCTTTCATCATTCCCTCCATTCTAAAAATTAAAAGAATATATCTGTAGACTTCTAAAAGCAGTAATATAGCACTTCTGAGTCACAAAAGATACTAGCAGGATTTAGTAGAAAATATTCCTTATCTAAGAAATGCTTTAATTCTCCCCTTGGGCTTCAGATAGATGAATGGAAAGGACTTGGTTTTGCCTAGTGTCATGTTTAAGTAATATTTTAGAAAGAGAGATAAATGAGAGAATTAGGTTAGTCAGATAAGGGAACTCAATGAGAGTTTATCATTGAATTAATTAGTGTTATTGCAAGTTTAACTAGTAAATAAATATTAAAGGTAGTTGAATGTAATTTTACCAAAGTCATTCCATTTTACTATTGTGAATAAGTGAAATGTTTGACTCTGAAATGTAAATTCAGATTTACCAGGAATGGAATTATCCATGAATATCTCAGAGACTTCATGGACTTGCATAAGATAGCTTTGGGAATTATTACAAAATTACAGGTAGAAAACAATTTTTCTTGTGATCTGTATGTAAATGAGTGATGCATTTTTGAAGTATATATGTATATGTGTGTGTGTGTGTGTGTATGTATCAACTTTAATATATTTTCACTATATCAGTCATTTTTTAACCAGGCATCTTAATGATAGATTAAAAGCTATAATTTTACTCAAACTTTTCACAACTCTTACTGTCAGAAAATTTACTTTGAAAATAAAACAAAAACAAAAATAGAGGCATCTTTTTCAAAGCTGTAGTTCATGAGCCCTACTGTATATAAGCTAACATAATATTAACTGTATTTTAGGGCTATATGAACACAAGTAGCTTGGAATTATATGTAAACTTCAAGCCAGTAGCCTTTGGCGATGGTGTTTGATATGCATTTAGATATATGGAATCTTAATACAAAGAGGGGTGAATGAGTTTATCTCAGTATCTATCTATGTATTTTAAGGGTGCTAGAGTAAGATCAAGGGGGTTTTTGAGTAGGCAGGAGAAAAATGTCAAGTTCTAAATCACCTAAATCTGAAGCAGATATTTGTCTTGATTGTATAACCTGTTTCCTTATTTTACTATTCACAGTCACAAGAATTGAGAACTTCAGACTGAAGAAAAGAGAAACAACTTCCTGAAAATCAGTCACTGTTGGCAAAATCTCCAGCTAGGAAGTGTTGTCCTTCAAGCTTTGAGAAGATACTATATTTTTTCCCAAGCACAATATTCTTTGATAATAGAGATACTAGAACCTTCAGCTTACATCTTCATATAAGCATCCAATTAATTTAAGCTGTGACAAATTCTGACCAATAGTTATTGCTGTCCTAATTTTACTAGCAAATCCCTGGGCTTCTTCCTGCTGTCCATAGTAAAATATAAACTTGTACTTCTCATTCCCCCTTCTCCGGCACCCCAAATGTTCCTGCTGTCCTAGGAATGCCAGGATAAAACATGTATCTTTTTTGTCAGACCCAGAGGGACACAAGCAAGCTCACACACAAAACCACTGGAGCAAAAATCCCAGAAGCTGCGTGGTCCTTTATCCAGTATATCTTTGAATATATATGATATTAGATGAGAGTTCTGAAGGAGAGCAAATACCATGTTCTCTTTCTGTAGTTAGATCATCAAGATTAGATACTTCTGTGAAACTGCTTAGCCTAAATCTAGGCTAACTGTATCCAGGAAGGATTAGGAGCTACCATAAATTAGCTGAAGGTTATAAATTACTTGGTTTAGTGGCACTATGGATATTGAAGTCTCTAGCTCATTGAGTTCCTAGAGCAGAGCTTCCCAACAGAACCTTGCTATAATGGTCAAGGTTGACAGTACTTGTTTATTTCTGTGAACAGCTCCATATCAGTATGGGTTCATTTAATAATTCTACCTATCAGGAACACAGAGTCACAGAAACTCTGAGTTGGATGAGGCCTTAGATTCATCATGTATTTGAATATGAATCTACTCTACAGTATCTTTGACAAGTAGCGATCCATCTTCTGAGTGAGGACCTCCAGTGTTGACATGGAAACTACACCTTCCTGAGCCACCTTATTCCAAATTTAGTGCTGTCTTTTTAAAAGTAGGCTTTTCCTTTTATCTCTCAAAAGTCCAGCTATATATAAGTGCCATTAATTGTACCTAATTTGTTCTCCATTTAGCCAAGATAGTCTTCTTTCTCATGATAGATCTTCAAGTGTTTGATAGCAACTACCTCTCCCCATTCAGTCTCTAGTACTCTGGTGCACATGCCATCCTAACTCACTCCAATCTGGTTATGCCCAACTTGTTAGAGACCTAAATATGGCACCTAAAACTCACATTGCAATTGATCATTTCAGGGCCAGTAACAGCTAGACTATGACTTACCTTATTTGGACATAATGCCTCTATTACTATTTCCCAACATTTTATTAGCTATCATGTAACACATTTAGCTTGTGGGTCAACTAAGATCTCCAGACTTGAATTCTTTAGATAAACAATTCTACAACAATGGCTATTCTATTCTTTGTTAGTGTTTTATAGAATTTTCCATTTATCCCAATTAATTTTCATCATCCCATCATTGTCCTAGTTTATTTTTTAAAATGCTTACCATAGCATGCATGTATTAAGTTATATCGACTGCCATTTTGTTACGTGCAAATTTAATAAGGATAAAATCTGTGTCTTTATTTTAAGCATTGATGAAATACTAGACTGCATAAGGTCAAAGATACTGTGGCATTTCATGAAAGATAAATGCCAACTAAATTTGATCCTATAATGAATACTCAATCAAGTCTTTCTTTCAACCAAATGAAAATCCATTTTACTGTCAAATCGCTTAGGCCATATTTCTCTATCTTGGACACATGGATTATCTGAACACACAATTAGTTCAAGGTACACAGTAAATGCTTAATAAATACCTTACCTAATCAATTGTTTTGATGAAATAAAGGTGTACTATATAAAGGCATAAAATACACTGCTGAATGATGCCAAATATACAGAATACTTAATGAAGACTTTACAAGTAATGTTTTGCTGAAACCAAGATTTACTATGTGAGTAGCATCCTCCTCACTCCCCCGATATACCAGTCAGAATACCTGGAAAATGAAAGGAAATGTGATTAGTTTGGAATGGCTTCTTCTTGATGGATAAATTAGAGAAGAATGATGCTAGCAATTGGAGGGTGAGGGAAAGCTCTGCACAGGAGGTCTGAGATCTATTTTAAAGGAATTGAGGAATTCCTTGAGGCAAAGGTGAGGAGAGAATGCTTTCCAGGCCTGAGAATAGGTGTGCAAAGCTTAGAGATGAGAGATATATAATATATGAGAACCAGAGAGAATGCCAGTTTGGCTAGACTATAGATTGTAGATAGAAATAACTGAGACTGGAAAGATAAGAAAACTAGGAGCTTTTCATCTAATTTGCAGAATTACAGATTATACTTTTTTTGTGGTTTTTGAAGGTACAAACCATTTCATTTTCACATTTGTAGCTCAGTATCCAACACAATTTCTGGAACATAGTTGGTTCCAATACATGCTTGGAGTTTGATATCTCTACATAAGACCTTGACTTTCAAAAGTCATTTTTGTTTCATCCTTTCAAGGCCAAAAATAACTAACTGGAGAATACTGAACAAGCTCCTTAGTTTTTCCATGGCTCGGTTTCTTCATTTTTAAACTTAGGAGTTGGACTAGGTGATTTATAAGATTTCTTCCAGTTCTCAAATTATGTGACATTCTCTGATACTCTGCACCTGTGCTCCTGAGGCCCTGGGCATACTGCTATGGAACTGTCTTTGTGGTAAGATATACAAATTCCTAGCTGCTGACAGAATACTTAGTAGTTACCTTGAGATGAAGCTGCCACTGACTTGTCACCCTACTTGTCTAATGAAACTGGGGCCACAGGTACTCAGGGAAGAATATCCCATAGTGACCAGAACACTTCAGTTATAGGACAGTCCATGGGAAAAATAGATGAACACAAGACAACCATGAAAACAGGAATTTGGAGCATTTGGCAGAATTTTAGCATCATTACACATAAGGGAGCATAAACTCTGACCTTAGCCATTATCCTGTAGGGAAGTGCTGTAAAAGTGATTTATAGCCTGGGAATAGTGTGGATCTATAAAGATTATCAGAATAAGAACATTTTTCCTTATTTCCAAATATTCTGAATGATCCAAAAAGATCTAATGGCTATTATTTCAAAATTACTCTTTGAAACCAGAGGTAGGATTCTGTGTAATGTTTGACCCTTTTATGCATAGACCTGTTAGACATAGATAATAGTATGTGAGTGAGGGACTGGCGGAAGTGCTTGAGAGGGCTGAGGGATCAAATATTTTTGTGTGTGTGTGTGTGTGTGTGTATGTGTGTAGTCATTTATTGATTGATGTGTGTCCTGAGTTTCAATGCCTGTATCTCTATGGCTACAGATATTAGCCTGATCTGCTCAGAAGGGAGCTAGGGAGCGATGAGCCAGATGTCAGCTGCCACTAGCCAGAAGTACTTTAGGGAATAAGGATTTTCCCTTTTACTGCCAAACAGAGTAAATAAATGTGGACCAGAGGTCATTGAAACTGCACTTGTATACCTTGCTTTTAAAACAAAATAGATGGAATCACTGTTTCCTCATACACACTTCTTGGTTGGTGTTTTCCCCATCTGTTAGTTTATAGATTCCTAATGGTTTTTGCAACATTGCTACAAGAAAGTAATGTCTTGCCTATAATAAAATTACAAGAATTTCTTTGGGTTTTTATCAGTTACAAAAATATGTGGTATTATTGGTTTCTCATCTGAGTAGGGATGTAGTAGAATGCTATAAGTTAGGTTTTATTTCTTTAATAACTGCAATTTTATTTTAAAATTAAGTCAAAGGCATGTATCTGTGAGCCTTTAGGACTTTTAGAATCATGCATTGTAGGAAATGTTGGACAGTTTTGGGACCTAAACAGTGTGTTTCAACTGGGTCAGGTGAGGTAGAAGCAGTAGGCAACTGGAAGAAAGAAATACTCAAATTTCAAAACATCTTTTTTTTAGTAAAATATGTGCAAAAAGCCATCTGTTCTTATAATAAGCTTATTTTTCAGTTGGAAATATTTTGGATGCTTAGTTTATGGGAGACATCTTAACATAGACTGAAGACTGAAAAGTGAGTCGATTGTTAAGGATTATCACAGTAGTTGAGGGATTACACACCACATATATGAAGGACTGGCCACACAGATATGATGGAATCCAACTTCAAATGATGTTTGGAATCTTTGAAAATATTGTCTACTTCTTTAGAATGGATTTCTTGGCACTAATACTATACCACAGATTTTTGTTTTTTGGGTTTTTTTTAATGATAAAGGAGATTAAGTGAGAGAAAGATTATATCTGCCTGTTATCACCACTGCTCTATTCAGCTATTCCATTAAAACAATCCCACTAGAGATAAAAGCTAAGAGGACACAATACAGTCAAATTAATTTTAAACTAAACTAAATTAAACTAAAAATTGCACTAAATTAAAATTCTCTTTTTTAACTTGACTAGAAAATTTGGTCAAAATAGTCGTTCTAATTATTCCATATGAACTGTCCTTTCACAAGAGTAACAAAGAGTTTCTATTTTTTAAAACACGTGATAGCACTAGAAAAACTAACCCAAACTTCTTGACCTGAAAAAAATAATCACTAATTTGTTTACAAATAGACAAAGTACAAAATATAGACAACTGAAGCAGCCGAGAACACATAAAATGACAATTGTAGTTCACAATCACAGGGACCTTCAGAACCACAGCCTTGGTATCAGCCTTGGTATTCCACCTCATCACTACTCTCTGTCCCTCTGATTATAAAGAACCCCAAACCTCTCTTTAAGGTGGGAGCTCCTCATTTCTTACTGTGGCTGTTATAATTTGGGACATCTCTGACTTTTCTACTATGCCTTCATGTCAGGTACATTTCCTGGCTCCTCATCCCTACCCACTACATGCCACTTTTTGGCTTCCTTTTTTGTTTGTTTTATCTTTATTAGACTGGAAACTCCGTCTGGACAAGGACTATTAGTTTTTCATATTTTTGTTCCCATTGTTTAATACAGTGCCTGGCACATAAATACATATTAACCGACTGACCATAGCCAAAGATACTTTGGCACTTGGATACTTTTAAAATTAATTTTATTAAATATGATCAATTTTCTCCCATAGTTTGTAAATTCCCCTGTCAGTGTCCTTTTGCAAGGTCTTATTAAATGTTCTCTAATGAAGCCTAAATTTAGTATTCCCACAGTAATATCTGTCAGCTAATAGGAGAGAGATCAATTTCTGTTAGGCACCTAGAGGGAAGTTTCAAAAGAACCCCATCCTGAGTCTTTTGCCTACAGCCTATCTCACTACTGTTTTTAACACCGGTTGAGATAACAGTGGGATAGCCAGATATGGATTTGAGGAATGCCAACTTAGACCCAGCATATATTCTATTATTCTTGGCTAGCTTTTCTATACTTTTGTTCACCCCTGTGCCAAGTACTTTTCAAATTAAAGTTTTATAGTTTACCTATAATTTCTTAATCCTCTCATGACTTGGGGGCTGAGGAAAGTGGTACAAAAGGTAAAATTTTAAGTTTCTATAGTCAAAATTTTTGTTACCAAAAAGTTTGTCTTCCATTTAAAACATGACTATGGAACTAGATACCACCTCCCAAACCATTTTACCTAAAGGCAAATTAATAGGGTATAACCATAAAAGAAAAAAAGTGTTTAAAAACACCTGTCTCTATTTTTTAAAAAGGTGATTAGTAATGCACATGTTCTTGCTATTCTTACCCTCCTGGAGACATACCACCCCAATTCTGATAGCCCATTCAGATCTTTATTCTTCATATTTGCTTTTAAGTATCATAGAAAAATCAAATTATTAAAAAATAATTTATTAGGAAAACACTATAATGGTAATTTAAATAGGAAGATCTTTCCCATTCATCAATAGGCCCATATGATCTGCTTAAAGCACATGGACCCTAAGTCACATTGGTGGGAAGAGATTGCTGAATGGGTGGAACAGGAATAGTGGAGCAGAACTGGGAGGAAGTTGGTGAAAGTTGTTAGGGGCAGAGGAGAGAGGACACAGCTGGTCTTATGAGTGTTTGTTTGTGAGAAGACCCCAGCAGGGAGTGGGATGAAGGCAAGGCTTAAAGAGGACGTTGTCACCTGCAGTACTAATGTTTATTGACTTCTTAATTACTGTGATGGATTTGGCTTTCTGGTGGTGGAATTTGGTTTTATGGTATCTGAATAAATGTTTTTCTTCTGCTTTCTATAAGGAGAGTCTGTTATACTTTGCAATTTAGAACTGCACTGGCATATTCATAGTCACTCTTGGTACTGTGAATATTACCTTGTCAATACAAATACCAGTATAAACAGCAGCTCAATTTAAGTAGGTTTTTCTAGGGGAGTGGAGGAGTTGAGGAGGAAGAAATAGAGAGAGAAGGAAAAGCAATGGGACAGAGAGGGAGGAAAAAAGAGGAAGAGAGAGGCAGAAATGCAAAGAGTGGGAAAGGGAGAAAGGAAAGGAGAAGAAAGAAGGGGGAGGGAAAAGTAAGAAAAAAGAGATTTTTTTAATTAGTTGTTTTAATGTTTTAATCTAACTATTCTGAAAGTTCAGTCATTGTCCTATTGATTGCCCCATTTCTTGAGTGTCTTAAAGATCTAAGTTCAGGGCCTAATTTTAAAATAATTCTAATCAATTAAATTACTTGTGCTAAATTATGTGTCACATAATGCAGAAATGAGCAATTATTTTAGACTGTGTATATTTATATAATAGCAAAGTACTAAAAATCCCTATCCTTTGCTTCTTACAAAAGTCATATTAATATTTCCATGTGACTGCTAACAGAGATGTTACCCTGAGCATAATGGATAAAAAGTTGGCCTCAAAGCCAGGAAGTCCTGGGTTCATGTCAGACTTCTGACATTTAACTTATCAATGTTTTAGTCATCTATCTAAGAGTCTGAGTTGCAGAGAAGTGCTAATATGTAGCAGTAGAGTGAATTACCTTCATCACTGAAATCACAGGTCTAGGCCTGGTACCAATGCGGCTCTGCTACTTATGTCTTTTGGTTCACTCCCAGTAATGTGACATTTCACACTGCATTGCATCTCTCTAGGTTACTCTGGTTTCTCTCCCCACCAACCAATATCCACCTTTTTCAAACACCACTTTTATCATTTGCCATTTGGCTGCTTAAAAAACCTCAGTAGGTGATGATCATCAGGGGTGCGAGGTATGAGTGGAAACTTAATGTGCTCCAGGGACAATGTATTTTCTAGTTTGAAATAGTTACTGCTGGATGGTATTGGTGATCCTTGATCCAACAGGCCAAAAATCTTTCTATCTCAGGTAGATAGGATATAGAAAAAAGAGAATCGTAAACTATCTGTTTGGAGAAACGAAAATGCTCTTTAACAAAATTTAATTTACATAATATATAATAGATAATTTAGTTCTTAGAAAATTCAAACTTTATTTTGGAATAAGGATGAAATCTAACTTAAGTATCTAGGTTAAATTAGCCGTGGGTTCCAGAAACTCCTGGACCTACTACTACTTTGACAATTATTTAACCTCTCTGAGTCTCAATTGCTTTATATGTAAGATAAAGAGATCAAGCTAGATGATCTTGATGGACTCTACTAGCTCTAAAATTGTATGTTTCTTTGATTCCAATTATGGGACAATTTGCTATCTGCTTTTTCTAACCAAATCCCCTGATTTTACTCCGAGTTAATGGCCCAGTAGCAAATTTAAGTAGTTTAAAAGAACCCTGAGGTTGGAGTTTGGAGACCTGAGAAACAATCCCAGTCTTGACACTCAATCAATATAGAGTAACATTGGGCCCTTCCTTTCCCTGGGTCTCAGTTTCTCATTTTGTAAAATTACAGATTTTGGCAAGATGACTTCTAAGGTCACTTCCAGCTTCAAAATTCTGTAATTTTCTCCCCCCACTTTTTTCTATTCAAAAGAATCTCAATCTCTTCTGCCTGTTGCTAATTACCTTGTATTTGACCTTTGGCTTTATAGGTATAAAATTTTAAGTTTAACTACTTTTCATAGCCTACTTTCTAAGCAGGATTTTGTATGTGAGAAACACAATTGCTACTACTGAATTTTTTCAACTTCTCATTTCCTAATCGTTGTTTCTACATATTATTAGCAGGGTTCAGTTAGGGAAAAATAAATCGATTGACAAATGGTACAGTATAGCCCATTCCTTCCATATTGAATTTAAGAAGCTGCAATGAGGTGTTTTCTCAGTCTAATTGCCTCAGAACATCTCTTTAACACACAATCAGACAGAATTGGAGAGGAACCAGAAACAAAAGTTCTCTCTGTTCTCCACATGTTTCTGTTTCTGATTGATCCCTTTCTTTTCTGTGATGCTCAGAAACATATGCTCCAATAGGATCAACTTGCATATTCCCACCAAAGACTCATACTGAAGCCCATCTGCTCCTTTACATGGTGACTCGTCCATGCATCCTCCTTTATCCTCTACAGGGAGGCCACTTAATATGCTGGAGGCCTTCCATGAGTTCTCTTGACATTAGGATTGTAATCATTGTGTTTGTTTTAAACAAAAATGGGGAAGCTACTTATTAACTCATTCAGTTCTAGATTTGAAATTGTGAAGCTAGTCACTGCCTACAGAAGATTTTTCAGATCTTTAAAATAGTAAACCCTTGAAAAAGTAGGTAGTGTAGCCCACCTCCCTGTACCCCATGGTTACATACACATGGGATTTTTTTTCCCTTTAATATCCAGGTGTAAGGCAATTGAAATGGGAAGCTCTTTCCTATTCATTAATAGGCCCATGTGACCTACCCGGGTCACATGGAAGCCAGAGTCACCTGAGTCTGAGTCACACAGTGTTCACACGGGGTTTGCTGAATGGGTGGAACAGGAAGAGGAGGAGCTACAGAAGAGCTGAGAGAAAACTGGTCAGAGTCTAGTCAGAGCTAGGAAGGATGCAGGCAAGCAGGTTGCTGGCTAGCATGACTGAAAGAGCTTGCTTGTGATTTTGTTTAAGGGAGCATGTTTGTGCTTTTTTTTAATGGAGCTGGTTTGTGGAAGGCCTAGCAGGAGGAAGGCTTGGGGATGATGTAGTTCTCTGCATTGTTATTGTGTATAGAGTTTTGTTATTATGATGGATTTGGCTTTCTGGTGCCTGAATAAATGATTTGGTTCTGTCTTCCATGGGGAGAGTCTGTTGTATTTCGCAATTCAGAAAATATCATGTTGGCGTTACACTAGGCTAAATGTCATTTAGGGTAGTGAGAAGGATTTCCTCATAAGAGGGTTAGATTTGTAGTTAGAAATCATGTCAAATTGGGTTCAAATCCTGTATCAGATACTTAGAATCAGGGATTCAAAGGTGAAAGGAGTCTCAGAAATTGTATATGTCTATAAAATAATATTCATACCAGAGATCATATAGTCCAACCCATGCCCACCCTTATATTTTATAAGGAGCAAAAGTAATTTCATTTTTCTTGGCCTAAATTTCCTTTTTTATTAAATGGCTATCATAATTTTTTAGCACCTCTCACAGCAATGAAAGGAAACATTTATAAATCTGAAAAGACTATGTGAATATATACTCATTAACAGGCATTTGAGGTTGGTATTTTGAGGTCCTACATATGTCCCCAAAGTACCTATCCAATCTACTTTCCCCATCATGCTCCTCAAGTTATGACAATTACCACAAATATGTCATTCCCCCTACTGTCATACATGAATTCAAGTTATTTTTATCTAGACCATTCAATCCTTCCTCCTAGCTTCATTTGCCTGTTGCTACCCCTCAAGACCCATCTCCTCAGTGTAGACAATATATCATATTCAGTCAATATTGATTGATTACAATATTTAAAAACCTGAGTCTAGTTAATGCATGTTTAATGATCTTTTCCTTCTAACTTCACAGGTAGAAAATTCAAGACAGTATTCATTCTAAAACACAGACCAGCAGGTGGCACATATAATAACTGTATCTGTATCTAAATCTGTAAATATGTAAGTACATATGCATATGTAGCAATATATAGAAATATATACACACACACGTAGATACATATATAGATATATAGATAGATATCTCTTTCTATCCATCTATCTATCTACTTGAATGAATATCTGACCTTCAGATAGGATAATATCTACACTACTTCCTTTTCCAGAATTTCTTCATCATGGAAATTTAACGTAGAACAAATCAACTTGATCATTATTCTTTGTGCTATTAGCATGAGCATGTGCTAGCCGTAATGTACTTTTGAAAAGTTGTACCAGAGGAATAGGAAGACTGAAGTACTCAAACCAATTTTTATGCATACATAAAAGGCAGCTAGATAGTAGAGTGGATGGAGTGCCAACCCTTGAGTCAGGAGGACCTGAGTTAAGATACAGTCTCAGATACTTACTAGCTATGTGACCGTGGACAAGTTATTTAACCCTGTTTCCCTCAGTTTCTTCATCTGTAACATGAGCTGGAGAAAGAAATTGCAAACCACTCTAGTATCTATGCCAACAAAAAACCTCAAATAGGTCATGGACAGTTGGTCTGACTAAAACAATTCAACAATAAAACAATGTCTACATAGGATTACTGGCTTGACTACATTTGCCAAACTTTACCAAATGAAATTGGCCAGAATAGCTCTTTTTTTGTCTCTCTTTGGATATTAATCTCATAGATTTGAAAACAATCTGACATCATTTTATCCTATGGTCCCTCTTTTCCCTTATCTCTCTCTTTTTCTTCCTTCCCTGTACTGCACTGTAAGAAACATGGAGGAAGGTTTGTTTTCTGTCCCCCTTTTCCTATTTTCTTTGTGCAACAGAAATGGACACAACATTTTAGAAAATTACTTACATGGTATTTCTTTTATTATCATTCCTTGACTAGGCAACTAAATATAAATTCTCAAATCTGCAGTTTGAAATTATTTAACTTTTTTTTTTAAATTTTGGCATTGTTGACTGAAAGAATTCTTACTATTCCAAGAACTTCCTAAGTAGAAAAAGACAGTATTGAGAAAACATTTTTCCAGGAATAAATGGTGTTAGAATTTTCAAAAAGTATGATTAAGAGCAATAGAGTATCTATTGTACTGGAAATACTGTCTAGTCACCTATGTGCATATGTGTTTAATAAGCATCACTATGCTGTGGAATAAGTCAATTTCTGCAGTTATCTAGAGGTCACTTCAATAACCAAGTTTTTTTACAGTCTCTTCCCCCACCACCCAAAAAAGAGGAGAGTAGCCAGACCTGTAGTTTTATTAATATAGGAACCCTCTCACTGGCTCTGATCTCTAATTTCCCCATAATTTATTATCTTAGACAATAGCCTAGAGAAATGGGAGATAAATGACTGGCAAATGTTTATATACAGTATATGTCAGAGGCAGGACTTGAACCCAGATCTTCATGATACCAAAGCCAGTGCTGGATCCACTCCACCAAATAGTTTCTTCCATATATGGGGATTGTTTCAGAGACTAGCAGTGTCAAA
The DNA here is from genome assembly GCF_028372415.1 of Notamacropus eugenii. NCBI lineage: Eukaryota > Metazoa > Chordata > Mammalia > Diprotodontia > Macropodidae > Notamacropus > Notamacropus eugenii. Next base: position 285,117,116 of record NC_092876.1, on the reverse strand, counting down.
CCCTTATACAGTATGTATCAGTTTTGGAGACACCTGTCTCAGGTAATTAATTTAAACCATAATTTGACTTCCAGTGATCTCAGGAAAAGGATGAGGATAGGGACTAAAACTGTGGTTCATTGCACTAGGGAACTCCAAGGTGAGGAAATTCCTTCTAACAATGCTGCCTATAACTTGTTTTCAACTCTGAGTCTTAGAGAGTTTCCTAGTGCAACTGGTCCTTCAGCCAATACATATCAAATATCAACTTAAATATAGGTCTACTTGACTATGAGACTGATTCTGTAACCATTACACCATTTTGCTCCTCTCATCTCAGGATATGACCTCATATTTTATATGACCACATATCTCATAATTTATGGGATGTTCCAAATCCATTGTTACCTTTACCAGTCCGTTACTTTTTCATATAATCTCTCTCATATTTTCAACAAATCATTTCTTAAAAATCTTCACAGTGATCAGGGTTCATTTGACATTTTCCCTTCCCTTTCTTTTTTAAAACAAAGTTACATCCATACTTTGATGAGTCAACTCTTTACTCAACTCAGGGAGTCTCACATTTGTATACAGTATATAACTCCAACTCTTCTCAGAGGCTTTCCTGAGAATCCTTTCCTTCTTCCCTCACTCCCAGGATTCAGATTTCAAAATCAGAATTCATTTAGACTTCAGGCTTATGGTTAAAACTTGTCCTCTGAGTTATGAAGGATTGATGGCAGGGCAGAAATAGAACTTTCTGGCATCTCCACTCTAATTCATTTAATTAAGGACTTCCTTGCCTCTTCTGTGTCTGCTCTTTTGTATTGGAAGTCCCTACACAAAAGCAATCTCCGTTCCATAAAAGAGCTCAGAATTTTCTAGGAAGAACAGATTCTGTTTCTGCCCTCTGTGCCTCCCTGTCATTATTTACCTGGCACTGTAGCTATTTCAAGTTTTAAATGCAATGCAAATTGCTGTGAAAAAGCACATTAGCCCCATATCTCACGCTAGTGCAAGAAGGATGAGTGAGGGATGCTTGAAAAGAATGGAAAAGAATTATTGAACTTTTTTTTAGGCTAATGAGGGTAAGTGAGGAGAATCGGAAAGCAAACCTGTCTGAAAAGAGAGATCCAGTTGAAGATACAAATTGCCTTCAACATGTTCTTCCCACAGGCTTCTTGTGTTCTTTACCAGAGACCTCTGGTTGTGCTCTCCAACCCTTTGACCTTGTTAGAATTCTCCCAGTAGAGATACCCAGAACTTAGTATAGAGTGCAGTCGTATTTTGAAAAGCTAAATTAATTAGGGAGTCCATAATGTCTTTTCAGATGACAGAACCTACAGTTACCCCCCCCCAAAAAAATAAATAGGTTCATTACTTGGACAAATGCATACACTATTTAAAAATATGTATACAAGATTATTTGGGGGAATTTTTTTTTCATGGGGTGGGGTGGATGAGGTAAGGTGTGAAGAAGAAAATTGATCAAATCTGGTGTAGAGAATTTAAACTTAAATTCTGTTTTTCACTTATAACATCTTCAATCAAGTGAGCTTTTGTACTTTAAGGTTTGCAAAGTTATTTACAATAATCCTGTAAGGTAGGAACTATTGTTATCTTCTTTTTATAGATAAAAATACTGAGGCAAAGGTAAATAACCAGAGGTCATATAGATCGTAAGTGTCAAAGACCAGATTTGAATTTTTGTCTTCCTGATTCCAGATCCAGCGTTTTAATCTATTGTACCACCTGCCCACCTATAAGAATAAACAACCTGGGCAACAAAATGAACACACTTACACAAGATAATCCAATATCAACGCAAATGTTTGTTTTTTTTCCTAAGATAAAGGAAAATTTTAGTAATTGAGAGAATCAATAGAAGCCTTTGTAGGCAATGCATTCTAAACTGAATTTTCAATCTAGCTTGGGATTCCAAAAGCTGAAGGTGAAGAGGGAGAATATTACAGGGATAATTTTTTCATAGGCATGGAGGTGGGGTGAGACATTTAGAAAAATTCTTCTAAAAGTTGAACATTTTGTGTATTAGATTATACTGGAATTGCCTTTTATTTGTTTGTTTGCTTGTTATGGTTCTCTGCTGTAATAACTTGAGAAATTACAGAATTTTATGGTTGGAGAGACCCTCAGAGGTCATCTAGTCCAACCTAACCTCAAGAAGAAATCCCCAAAATAACGTACCTGGCAAGTAGTCACCCTTATTCTGTGTGAAGACCTCAAATGAGGTCATTACCCTAAGTGGAAGCTCACTCTATTTTAGGACCATTCTAATTTCTACAAAGGTCAGTTAAGGCTATATTTGTCTCCTTACAAATTCTACGCTTTTGTTCTTGGTTCTACTGTCTGGAACAAAATCAATCCCTGTCCCACAGGATGCCCTTCAGATGTTTAAGGAAGGGAGAAAGGAAAAAAGATTAAGCATTTATATTGTATCTATTATGTGCCAGGCTTTGTGCTAAATGCTTTACAAATATTTTCTTACTTTATCCTCACAACAGCTCTGGGAGGCAGGTGCTGTTATCCTTATTTTAAAATTAAGGAAACTGAGGCAAATAGTAGTTAATTTGCCGAGGGTCACACAGCTAGTAAGTGTTTGAGGCTAGATTTGAACTCTGGTCTCCCTGACCCCAGCTTCAACGCTTTATCTACTATTCCACTGGCCATTATACCCACTCTTCAATCTTCCTCTATTCTAGGCTAATCAACTCCCCAGTTCCTTTAACCAAACTTCATATGGAATAGACTCATGGTCCTTCATAATGTTCTTTAATCTCTCCTGGGCGATCTCCAGCTTATTGATTTCCCTCGCAAATTATTATACCTAGAATACAAGGGTTAGATAATGTCTGAGTAGGACTGAGTGCAGCTAGACTGTTATCTCCTTATTCTCAGAAGTTATGCCTCTCTTAAAGCCACCCAAGAGAACATTAGTCATTTTGGTGATGCTTCTATTAAGCTTTCAGTTCTCAAAGATCTCAAATTTTTTTTTTTAAGACAGATTGCTAAACAGCAAAACCTCCCCTACCTTTCAGTCCCTATTAAATTTCATCTCATTCTCTTCACTCCAGCACTCTGGATTGTCAAGATCTTTCTGACCCTCACTCCATCAGCCAGTGAGTTAAAGTGACTATTGCTGCCAGCTCTGTGTCATCTGTAAGTTTGATAAAGCATTCTGTCAATGCTTTTATACAAGTAATTGCTAAAACTGTTAAATAGCTTAGGACTAAGCACAGATCCCACAGGCATTCCACTGGAGACTTCCTATAAAATTGACATTGAATCATTAATGATTACTCTTAGAGGATTCAAACAAACATTTTGTAATTTTCCTCTGTGATCACCTTGGCTTTGACTTGAATTGGATGACCTGATCCAGTCCTTCATAATACATCTTTACCTCTTTAAACTCAGCAATAAACATTGGGGTGTGGTGGCATGGCAAATGGACCTCTGACCCTCAGTCACTGACTGGTCAGGGACAGGCCCTCATCACCTCATACCTGGACTACTGCAATTCCTGGTGAGTCTGCTTTTGTCAAGTCTCTCCACACTCCAATCCACCCTTTATTCAACCACCTAAATGATTTCCCTAAGATGCAAGTCAGACCATGTCACCCTCCTACTCAATAAACTCCAGTGGTTCCTTATCACCTTTAAACACAAAATACTCCATTCAGCATTCAGAGCCCTACATAACTTAGTTCTCTCCTACCTTTCTTGTCTTCATACAACTTACTGTTTTCCAAAAACATTTTGATTTAGTGACACTGACCTCCTGGCTTTTCCACAAAGAAGATGCTCCATTTCTCAGCTCCAGACATTTTCTCTGGCTGTCTGTCATGATTGGACTACATCCCCTCCTGAACTAAACTTATTGACTTCCCTTGCCTCCTTTAAGTCCCAACTGAAGTCCATTTTTTTTTTTTACAGGAAGCTTTTCTCAACTCCCTTTAATTCTAATGCCTTCCCTCTGTTGCTTGCTTTGCATGTATTTGTATGTGTGCTTTCTCCCCTACTATTTTGCAAGATCCTGGAAGGAAGGGAATGTCTTTTGCCTCTTTTGGTAGCCTGTGCTTAGCATAGTGCCTATCACATAGTAGGTACTTAATAAATGTTTATTGATTGATTGAATCAAGGAGACAAGTTCAAATCCAACCTCAGACAATTACTAGCTGTGTCATATTGGGCAAGTCACTTCAACTCTTTACCTCAGTTTCCTTAAGTGTGAAACGGAGAAAACAATGGCAACTACCTCTCAGGGTTGTTGTGAGGATGAAATGAGATAACATTTATAAAGCACGTTGTCACCTTTAATATACTATATAACTGCTAGATGTACAATTATAATGTTCTTTATATTGCTACTTTTCCTTAAGCTTACAAGGACTTGTACAAGTGAACACATCCAAATCTCCTATGAAACAATGGCTATTTTTGTTTTGCTTTGTTTTTGCTATTTGGGGGTTAGTAGGTTGACCCTAGCAACTCATTCATTTTTCTCTCTACGAAGAAACCATCAGCCTTCTTTCCATTAAGATGCAACTTCATTATGTCTTCTTGATCCTTGTACATCATCATTTCTCTGCTTAATTTCCTCTAATAGCATAAGATCTAATTTCCTCTAATAGCATGAGATCCTTGGACAAGGTTCTCATGTATACAGTACCAATACTTAAACTAATGTTCAAAAGTGGCCTGAAAACCTGATTCTTAGCACCCTCTGCCCCTTTTCCTCTACTTTGCAATCAGCCCTGTAGCAATAAAATGGGTCTGCTCAGACATGAAGATAATTTTGTATTTTTCTTGGATTAATAAGATAGCCAAAAGATCTATCATGTAGTAGACAGCCCCTCATGACTGAAATTTTCCATTGTTAGCCAGGTTGGTCCTTAGAAAGCCCATAAATCCTTCTCTTCTATTAGTATAGCTTTCAAGAGCTCAAGGTAACTCAATGCCATGAAGACACACTGGAATAGGGCTCATAAAGACAAGCTTGTTTGTTTTTTAGTATAGTTTCATACATGTTCTCATTTTAGGATTAGACTGACTTCACAAAGAAGTTTGAAAGTATTTCTGGATTATCTCATATTTCTGTTATATCAACCAGACTAGTGAGCAAGCATACCTACTATGTATAATAATGATATCTTATAATATATTATAGTTGGCACTTTAAGATTTTTAAAGAGTTTTATGTAGGCCATCTCATTTAATCTTAACAATAACTCTGACAGGAAGATGTGATTATTATACCATTTTACAGTAGAGGAAAGTTGAGGTTAAGTGTTTTACTCAGAGTAAAACAGCTAGTAATCGTTTGTGGCAGCAATCAAACTCATGTTTTCCTGATTTCAGGTCCAACACTTTATCCATTGTGCTACCTAGAAGTCAAACTATTAGTTTTCATGTCTGGTGTAAGCAGAGAGTTGGGGGAAACTCAACTGGGGTGTGTGGTTGTGAGAGTGCTTGTGGGGTGAAGGCCCATAGAGTAAACCAGAGGCTTTCTTTACAGCTCATGGATTGGCCACTGCCTGGGGCAAGGTAATAAGGTAGATGAGGTTGGAAGTGCAGTGAATGGGGCAGGAAGTGTACCTTGGGATGCTGGGAAGCTACCAAAAGGAGAAATGATGCTCCAGCAAGAGAATTCTTGAACTACCACTGGGGCACACTGAGCAGATTAAGCAGATTTGCAGAGAACGATGCCAAAACCTTCTAAATTTCCCACCCAGAGGCAAAGACAAATGACTCCATCCTCATTCTGAGAGTGTAATCAAGGTGGAATTTTGGAGACAGCAGACTAAAATTTCCCATCATAGGAAGACAACACAGTAGAGAGAAGAGAACCACCGAGGTAGATTGGACCAATGCTTTACACATAATAGATACTTAATAAATACTGACTGACTGGTTTATGTAGGTTCAATATGAGTTGGATTAGAAGATCCCTAAAGTCTACTCCAGAATCAAATCTTCCTTACTACTTAGAGAGAGGTCAGGAAGATAAATTACTAACATTCCACGGAAGAAAATATCTAAATATACTCTGCTGAACTCCAACATTCTTTTCAATTCAGAGACTGATCACATTGTTCTCATGTCTCTTCTGATCCTACTAACAAATCTGGTTGCATTTCTACCCTTTCTGGTACATTATTTCTTGCTAATGGTCATTCATCTGACAGGTACATTTTTATAGTTAGGAATGGGCAGAAATGTGTTGTTTTGGTTTTTTTTTCATGACTGTGTGCCATAGATAGAATTTACTTTGGCCCAGAAGAGTGGGAACTCAGCGTGCAGGATGGTAATACTCGGTGAATTAAAGGACTTCACTTGAAATGTTTCATTTGTAAGAAAAGACTATTGCATCATCCAGGGGAAAAGAAAAAGGAAAAGAAAGAATGATTTCCTGTGTTTATAAGATTTTGAAAGTAACACTTATTTTTGTGTTTTCTGACATTAAAAAAATATTCCTTAAGACTATTCTACCTCAGTCAAAGACTTGAAGTGCTTTCTGTGCACCAGGCACTAGGAAACAATAAACAGTCCCTACCCTCAATGAGTACCCACATAATAGGGAAGATACTCCTGTCCTAAGATGTTGAGGCAGGAGAGAAACCATTTGGGAACATGACAGGGGCCAACAAGTTAATTAGTGGTTCTCTTCTTTGAGGCACTTATGTTAACTGAAAAATATTTTCTTGGTCTACCATTATCCCTTAATGGCTGCAACCATAACTTCATTCTCTTGTAGAGTTAAGACGAAGAAAGGTCACATAGATTAATAAAAGAATATCTTTAATGAATACAGTTCTTTGTGTGTTCTTCGTACCTTTGCATCATGCATAAAATGTTCTTGCATATAATGCTTTAGTGATTTTTTTTTCCCTTTGTAGCTTTTATTCCACTTTTATGTTCACAAAAACAATAGGCTTTGTTCACATAGATCTTTTTTTTTACTTCTTATATCCAGATCCAGAAGCATCCAGATTTGAAATATAGTTGATTTTTTATTCAAATTATAGGTAAAATAATCCATCTGTCTATCTATCTATCTACCTATCTGTCTATCTATGCCTGTGCATCTATCCATCCATTCATTCCTCTATCATCCATCTATTCAATTCTCTACCTCTATATTTGTCTTTCTCTGTGTATCTATCTCTCTTTCTCCCTGTCTCTCTCTCTGTCTCTCTGTTTTTCTCTCTCTCTGTCTCTGTGTGTGTCTGTCTCTGTCTGTCTCTCTCCTCTGTTTTCCTACCAACTGCATTCCTGTTTTCTATCAAGTTCCACCCCACAACAAAGACCTTTCCTCCTTCATTCTTTCAACTTTCTTTTGTATGTTATCTTCCTCTATTAGATTGTAAGCCATTTGAGGAAAACACTATCTTTTTTCATATTTATATCCCCAGCATTTTGCACAATGCCTGACACATAGTGGGTTCTTGATTAATGACTGTCTGACTCTGGGCTCTCTGCCTGGTCCTGGTGGAGGTACAAATCTTAGTTCAGACATGGCTTCTGCTCTTATAGTATTCACAGTCTGGTAATAGTGTAGAACATCTACACAAATAAATATAATTCAACATAATGCATAATTACTAAGAGCAGGGTAGGTAAAATGCTATGTGAAATCTAAAAGCAAAAAGTGATCACTAATTTGGAGAGAGGCATTTAGATTGAACTTCAAAAGCGAGGGAAGATGAGTGGTGGTAGGAGAAGGACAATGAAGACATAGAAAATTATGACAGGATGTGGAGCGAAATGGTGGTGATGCTTTCAGGATGCTGAGTAATTCAGTTTGGTGGGATCTTAAAGTAAGCAAGCAGAGCATGACATAATCCTGGAAAGATAAAGTGGCAGCAAATTATTGAGAGCCTGGAATCCGGGGCTAAGAAGTCCAATTATTTCTTGGTGGGAAGCAAAGACCCATTAAAAGGATTTTGAACAAGGGAGTCAGTCACATGACCAGGGTTATTCCATCTGGCAGAGATATAAAGCCTGAACTGAAGGGGGTGGGTGAGGTGGAGAACTGAGGCATTTCACCCTCTGAGGAAGTTATTGTTAGAATGGATAAACTCTCCCAATATAAGAGACAGGTTCTGGAGATCTTCCTTGCTAGAAAAATATGAAGATGTTGCTGATCCCAAGTAAATGCATCAGACAGCTTTTAGCTTCTCTTTCATATGTCTGAGTTTTATTTTTTTTTAATTATGAGGATGACACACCAGGAGGAAAGCTACATTTAAATCCAAATGGTCTTTAACACCTTGAAAAAAAAAAAAAACGTCTCCAGTCTTTCTTCCAAAGAAAAAGGTATTTCTCTGACTTACAGCATCCTGCAAGATGCCAAGCTCTTACTTAGGAGTAATATATAAATAAGCAGTATTTGGGAGTAAGGCATAGTGAATACCTGAAACTTCAATAGTCCTTATTTTAACTCATGCACAAACTCAATATTTAGGTCTCCTAGATATCTGGCTACATTTCCCTCTCTCAGTCTTCTAAGGTCCTCAAGTGTTCTATTTTAATGCTATTGTCTCAAGCCCCTATTCTTGAGTGTTCCCCCCAAATATTAGTCACCTAGTGTCCGCTAATATCCACTTTATTTCATCTATTCCATTGATTAGTGTTCCAGTTTTGTTTAACCAATTAATATCAATTAACTTTTACACCATGGATATTTACCAAGAAGCTGCAGCAAGAACACATGTATAAATGCATCTTCCCTTTCCCCTAGACCATCTTGATCTTGGGTGGAATGGACTTACACTTAAAATGGTTGCTACAAAGCCTTATCCTCAATGAGTTCACATTCAAATTTGGGATAGCCAGTGTACAAATTTACTCCCTTGCTTCCACTACTGGACTGAATCAAACAGGATACTTGGCTTCACTCCTCACCAGACTCTTCAACCCACAAACTCCAGAATAGATCCATCTTGTTGGTCCTTTGGTGCTTTCTCCACTTTTCAAAGCTCAGAAGGTTGGAGTCTAGTCTGTTCTATCTCCAATCCTCATTCATCTGTGGTTGGAGAAAATACAGCAGGAACAAAAACGTCAACTCAGGTCTAGAGAGTAGGTTACTGGTACTCTTACTTCCCAAAGGCATGTGGAAATTATTGTCTGCTCACTCAAATTCCGCCCCTGAGAGGAAAGAAACTGAGTTGTCCCCATGGGTGTTTTTTTGTACTCACAGTCAGCTCTAGCTCAGTAATAAAAAAGACCTGCACAAAACAGACTGAAAACAATTGCAGAATAGCGTCATATGTTCTGAAGTGCATGTGGGGAAATTGCATCAGGTAGAATACTCTGTACCTTTAAGGGCTGGGTTTCTCATTATCCACTTCCCCCATTACAATACAAAATCTTTGACTCAGAATGGTATCCAGCTATACAGACAAATCCAGAAGTATCCAACTTCCCTATACTTTTTAATGACAGGATTATTTTTTCAATACTTTAGGCTCAAAAACTTGGTCATAGAATAGTGTTCATTTTTGTTATGTCCAGCTCTTCATGATCTCATTTGAGATTTTCTTGGCAAAGATACTAGAATAGTTTGCCATTTCCTTCTCTAGTTTCTTTTACAAATGAGGAAACTAAGGCAAACTAGGGTTAAGTGACTTGCTCAGGGTCACACAGCTGGAAAGTGTCTGAGGCCGATTTGAACTCATGAAAAGGAATCTTCCTGACTCCAGGCACTCTGTCCACTGAAGACTTGAAACACACACACACACACACACACACACACACACGCACACACACACACAAAACCACATGCAACTAGATGTGACATTTTAGGTCATTTAGTCTAAGCCTCTCATTTAACCACAGCTTAAATGGTTTTTATGCTTCTATGCACTTACTACTCCTCAAATTGAAATGATGAATTGTTGCCAGAAAAATTTTATTCAAATACTGGTGTTGATTTTTTGTTTTGTTCTTTTTTTATTATCTCCCTGCCTGCTCAAGGACATCTTATGATTCCCTATTGCCTATCAGACAAAGTTCAATGATTGCCCAATATAGTTTGAATCAATATTATCTCCAATTGTTATTTGACATAGTTAACTGTATCCTCTCCTGTCATACCATTCCCATCAGTTCTCCACACATTAGTTTCATTCCCTTCTGTTTCCTACTCCTCATTGTACTCTCACTTACTAAAATGCCCTGTCCATTTCTCTATGCCAATCAAAATTTTTCACGTGAGAAAATAATTTATATCTCTGCTTTCAAATACCATCATTTTGATGTACTTTTTAAAGTAAGTTCAGAGGGGAAAATGGAAAGACATGGTACTTTGAAAAGCCGGTTTTATCAGAGATCTGTGTTGGAAGCAAGACTTTAAGCTTCCTTGAAGACTTCAGAGGTTATTAAATAAACTAATTAGATTTTCATTTCAAGGTGGTTTTGGGAAGGTTATTTAGATCAAGCAAAGGGTTAAGTTACTTGCCAGAGAGTTCCACAGTTTATACACATACACACACATACATATATACATGTATATATATATATATATACATACATATACACAAGTATATAAATTATATAACATATACATGAATTATATCATATATGCACACACACATATGCACACATTGTGACTACTTTTTTTTCTTATATTCATCTCTATTCATCAGTAGAGGAGTGAGATGTTAGGGTAGAAACTGTAGAACATGAAGGGGGATTTTGTCCTTTCTTTAGAGCAACTGAAAACAGAAGGGTAGCAGTCTACCTTTATATGCTCAAAGCTTTAATGCCAGTGACCTGGAAATATTTTGGATACTAAGTTGTCCTACAAACTTGATGTGGAAAAGTTTCATGTTCATTTCAACCACAAAGGACTTTTAACATCCAACAAATGTCCAAACTAAGTTGAAAGTTGTTTTATATTAATATCTTACACATAAAAAAGGGTCAAATTGAATTAATAATACTGATGATTAATAATAATGACTCCCTTATTTACCGAGATAAGATAATCAAGGATTCATCTATACTTATTAATCTTCATGAGCATGAAGTACACTTCTTTAAGGGTATATTTGGTGAAATATATAAAGGGAATAGCCAGGTTTTTGTAAACTGTGTTGTATATCAGATTAGATTAGACACAAAATTAATGGAAAGGTCCAAAGAATACATGATTCTCCTGTACTCAAAACTCAGCTCATCTGCTACCTTCTACATGAAATCTTTCTTGTTGCCCCAACTGCTAGTGCCTTCCCACACACAAAAACAAAAATATACAAATAAATAAATAAATAACATGTTATTTTGTATGTGCACTGTGTCAGTCAAGAAACATATTAAGCACCTACTAAGTGTCTGGCACTGTACTAAGCACTGAGGATACAAAGAAAGAAAAATATAGTTTCTGCCCTCAGGAAGCTTGCAATCTAATGGGGGGAGGGCAAGGAAAAAGAAGCTGAAAAATCAAGGAGGCAAAGAGGGTACTAGCTGGCAAATATATTGGGGTGGGGGTAGAGGAGGAACCTGTTATGATGAAGTGTAGCAAACAAGAAATGAAAAGAGGGATGGCATCACTGAGGAGCTCTCTACCCTCCAATGACAAGGTAGAAGGGACCCCAGGGACAGAGGGTACTAAAGAGGTGTGAATTTCAGGCTTGAAGTGATCTTCTAGAAGGAATGAGCCCCTGGGGCATGATGACTTTAGGTGGATGGCTGACTTGGGCACCATTTCTAAATGGAAATACTGGGAAGAGTCCCATTCCTGGGTGTCATGAGCAGAGAGCTCATGTTCAAGTCCTACCTCTGACATGTACTGGCCTTCTGATTATGAGTAACGTGCCTGAGTTCTCAGTGTTCCAGGCAATTCTCTAACATTATAAATTGTAAAGAAAGTTTTGAGCTTCATGGGTAAATTTTTCTTCCCCATGAGTTTTCTATACAGCAATGAAATAGCAGATTCATTCTTCATTCCTATACTTGTATTTTGTGCATTCATATATACAATGTGTAGTGGAATGAACAGTCTGCTGAGTTAGTCTGCCAGCACCTATGTCTTGGACAGGCATTAAGGACGGACTAGAAGCTTGGCTCATAATTGAGTATGAAGAGGAATGAAGCAAGTTGAATTGTATTGGAGAAATTTCTAAGTGTTTTCAATAATGCTAGACGTCTGACACAAAATCCCTATATTTAACATAAATATTCTCTTACTGAAGCAGTTAATGGAGCAGGACAGTGTGCTGGGTCTCTAGTCAGGATTATAAAATAAATAAATTACACTGAAATACAATTCTTTGTATGTATCTATGTGCGCATTTAAATTCACAGACTCCAGCTTCTTATCTTGAAGAAGGTCTCTAACATAAGTGATGGATCTTCTGTGTAGCATTTTTTCATCATCTTATTCTTTTGTGAATGGGGCAACTGCTAAGGCAGACCTTCATCTAACAATGCAAATGGTCACCCTCTCTGCAAAATTATAGTCATGGGGAATATAACAAGAGTAACCCAAGAGTAACCTCTTCCAACACCAAGAAGTGAAATGACCTGCCCAGGATCATGCAGATGATATGTGGCATAACCAAGATTTGAACCTAGTTTTTCTTGACTCTGAAGACAGTTTTCTATCCAGTAAGTCACATTATCTCCTCTGTGGATGGTTGGTAGAAGAAAATGGACATAAATTAGACAGTATAAGAAAGAGTGAAGGAGTTGTGATATTCACTGATGGAGTGAATACTCACAAAAATGAGATTGCAGATTACTAACATACTGAAAAAAGAATGTTAATATAGAAATAAAGGCTGGTGAAAATAATACCACATTGGGTCTGACATTTAAATATAAGGATGTCTTTGCATCATTTGCCCTCTACCATTAAAAATGGTGTAAACTGCTTCAGGACAAAGATCTCTTCAGTTCTTCCACTTCTTTTCTTATTACATATAGGACTTAGCATAGTGCTGGACATATGATTTCCTTCATAAATACTTGTCAATTGATTGCTTTGAAGAGATTAATTTTAATATACTATCTTAACCCACTGAAACATGTAACAAAGATCAAAAAATTGGACTTTCGCACGTGTCTAAGGAGACTTAGGTGTCTGAGTCCCAGAAAAGTAATGCACGGAGCATATACCCAAACCTTTCATGCTTAGTCAGCTTTTCCACACAGTATTTACTTTACGGTCAGTGAATGTTAGTGAAGTAGTCAGAGATTTTCTTTGCTTTTCAAGTGAGATATGCTGACTATTTTCTTTTAACAGAGACCACATCCCATTGGGGGCATCAGCTAGGTCTATTCCAGGACCAAAAGGCAATATACAAACTGCCTTCCATATCCTCCTTAATTAATTTGTCACTGACATCAAAGGACTCTAGAGTGCTCACCCCACCCAGTTTCAGAGTGTGTTTGACAGGCTTCTGGTGAATATCTTTCCTTTTTTCATTTATTGCAACTAAAACAGCTCTGTACAATTTCCAATTATGAAAATATAAAGTTGTTTAAGACAGTTTATTTTTTTTCTATTGCCAATATCCTAAATTTGTTGCAACTAAAGTCAATTTGTAAAATTTTGGGGAAATATGGAGTCATTGAAGAACCCTTTGTAATGTTCTTGTAATGGTGCACTGGAACTAAAAGAATGCTCTATAATCTAGTCGATTTGTTCATACTCAGTTCACCCTTCTGAGGCTTCTATATTTGTCCAGGTCTCCTGAAAATTGTCCATTTTGGGCATTGGCCAAGGGCATGCTGGTAAATGTCTAACTGGTGGTTCTGGGTGGGTGGTTAGGAATGTATGTACAACACACTTTTAAGTTTCATCTGAATTATGAACATTTTCTCCATGACTTTCTTAAGTCTAGACAATCAACAAAACAAGTCTAATTTCTGGTGTTTGCCAATTTCAAAGGTATAAATGTTCACACTGAAAATTTAACAACTGGCTCCTGTGAACCAGTTAGAGCTGGCTTTAATGCACCACAATCCCTACAAAGATTTTTTAAAAAATCATGGTATCTTTTATGCCCCTCTTTTCTTTCACGTTGTAATGGTAAATAAAATAGGATCTTTTGCTGTTTTTGTTTTAGTATAATCAAGAAATATTATGCCTCTATTTGAATGTGATTAAGGAAGATCTTTCCCATCCATTATCAGACCTGGGAAGATTTGGAGGAAGGTCCTTGCCTTTTGTTGATGAGGCATTGGTTCTCAAGGGATGTGATGCCCTCTGGCTCTAAAAAATATATAAAGACTCTGAGGTGCTGTTTTATTTTGGCCCTTACTGAATAGAAGTGTTTGTTTGTCCAAATGTCTTTTGAATTCAGGAAGAGGAAGCCATGTCTGTTGACTTTTAATTTCTCTGTATTTTCTTTGAAGTTCAGGGTGCTGACTCCCTTGAACTAAGTGAATGATATATGTGCTTGGTTAAAGGAATGATACATATGATTCATTAAAGTGATTGTTAACCCCTCAAAAGTTGCCTTCCCTTTTGTGAATGCAGATCTAAGAACCGGTGATAGCAGGCTCCTCTACCCCCATTTACGTTGGGGTGCTTACTGATACACATGTATGGATAGGATTACCTACATGAGTAAAGGGTTCTTCTAGTGGATATATTTAAATGTTTTTAGGGATGTGGGGTAAATGTGACCCAGGATGAGGCAATTGGGGTTAAGTGACTTGCCCAAGGTAACACAGTTAGTAAGTGTCAAGTGTCTAAGGTGAGATTTGAACTCAGGTCCTCCTGACTCCTGCACTGGTGCTGCATCCACTGCACCATCTAGTTGCCCTGTGAGGTAAATAAGAACTCAATAAAGACCCTCCTATAATGAATTTTCTTCCATTACCTTGTCAAGTTAAGGGAAAAGGATCCAACCTGTGATTTTATTGATGAAGGAAACTCCTTTTACAAATATACATCAACACTTTCTCTGTAATTTTTAATGATAGATAGTTGCCTAGAACACTAAAAAAAGGCCAGTAACTTAGCCAGGGCTCCCTAGTAAGCAGTAGGACTTGAATATAAGCCTTTCTGATCCCAAGGCCAGCTATCATCCCTTTAAACACACTGTCTATCTTTTAATAGATGCTTGGAAGTTTTACATTAATCTCAGTTCTCAGAATACAGCTGCTTTTGCTCAAGTACCAACTTAGTCTAGGTTACATTAAAATCATATCCTTTCATGCCTCATGTCATAGTCACAACAATGAGAGTAATCAAGTGTGTCAGCCATTTTGTTTTCATCAGGAAGATGGTTTTACATGGTTGTTAAGAATCTCAAAATATGTATGGCTTAGTCCTTAAAACCAAAACAGTATTTTGTTTTTAGTGTAAAGTTTTTAGCTAGTTAATTGTACATCTTAATAAAAAATTATACACTCTCCGATTAACTGAGACAGATTCTGATTACCTGTCTTTGAGGAAATGGACTGCTTTAGAAAATTATTTGGCTCTCTCTACTATTGTACCTGTCACACACTTTTAATTAAAAATGTATTGATGCATGACTAAATTGCACTCAGTGAAAAACAGACCCATTTTAGTTCAATTGCCATAATGTACACATAGTACAATGAAGTAAGCCCATACAATTATAATATGAAGACAGCCTAGACATAGTGATACCCACACAAATCAGTCTCACAGCAGATGTATATGCCGCAGAGCCAAACATCACAAATCAGTGTGGACTCAATCAGCACAAATGAATTTACTAATCTAGTCTAAATACCTGTAATGAAGCCATTTCACTAATCTATGGCAAATTAAATATGTGGGGAAATGAATGCAGAATAATGATTAACATTTTTCCTTTCTTTTTTCCATTAGAGTACAGCAATATAAGGCTACCTGACTAAGACTATCTATATAACCCTGTGGCTGAAACGTATTTACATATTTCAACAAATGTAGAAATGTAGGTGCATTTTATTATTAGGGAGGAAATGAAATCCAAATTATTCCTTTTGTTTAATTGTATTGGATAGGAATTTAAGAAAGCCCACAGAATTTAACTTAGCTGTAGAATGAATCCCATCTCACACCCCCCAAAACAAACTAGGTACAAAGAAAAGGGAAATCAAAGAATTTAGAGCTAAAAGGACTTTTGAAGTCAAAAATTCTCATTTCACAGATGAGTAAACTGTAGTCTTACAAAGAACGAGTAAATTCCCAAAATCAAATATGAGACAGTACTAATATTGGAACATGCATCATCTGAGACCAAAGGTACTACACTTTATACTATACCACCCTCCCTTTTAGAAGGTGGGTGCCATGGTTTATTATCTGTGTATTGGGTGCCCCCAAAATGTGAAGGTCTTCAATGAACCTTATACAGATCTCATTCATAAAAACCTAGATTAAGTTTAAGTGATTTCAAAGTTGTAGACATCACTTCCAATCTCAAAACCGTCCAAGAATGAAAATTCTACAGTTTTCCCTGATAATAAAGTAAAACTATACTTTATTGACATCTTTGGACACTGGAGAGGGATCATATTAAATGTTTTGTTTTTGTCAGGCATAATGGGGAAACCTTATTCTCCTCTATCTAATTGACATTAAATTACCTTTGCAAAGTATATGTCCAGTCTTCTAATTAGTAAATAACAGCTAGAAGAAACAAACAAACAAAAAAAACCACATCTTTCTTTCATAATAAACCACATTCCAATTTAAGGTTCCAATATGAACACTAGAAATCATCAAACAGGATTGTAAATAAAGTGCTTAAAGGCATAGATATTTAGCTTAAATTGATGAATCTATACTGTCTGGGATGTGTCTTAGAATTTTTTTTCAGGACAGAAGACCCGTATTACAATAGTCTTTAACAGTAGGAGAAACAAGGCTGTTATTAACTGACATATACCTACTTTTCTTTTTTCTATTAGATCACTCAAAAAATGAGTTCTAGAAAAAAAAAAACAGGAATGTAGGATTTTGAGAAGGTCATCAGAGAAGTGGGTAAAATTGGCAAACCTGAGACTCCATCATGATTTGGTAAATACAAGTTCTGTCCCAGATTAATTATGTACTTTAGGTAGCTAAGAAGAATTAGCTGAGAGCCCAAGAGAAAACAAAAAGATTCTGTCCTGAAAACAAATTCCAGAGCACTACTTAAATTCATTATAGATTCATCTTAATCATAGTATAAAAGCACAGTGTCTGTGTTAGAATCAATGCTTTCCAAGCCTCAGAGGTTGGGAGCTGAATGCTTCTCCCACATGTAGCATATGCTCTGAGAAGCATATCTCAATGCCCATCACTTTGGGCTAATACCATATTTAAATTCATTCTGGGTCCAAGTTGCCACAGTCTTCCTCTGCTGCCTCCAGTATCTTTGAGCTATAAGAAATCCTGAGTCTCAGGGAGCCAGATGGAATAGAGGGCTTCCCATTCATCTGATATCTTGAGCCTCAGGGCACCAAAATTATTAGAAGATCCCTGTTTCCAAGAATAAGAAATTGGGAGCCAATTTCTTGCCCCATAGTAGCTTTTGGGTGTGGTTCACCCCTTACCATCTCGAGATGAACCTACAGGACCAGTGCCAACTAAAATTGTAGCCCAGCCTAGGGGACCAGTGCTCTAATTATTTACTGACCCAAATGCTTGGATAGAACTCCATGCCTCCACCATCTACCACCTACAAATCAACTCTTCTCAGTTTATAGTGACTAGCTATAGAAGCCCAAACTACCACCCAACATGGATACCATGCCTAGTCATCCTAGAATCTTAGGAGCCTTGATAACCTGTTTCATCCCCCATCCTAAGGAAGGTCATTTTTTGCTGAACTGCTTTTGTTTCTCTTTTATTCTTTGATATAAGGAGTTGTGTTCTGGGTAGAGGATAAAGAGGAATATATTCAGAATTAAAAGTAGTATGAAACTTCCCCCCCAAAATCAAAAAACCTTTTTTTAAACTTATGTAGATACTTCCCTCATAAGTAATTACGGTTTTCTAAGTTTACCCATTGGGTACCATTTCTGTATTGTTGTTACACTAAATGTTGCAATTTGTAGGCAGTTTAAGAAGGGACTTTCTTAAAATGACAAAGGCTTATTTCCTCAACCAACAGAAATATGTTTAATGAAGTCTGTGCTATTTTTAAGAAACCTTTAATATTTAGCCTCTAAGGTTCCTTTAGGAAAGTATACAATGATGTCACTTGTACAAACATGGCAAGGACAGATAACTTTCCCTTTCCTATTTCTTTTCCTGCCTCTCCTACCTAACAGTCTCTAAAACTTCATCATATCATGGTTCATAAAGAGATACAGAGGAGGTCAACCAAATATTGGAACTCTCTTGTTCTGCACATCATCCACCACATAGCCAAGAAAGTGGTCTGTGGCCTACTAAAGTCTGTGGAAGAAATTTTTATATATTTTTCCTTTTGTTCAGAAGAGGGTTCAATGAGCAAAAAAGGTCTAAGACAAAGAATTAATCTTACTTAGATCTCATTGTGACCTCACTGAGATAAGTAACAGTGATTTTTCTGGCCTCAAATGCCTGATGGGCAAGTATGTTACATTTCTACACCACCCCCAGGGTTTTTCCATATAAGATGACGAAGTGGTGTCTAGTTTTTGCCTTTTGCTCAATGCCCCAATGATTGTCTTCCCCCAGTGTTAGGGGTCCAAACACCCTATTTCTAGCTAACCACTTAGATTAGCTTTTATAAAGGAATAGTTACTTCAAAAGTATAGTAAGAACCAGTATACAAACAATGCTACCTATACCTACTTGGTCTTTGGATGGATGACTTTGGTTTACGTCTTAACTCATTTCTTACATTGCACTGTCCCACCAAGTTTCAAGTTCAAAGTTCCATTGGGATCACATTCTGATACCCTGGCTTCTCAGGGGGTTCCTGCTAGACTGGCAGTGAAGTCCAGATCTGGAATCCTGATCTCAGTATCCTTGTACTAACAACTCTTGGGTCCTGGGGCTTCACCTCCTTCATCTAGAACTGAAAACAAAAGAAAAAAAACTGAAACAAACCCGATACCCTAAGCCCATTTCTTGGTGCCACAATGCCAAAGATAAAGTTGATTCTTCCCCTTCCTCACTTTAATGCATGGGACCTGTTCTGTAGACAATACTGTAGACAGTACCTGTTCTGGGACAATACCAGCAAGAGAGAGCAACTGTGCCTCCAAAAGGTATATTTAAAGATACAACCACTTTTAGCTACTGGTTAGTTGAACAAGGTTGCTCCCACCTACATGGTAGGGATATGCAGAATGTCTTCTCCCAGAAGCAGATCATGGTATCCTTCATGTGGGTATCTCAATGCCCCATCAATACCACATTACGGAAATAGCAGAAACCAAGAGCAGCTTTCCAACTCATTTAAGGACTGATAATGTCCCTCTTTCACTCTATATGAGAAATCAAGGATAGAAGGAGGCTTTTGAGAAGATCACTGAAACTACTTGAAGATCAAAGAGCAAAGTTCATGAAGAATAGTTATAGGATGTAACTATAGGATATATGATATCATATCCTTTGGAAAAGGTTATGAGGAGGTACTTACATGAAAAAATTTACCTGAATAAATGAATTGTTAAATCTGAAAAAAAATTGAAGAATGGAAAATGCCATGGATATTGCATGAAATTATCATCATTTTAAAAGAGAAATTTAAAATAAAGTAATGACCCTAGTGGTGAAGACAAAAGAGATTTAAAATCACCTCAACCAACAAACACTTTGTTTTCTTTGTGAGAAAAAATGGCAGCCAAGAAAAACAACCATTTAGAATTATTTACAAAAAAAATTAAGTGGATGGAAGTTTCCAAATAGTATCACTTCTTCCTCCTTTCAAATAGGGAAAAGCACTGAAAGAGAAGAGTAATGATGTAGATTTTAAGGTTAAAAAAGCTTTAACGATCATCTAGCCCAACGTGTGTGTGAGTGTGTATATGTGTGAGTGTATGTGTGTGTGTGTGTGTGTGTGCGTGTGTGTGTCTATGTGATTAATTCCTTTGGCAGTCTGGACCCCTTCTCAAAATAACATTTTTAAAAGTGTTAAATAAAATGCATAAGTAAAAAGAAAATTAATTATATTGGAATATTTATCAAAACATTAAAAAATATATAAATCCTAGGTTAAGTTCTAATCTGATCCTGTTGTTTTATAGACAAGAAAACTGGGGTCCAAGAGGTAAAATTACTTGTTCTTAATCACAGTGGTTTAGAGGAAAAGTCAGGATTAAAGCCTAGGTCCACTGACTCCAAAGGGGATATTGTATCCACTATATATACTCTATTGCTTTCAGAAAACTTACTCTGATACTCAACTAAGTCAGCTGATGCCAACAACACAGATAGATGGAACAGGAGAGAGGACAGCAAACAGACACAAAATGAAAGAAATTGGCCAGCATTACTCTAACAATCTATTCTCATCATCCCTGTCAGTAGAATCCCCTCATTTGGAATATAACAACTCAGTTACTGGCACTTAAGAAGATGAAGATGGGAAGAGTGGCTGGACCCTTAGGGAAAGCATGGTAGTTGTCTTCAAGTATTTGAAGAGCTGTCATGTGGAAGAGAGATTAAATTTGTTCTGCTTGGCCCCAGAGAGCAGAACTTGGAATAATGGGTGGAAATTGCAGAAAGGCAGATTTAGGCTCTTTGCAAGAGAGAAAATAAGAAGAAAAGAAAGGAATTAGAGCTATGCAAAACTGGAATGGGCTGACTCAGAATGTGGTAAGTTCACTCTCACTAGAGATCTTCAAGTAATGACAAAATGATCATTATTCTAGGTATATTGTATACTGTAAAGGATTCTTATTTAGCAAAAGGTTGGACTAGATGGTCTATAAGGTCACTTCCAGCTCTGAAATTCTGTGATTCTCTGTGAATTCTTTGAAAGATATGTGGCAAAAAAAACAAACAACAACAACAAAAAAAAAACAACAACACCTATTTCCTCTGTGAAGAGGGGAATTTCAATTGAAGGTATTTGTACCGTAGTAGAGAGTTTCTCATTTTTCCTCTGTTGTTCACAGCTCTTATTTATATAAACCCTTAAGTCCCATTGTGTCTCCCATATGCCAGGCACTGTGCTGGATTCTGTGGGTGCAGAGGCAAGAATGGCATGGCAAAATTGGCAATTGAAATTGAAATTGACTATTTCAGGAGAGATATGGTGAGGGTCTGCACTATGAGTGAGTGTGTGTGTATGTGTGTGTGTGTGTGTGTGTGTGTGTGTGTGTGTGTGTGTGTGTGATTGACCCCTTTGGTAGGCTGGACCCTTTCTCAAAATAATGTTTTTAAAAGTATTAAAATGCGTAAGTAAAAAGTGAATCAAGTGTATTGGAATAATTATCAAAACATTAAAATATATATATATATATATATATATATATATATATGTAGAGAGAGAGAGAGAGAGAGAGATACCAGGTTAAGATCCAATCTGATCTTGTTTTATAGATGAGAAAACTGGGACCATGTGAGTACAGAGAAGGTGTGAGGCATTTTGGAGGTAAAACTAGTAAAATGTTCAAATCCAGGATATGTGGAATGAGAGAGACTGAGGAGTAAAGGATGACTTTGAGGTTATTAAATTGAGTGACATTGGGAAAGAGAGAGGTTTTATGAGAAAGTAAGTTCAATTTTGGTCTTTATTATTATTATTTCATTTTAGAAGTCTATGGTTTGAAATATTTAATAGGGAGTTGGTGGTATCTATTTGGAGTTCAAGAAGGAGATCAGAACTACTCATACTGATTGAGGAATTATTATGTAGAAATAATAATAAAGCTTTAGGAATCTAATGAGGTCACAAATTGAGAGAGCGTAAAGAAAGAAGACAACAGGGATCAGGGTGGTATGAATCATAAATCAGTAAAAGATACTGAGAATAGAGTGGTGATATAGGTAGAAGAAATAATCAAAAGAAAGAAGAGTCACAAAAATCCAGAGAAAAAAATTTGAGAGGAGGGTATGGTCAACAGTGTCAACTGCTGAAGAGAGGTTATGACAGATGAAGACTGGGGGTAAAAAAGCTAGCCGATGTGCCAATTAAGAGTTGACCTACAACTTTGAATCAAGAACAATTTCAGTAAGGTCATAAGCTGTATTACAAAGGTTTAAGAAGTGAGAGGAGAGGAAGTGAAGGTAATGGGTGCAAATAACGTATACTAGGAGTTTGGAAAATGGAGAAAGGTTATAGAATGATCACTGGAGGGAATAGTAGAGTCTAGTGAAGGTTTGTTTCAGGATGGGAGAGACTTCGGTGTATTTTTAGTCAACTGGGTAGCTGTCAGTAAGGAAGAAGAGATTGAGTGAATTAAATTCTACTTATTTATTTATTAGTCACTTAATATGTGTCGAACATTGTGCTAAGTGAGAGTACAAATAGGAAATGCAAGACAGACCCTCTGCTCAAGAAATTCATGATGTATTTGAGATGACAACCTATTAAAAGTTCATCTTCAGGGCAGATGGCAAGTAGAAGCCCTAAGGTGTCATGGTGAGGTGGATGAAAAGGCCTTAATTGAAGATGAGAAGGAGGGAATAATTTGGAGAACAATCTTGTGAAGAAGACATGATAGGATGAAATCAAGGATACATTCAGAGTGTTTGACATCAGCAGGAAGAAGTCAGTTTTTCGTGGGAAACTGTAATAAAGAGGAGAGAAAAAGGGATGAACTCAAGCGGTTTTGAGATGTATTAAGAGAAGAAGTAAGTATTCATGGCAAATGATCTTCATAGATAAACAAAAGAAAAAATTGCTTAGCTGAGAAGGAGGAAGAAAAGGGTGGTGTGGAAGTCTTAAGATAAGAAGGGAAGACTTGGAAAAGTCTCTGTGGGAAGTGGGATAGGAAGTCAATGAGAAAGAAGTAATTTTTCATGAATTTCTAATTTGGGGTTTGGGGATTTTTTTGTTTAAACATCAAGTCAAGGAACTTTCCAAATACACAGCAGAACACAAAATGTAGATTGTATATAAAGCTATAAATATCCATACAAGGCACTTGTTTTTTTTTTCAAAAAGTATATAAAAATGTCACACTTTAGTTTCAAAACTGTCCTGCTTGTCTGTGCTTATTTCTGAACTTCCTTCTGTTCCCTTTTATATATTCTTTATAATGTTTCAGTGGGCTTTTTTCTTAAATCACAAATCCTTTATCCAATTAAAAATTGAGAAAGACAAAAAACACATGCACAATAAGCATAATCAAGCAAAACAAATCCACATGGTGGTCATGTTTAAAATTATGTCTTACCGAATCTTGAATGTATCACCTCCCTTTTAGGAAAAAAAGTTCTTAAATCATTCAAAATTATTTTGCTTTGCAATATTGTTGTTCTTGTATAAATCGTTCTGGCTCAGCTCAGTTCACTCTGCATGTATTCAGGATTATCTAAGTTGTCATTTTCAAATATTTCCTGTGGCTCAATAACATCCCATTACATTTATCCACCACAAAATTTGTTCAGTCATTACTCACTTGATAAGTTAATCCTTAAATTCTATTTTTTTTTTTTGCCTTTTTTCCCTTTAATTTTTCTTCAGGATCAGGGAATTTGGTTTGCTTGTAGATGTTCCTTTGTTTTTAGACTATGCTATCTCTTGAGCTTCCTTCCCCTATACCCTATTCCGGATTGTTTTCTAATTAAGTTTGTTGTATTTCTACAGTATGTGTATTCATCCCTCCTCTATCCATTTCATTTAAGTAAGATACATATGATGATTGCTCCCCCTAATTCTTCTTTTATATTTGCATGCTCTTTTTACACATCCTTCTTCCTTCCTTTTCTATGCTTTCCTTTCTCCTCCTTCATTTTTCCAATCTTCAAATGCTCAGAACAGAAGTAATTAGTCTTCAGACATCCCATTTTTCTTACATAAGTCTCTAAATAGTTATTGAAAACACTAAAATTCTCAAGAGACCTTTATTTATTCTCCCTTTATTAGAATGTTAGCACTACATCATTATGCAGCTGCATCCAAATGATCAAATAAATTTATTTTTCAGTGTTTCTCTGGAATCCTATGTCTTCATTTGAAAGTTTCTATTTAGCTTTGTTCTTTTCATCTGAAATGCTTAACAATACTATATTCTATTAAAGTTTTTTTTTTCATGTGGCATATTGTATTTTGGCCTATACCTTTCACCTTTCAGAACACTGTATTCCAAGATCTCGTCACATTTTTATTTGTAGATACCAGATGTTGCCCGATCTTGACTATGTTACCTTGGTTCTTGAACTGATTCTTTCTGGATATTTGCAGTATTTTTCTTTAAAATGGGAGCTCTAAATTTTGATTTTAACTGGGGATTTTCCTTTTGAAAGTTTCTTTCAGGAAGTGACCGGTGACTTTTTTTTTCCAGATATACTTTGCTTTCTGGTTGTAATAGATCTGAAATATGGTCATTTGTGATTTCTTAGTATATAGTGTCCAAGATTGTTTTTTTTTTGTCACAGTTTTCAGGGATTCCAATTTTTAAGTGTCTTTTCTTGATCTATTTTATAGATCAATTGTTTTGATGTCATAAGTCATGAATAATTGTCAATCCTCTGATTTTGCTCCAATCTAATGTGGTCATTTATTTCTATTTGATCTGGTTTTCAGGAAGTCCATTTCCTGGTTTAGAATGATCATCTCCTCTTTTTGCCCTTATCTGCTTTCTAATTCTTTCCTCTAGAGGTTTTATTTTTTAAAAATCTCTTGCTTCAATTATCCTCATGTAGTCCTTATGAAAAGTTCTTGTGTTTTTCTTTGAGTATCTATTTAAAATTGTTACAGTTCCTTTTGGGAAATCTCTAGAAACAATATTGGAAGTTGGTCAGTGTTTTCTTTCTTTCTTTTTTTTTTCACTGTTTTCTTTCACTTATTTACCTCTGCAGCTTTAGTTTCTGAATCAGAACTTTGTGCCTATGCCAAGTATCAGGCTATATCACTGTTCCAATTTTGGGTAGGATAATCATTCCTACTTGATCCTTCAACTTTGCTTTCTACTCTGACCTGTAATAGGTAGATATTAAGCTACGGTGTTGGTGATTTCATTGCTGTGGGGCTGTCTTGATCTGAGCATTGCAGCACCATAAAGGTTAGTATCAACCTGGACAGCAATGCTGATCAGTGCTGATTACTTCTACTTATGCAAAAAGTGTTCAAGGTACCTCCTTGCTTGGAGATTTTTGAACAGAATGGGGCCCTCTGCTTAGCTCCAGAAATAGATCCTTACAAGCTATATATGTCTCATCTATAGACATTCTGGATGGTCTCCCTCTTTCCAAATGCCAATGGACTTCTGGCTGGCTTTTTTGTGCAGTTCTGGAATAGAAGAAGTTACTGTAATTTCACTTACTTTACTTTCTGTCGTTGGATTTTCTAAATCATTACTTGGTCTTCTGTGAATTTCAGGTTTTTGCTGGAGTATGTATATGGGAACTGGGCTGTCTGCCTGTGTTCAGACAGCCAATATAGCCAGAAGTCCCATTTTACTCTGTTTCCAGATCCTTGCTACTGCTTTTTTTTTTGTTTGTTTTGTTTTCAATCCTGCTATCTTGGAATATATAAGAACTTTCTATCTTTGACCTTCTTGAAGCATGTGCCCAACAAATAAGATTTCTGTATTGCATAGGCTTTTTAAAAAGCCCTACACAGCTATGGTTTGCCTCTTAAGTCCCATCAGAATGTCACAGTGGAGAATGCAGATGGTCATGGTGTCTCAAAGGCTATGTCAGTAAATTACTATTCAAGCTCTGGCAGGTCCTACCAAGCTGGAAATATTTCTTGTATCTCTTGGCCAAAGATTATGTGTCTGCCATCCAAGGACCAGTCTGGCTAAATTCAGACACACTCGTCACCAGAAGGTTAGCTACCAGGCGATGATTTTTCGATTGGCCCTAGCAAGTCATGAAGACTTTGACGCAGTAGTGTTAGGATTGTTCTCTGAATCTCTTGAAGGAGTATCCAAGGATGAAATCACAGATCAGTGAAGTAAATAAATATTTGAGGATAATTATTTCCCTAAAAGAGAGAGTATGAGCTCACATAAATATATGCAGTACCATTAGCAACAGTGGATCTTTCCTCTCTCCCTATCTTTCCCCTCCTACTTACTATCCCATGTTCCTTTAACCACTTTCCTAGAGACTCTACAACAGACAAAACTATCTTTAGGGAAGGATAACATGTCTAAGGTAAAGAGAAACCAAATTATAGTTGCAGATCTGAGGAAAACTGGTTCAGATGCCAGTTAGGTGACCACTGTCATTCATTTTCCACTCAACTCATGAAGAAATGAGAAAATAAATACTCAGTATGACACTTGAGAAAGACTTTTGACCTAAAAGCATGAAACTTTAGCTGAGAGTAGTCCATAATGAAATAAATTGAATCCTATATCAGACATTTATTAGGTGTGTGACTCTGGTCAAGTCATTTAACTGCTTAGTCTCAATTTCCTTCTTTGCAAAATGAGGAAAATAATAGCCCCTCTCTCACAGGATTGTTGCAAGCATTAAATGAATTAACATGCATAAACCTTAAAGCAAATCTTAAAACACTATAAAATATATTTTCATTATTACTATTAATTACAAGATTTTATGTATTCTAGAAATTGTTTTATTTCAATCTATTTCTGATCTCTGCTAGCAATGAGAACCTGGGCGATCAATCAACAAGCATTGGTTAAGCAAGTCTTATGTGTCAGGGAAGGTAACATATACATGCATGCATTCATACACTGACACACACAAATCTATGTCTGTATAATAAATATATATGTGTATGTGTGTTTATATATATATATATAACTTACATATTTGTGTATGCAAAAAAATAAATATAAAGTATTGTATTTATTGGGGATGATGAGGATAAGGAGCTAGTAACTGGTTGGTGGTTATAAGAAAAGACATTTGAACTGATCTCTGGAAAAACAGACAAACAAACAAACTAGGAATTCTCAGAGAGGGGAATGAAGAGTGAGTACATTCCAGGAATAAGAGACAGGTTGTGTAAAGCTATGGAGATGGGAGGTTGAATACTGTATGTGAAGAACAACACTGGGGCCAGTGTGGTTGGATCATAGGACCTGCCACAGCTTGAATAGTAATTTACTGACATAGCCTTTGAGACACCAGGGCCATCTGTATTCTCCACTGTGACATTGGAATGGGATTTAAGAAGCAAACCATAGTGGTGTAGGGCTTTTTAAAAAGTCTATGCAACACAGAGATCTTATTTGTTGGGAATATGCTCCAAGAAAGTCAAAGATAGAAAGTTCTTTTATGTACCAAGATAGCAGCATTGGAAAAAAAACAACACAGTAGCAAAGATCTGGAAACAGAGTAAAATGGGACTTCTGGCTATATTGGCTGTCTGAATACAGGCAGATACATAGTGGGTTAGTATGTATAATAAGGCTGGAAACATAGAAGGCTACTTGCAAAGAGCTTTCCAAGTCAAATAGAAGTTTGTTCTTGAGTCTAGATTCTAGATTCTAGAGGCAATGTGGAACCCCTGGAGTTTATTGAATAGAAGAGTGACATGGTCAGACGTGAACATTAAGGAAATCACTTTGGTAACATTATGGAGAATAAATTGAAAGGGGGAGAGATGTGAGTCAGGAAGACCAATTAGGAAAATATTCTAATAGCATATGTGAGAGATGATGAGTATGAATAGAAAGAAGGGAGAAGAGATAGGAGGTATCATGAAGATAGAATCAATGAGACCTAGCAAATCATTTGAATACAAGATGATTGGGAGGGAGGAGTCAAGCATGATTTTGAAGTTCTGAATTTGAGTTACTGGAAGAGTAAAAGGTGGTACTGCCCTCAACAGAAATATGAATGTTCTGAAAAGAAATGAACTTTGAGTGAAAGAAGATGAGTTCTGTTCAGTATGAGATGTCCTGAGGTTATCCAGATCCAAATATTTAGATGATCAGGGATTTGTAATCAGGAGATAAAGAGGCTGAAAAAAATAAATCTGGAGGTGATCTGCAGAGTTGAGGTCACTTAACCTCTCCAAGCCTGTTTCATCATCTGTAAAATGATACTAATAATATCTGTAGTATTTACTTCCCAGGACTGTTAATTACCTCCCAGACAGCTAATTCGCTGCAAACTTTAATGCGCTATGGAGCTATCTGTCATAAAAGAAGTGCCACGGAACTTCCCAATTTCTGGTTTCCTTCTTCTGCAGACAAGATGTCTTTTAATACTACTTACAAGAAGATTTTCATAATCAGAAAAAAATTATTTAATCACTCAAAAAGAGAAGTGCCGAGAACTGTGCTAGGATCTGTGAATATAAAGACAAAAAGAAACGGTACTATTTTCAGCTAACTTACATTCTATTGGAGGAGAAAACACATACATGAGCAGGCTTACACACATGTGTGTGTACATATGTGTGTGTATCCAATTGATAAAGGTAGAGACTACATCTGAGATTTCAACGGTATAGTGAACCCTCAGATGAGGACAATCATTTGCTAATGCAGGTCAGCATCTTCTCATCAGTTTAGAGTATTGGGTCTTTGCCTAAATCACTACTGGTTAAGTGACTTGCCCAGGCTCACATTGCCCTAGCAGTGTGGTTTCATGGAAATAGAGCTTGACAATCAATCAGGAAAATGTGGTTTCAAGAGTCAACTCTGACACATCGTGATTTTGTGATTCTGAGCAATTATATATAAAATTTAAAAATACATATCAAACAAGGCAGCAGGGGAATGGTGAGAAGTCCAGAGCCTCTATAACATACTACAAAGGGTCTTCTCCAAACTATTCATAATCCTCTTCCAAATTTGAATTTTTAAAGAAACACCTCCCCCTACTCTATTATTTCTGTAATCAGTAGTGTTCATTTTCACTTTTGAGACCAGTACAGTAGAAGAGAAAGAGCCTTTTTAATTGCATATCTTCAGCTCAGCGTACTGGAAGAGATTTATTGCTAGAAGAGTTGAGTTCTAGGAACATTGAGAGCCAGAGGGCGATACAGATGTGTGCAGAAGTGTTCAGTCACATTTTCAGGTGCCTGCCTTCAACATTCTGTTGATGACTGGGGCATCCCCGTGAAAGCAGGCTGTGCAACATCTTGGGATAACATGTGGCATTCATTGGGACGAGCTTATAGATATGAAATATCATTGAATGGTCCCTTTACCCCTTACATTTGCTGCTTCTGAGACTGTAGTTTCACTTATTTTCTCCAGTAAATCACCTGCCTGAATACTGATAAAATTCATGGTCCTCTGGATTCTTAATTAGCTGGCTTGGCTCTGACTTGTAATAATCTCATGCAGATTTCTTTTAGTTATCAAAATCAGGTATTTTATCATACAGGGTTAGCCAGTCCATAGCCATTTCAGTTTGAGTTTGTGTCTCTGGCACAGGTAAAAAGTATGAAATAATCATTTAAAGTAACTTAACATATATATATATATATATATATATATATTAGAACTTGGTATGAGATTAGGTTATAAGATTGATCCTTGCCTAGTTATCTGTTTTTTGCAGAAGAGCTAGTAAAAATAATTGAAATTTACATAACTTCTTAAAATGAATGAATTACTTTACATAGAGTTTCTCTTTTGAGCATCACAATAAAACCTATGATGCAAATACTGTATCATTCCCATTTTACAGATGAGGAAACCAAGACTCAGAGAATTGAAGTGACTTGTCCAGATCAATACAGGTAGCTGATTTCAGAGGCAGAATTTGAATTAAGCTCTTACTGTGTTTGACCAGCACCATATCCATTATATCATATTACACCTCTGAATTTCTTTTCACTAGAATTTTAAATCTTATCCCAGTGCAATAAGAAATGTATGATATTTCATGTATCAGCTTTGCTGAGAGAATGTAGAGGTCTCAGAACAACTCATCACTCCTACTGTGGTAGATCCCCACTATATAGTAGAGCTCTAAGTACATTTTACAGGGAAGATAATACTAACAACCTCATTTAGCCCCTATTCTATACTTCATGGCTTTTAGACCCAGCCTTCTGGAAACTAAACATGTTTTGCCTCAACTATAGATTGGTTAGATATGTGTCCTAAATTCTTAAGGCCATGCTTATTTTAGAGAAAACTTATCCCTGGTGTTTTTCATTTACATTTAACTCCTCAAAAGACTTGGATGCAATTCCCTGAGAAAATAATAAATACCTTCATATTTTCCTTCCTAAATACCAGAGGTTGTTTCTGCCAGCATAAATCCTTATCCAACATTAACAGAGAACACTGATTTTACAATATTTCCAGCCATTTTCATTGGATATTGGTCAAAATCAAACCCTTTGAGGTAAGTTTCTATTATTATACATGTGGGAATAAATGATATCGGAACATAGTACTTTCAGTTTACCATTTGTTTATCCTCAGTTGATAATCTTTTAGTTATCCAAGGATGTGCAGGGAAATGGTTAATAACCTGCTTCCCAGGGGGGAAATACGTCATGTAACAAACCTTTAAGTTTATTTTTATTAAATTTTTCTCCATCACTTTCCTGAAAGTCTACATAGTCAACAAAACGATACATCAAGCCCTGGCTTATAGCATTTGATGATTTCTGAGAATAAAATGCTCACACTGAACAATGAACAAATTGGTCTTTTAAGATTGCACATCTTGCCACCAGAAGACCATTGTCCCTCTCAGTCTGTCATATCCAGTAGAGAAAGACCAGGTGATGAAGGGTTTGAAACCGTCATATGGAAACTGGTTGAATGAACTGAGAATGAATGACCTAGAGAAGAGAAAACTTGGGGCAGAGGTGGCATTGGCACAGAGAGGAGATGATCACTGCCTATAAATAAAATAATGCTCATTGTAGACAAAATGTATTAAGCTTATTTTAAGTAACTTCAGAGAGTGATCTAGTGTCTGAGACCCTGGTAGTATTCATAAAGCAATAAGGGTGTGTTCCTTACACTCAACATAAGATATGGAGGCTAAACAAGTTATCAGTTCCAGTTATGCGTTCTTCCTAACGCATTTTCTCTTTCTTTTCCAGCCTTCGAACACTGTTCTATGCATTGTCTTGTTGTTGAGTAATGTTTTGGTCATGTCTGGCTCTCTGTGACCCCATTGGGGATTTTCTTGTCAAAGATACTGGAGTGGTTTTGCCAGTTCCTTCTTCAGCTCATTTTACACCTTGTTTTGCCCTTGGATTTTGGTGACTTCTGACTTGACTCAAAACAACTGAGTTCTTATTTATTTTTTAATTTTTTCTTACCAAGTGTTAGAGAACTTACTTTTGTTCTTTTAAGAACATTTTGTCCCTTGAACTCTAAGAGTTGACCTATAATTATTCAAAGGGGCAGGATTGGATGACTATTTGTTAAGACTTGGACAGGTCCCTTTTGATTCTGAGACTCTGATTCTATGATACGGTGAATTGTTTAGTTTAGTCATGGTGGACCAACAGTAAAATATTCCAATATTTCAAATGAATCCATTTTTTTTCTTCTAGTAAAGAAAGCCATGGAACCTGCATCCGCATAGACAAAGAACTTGTTATTTAGGTTATTATCTAAATTGATCAAGGTAAGCAGATGACTCCAAATCTATATTCCAGAATAGAAGAAAATTCAGGCATACAGAGTAGCATAACAAATAGAAGTCAAATTAGAGCTATCACCCCAGATCCCTAGTCTCAAAACTCATTACTAGTAGGCCAGACCCCATTGCAACCTTATGGTCAATAAAGTTGAAGTCTTTCTTGTTTAAATGTTCAAAAAAGAAAACCATCCTAGTCCCACTGGGTTCCTGGCAGGATGAATGCTGCTTTGTAACCTGACCTCATGGGTAAACTACTCTTTTCAAAGCCCTTCTAACAGTTTTCTGTTCTTGTTTCTGTCACCATTCTGCTTCACCAAAGTAGAAAACCCATCCTACTGCCATGGGTAAACCATTCTTTATCTGCCACTGGGCTGTTTCCTCTATTATATGCTTTTCTATACCTTTTTCTAAATGCATCCAAGCATCCACTCTGCCTTTTGCAACTGTGCTGTGCATTGGGCTGATAACTTCGTTGAGCCAGCTAGGAGAGCAGTGAATTTCTTGCATCCCTCAGAGGATCCTCAAGTTCACAGCCTCTTGGTATATATGGGAAGTTTAAATTATTTTTCTCAATATTCCTTCCCGTACATTTATCCAAATTGAATTTCATCTGCCACTGTGCTGCCCAATCCTCCAGTATGATTAGAGCCATCTGGAGCTTCTCCCAATCCTCATTAGTTTTTAACTAACCAAAATAGTTTTGTGTTGTCGGAAAATTTCACCACCTCACTGTTTGTGTTCTCCTCCAGATCATTAGCAAATACACTGAAAAACAGAGGTCCCAATACTAGACCCAAGAGTGCCCCCTTTCAACTTCACCCAGCTCTGAGGAACATGCATTTATTATTATTCATTGTTTCCTATCATTTAACCACTTTCTTTCCATCTATGACTACATTCATCCAAGCATTCTGATTCATTGCCATGGAGGCCATCAGAATATTGCAGACAGCGGATTATATCACTGGAGAATGTATCATATTGCAAATAAGCAGGCTTCCATTTCCTACTAATTCTTTGGTAATTAGTAATTCATGAGATAGAACATGGAATAAAAAACAAGATGAAAATTTGGCAAAATTCGCTGCACACTTTCTTCTAGATACTACCTCCCATAAAGGGTTGTTGTTCAGTTGTTTTCAATTGTGTCCAATTCTTCGTTACCCGATTTGAGGTTTTCATGGCAAAGATACTAGAATGGTTTGCCATTTTCTTCTCCAGCTCATTTTACAGATGAGGAAATTGAAATAAACAGGGTTAAGTGACATGCTCAGTGTCACATAGCTAGTAAGAGATTGAGGGCAGATTTGAACTCAGGAAAACGTGTCTTCCTGACTCCAGGCCTGGCACTCTGTCCACTCTTCCACCTGGGCCTTCTTTTTTTCTTCGGAGATTTTGGCATTATTACAAAATATAATAAGAAGGAATTTGAACTTCAATTTGACTTCCCCTTTAATCTGAGGCCTAGAGTAAGTGATTCAATCCTTCAATGCCTGACTTCTGGTCAGTAAAATTGGGAACAGTAAAATCAATCAGAAGTACTATACAGATTAGCTGTTTAATTATTATGAACCATTCTGGAAACATGCTGTGGGGTGGCAATTAATAATAAAGTACGTTAATTATTAAGGTGAATTATTGAATTCCTTGGACTTTAGCACAGTTGTTCATTCTGTAATTGTAAGTATATTATTAACAAAATAATTGAATGTAGCTTAAAGCACCTTATAGTTTCTTTGAGCTTAGTTTTAACAATTATGTTGTATTTTCTGGTGAAACCCTGGCTTTCCATAAATATTTCTGTGTTCTTCATTTTCTACATTTCTTCCTTTTTTACTCAAATGTTTTGTTTTGTTTTGTTTTTTTCCCCTTTGTCATCCTTTGATTTATTCTGTGCCTTATAAAATTCTTTATTGCTACCTTTAAAAGTTTTCTGAAGAATTATTGCTATTTATTTGTTATGAGAAGTTCTTTTGCTTGACTAATAGCAGAGAAAAGACTGTAGTGATTCAGTTCTTAGATTAACATAAATATAAGAGGCAAGGTTGAATAATGGGGAGTTCTCCAAATTTGGAGTCAGATGACTTGGGTTCACATTTCAACCTATTACACTTCCTTTCTATTTCACCTTGGATAAGTCACTTCACCTCCCTATGTTTCAGTTTCCGCATCTGTCAAAGGAGTGGATGGTCACTAAGGTCTCTTCTAGCTCCAAATCTGCAGCCTTTGGGAGAGAGATAGGGAATGCACTTGAGATTTCAATAGTATAGGAAACTTCTTGATAAAGAAAATCTCTTTACCAAAGCAGATCAGCACCTTCTCTGAAAATCAGAGTCATAGAGAATTTCCTAGAATGCTGAGAAATTTGTTTACTCCTTCACTGTCTCACAGACAGTAATTCGCAAAGTCAGGATTTTAATCCATACCTTCTCACCTTTGAGGTTGCCTCTCTTTCTACGATGACCTGATGACTCTGTGGTACTATGTGTTATCCAAGTGGAGATAATTTTTTTTTTAAATGAGATTCCCTCATATTCCCTTTCTATCTTTACTATATACTGCCATATAATGAGACTTAAGATAAGGCCAAATAATACCATACTGTCTTTATTCTGCCTTATGTGTGTATGTGTGTGTGCATGTATCACACACACACACGCATGCACACGCGCACACACACACACACACACACACACACACACACACACACATATATATATATGTAAGCTGCTTTTATTCCATTTTGGGGTAGGTTTCTAAGTATAAGCAAACCAAGACACTTGAAATAGATAATGGCCCAGTTTAAAACGTCAAGCTAGCAAAGCAATCCCTTTGATCGTAGTAATTTTGCATTATCCTCCACAAGATTCCAATAGCCATTTTCATCTAGTGCCATCTACAAACTTTACATACAATATGTAGGCTGTTCATGAACCCAAATATAAATGTGACCTACACAGTGGCCAATATTTTTAAAATATCTAGTATGAAGGGAAATAAAATGCTATTTCTAGGACCCTTGAAGAAGAACTCCATGTTCAGAAGACTAAATATAGTCTAACTGTATTTATAAAAGAAGAGCTCCACAAAGTGCTAATATCATGCCTCTTATTGGCATGCACAGTTTGGTCAGATTTTTCTCTTTTCATACACATTCTGATTGCCAGCACATCCAATATGCACTGCTAACCTGTTGCCTTTACCTCCTTAATTATCAATCTTTGTAATTAAAAATAATCAACCTTTGCAATAATTAATTTAAATTAATTTAATGCAAGCAATGCTTCTGACAGGCAACATTTCAAACTCTTGAAGCAATTTCAAGGAAGATTTTTAGTGGTAGGTCCTTGTAATGATGAGTACCCACAAATTCCATTATACCCATTTAAAATTTCTCCATTGATGGAATTCTTTATAGCTTCTTGCACTTCCCCTTCCTACGGTGAATCTGTCAAGATAATCTCTTTTGATTGAGCGGTATTATCTCAGCCACTTGGGGCAGGAGCTTTTCCTACTTGTTCTAGAGAGATCAGTATATCTGTGCCCTCAGAAGGTTAATGTGGTAATTTCAATCAACCGATCAATCAACAGCATTTATTAGTTGCTTGCTGTGTGCCAGGCCACACTAGGGATAGAAAGGCAAAAGATGTAATTGCCTCTATCTTCAAGGAGTTTCCATTCCATAGGGAAGCTCAGTATGTATACATACATTATCTGTCATATATATATATTTATATGTATATATAAATATATGTATATATATAAAAATATGTATATGTACAGAAAATATACACTATATATACATGATATATACATATATGCATATGTGTGTAAATATGTTCTATTACATATATATATATATATATATATACACATAGGATAATTTCAGGGATGGGTGAATCTATCAGCCAGGTATGTGGGGGGGGGGGGTAGAAATCAGGAAAACCTCACATAGGAGGTAGCACCCAAATAGAACTTTGAAGGAAAGAAGGGCTTTTAAGGCAAAGATGGCATTCTAGACATGAGGTCCAGACTGCTCAAAGATATGAAGAGAGATGGAATATTTTATATGAGGCACATGAGGAAGGCTAGTTCAACTGAATTTTGACTATGAATATATAATTAGGCTAGAAAGATAGGCCGGAACCAGGCTTTAAAGGTCTGTAAATATTTAATAGTTTGTATATAAACTTTTAAATAGCGAGATACCATTGGATTTTACTGAGTAGGAAAATATTTTAGCAATATCACTTTGCTGTTAACTCTCCCCATAAGCAGATAAGTATGTTTAACTACATAGAGACAAATCTTTTATTATTAGCACAGAACTGATAAAGTGCATGATACTTATAAACAATAATATGTTACCTTATAAAAATCAATAAAATGACTGCATTTTCATGACTTTCTTACACCCTTCTTTAAAAAACCCAGGAGTTCTGGTGGATACCAGAGGAAATACAATATAATTCAAAATCTTATTTATGTCATGAATTCATCAGGGCTGATTATCAAGTAAAGACTCGATAATGCTGCAGGAACTCCAGACCTGAGGTCCAGTAACAATGAACTAGCTCAGCAAAATGATATAGTAGACATCTGCCAATAACCAAACAGGCAAGACTAATCATTGGCCATGGGGGATTCCATATTCTTCCAAGTCCATGCCCTCATGCCAATTTCATGTTCCCCCATGACCAGAGAAGCTAAGAGGCCCCAGGTCTGGAGTTTTAAGAATGGCTATGAACACATGTGTTGTTCTGACTATTATAAATACCTATATTCACTATAATTAGCTATAGAGGGCATATGAAGAAACAGGATGTCTGCATGGAGAGAAAGAACTGATCAGCAAAAGTATTTCTAGAATAATATGTGCGTGTGCACACATATCTGTTTG
Source organism: Notamacropus eugenii (assembly GCF_028372415.1). NCBI lineage: Eukaryota > Metazoa > Chordata > Mammalia > Diprotodontia > Macropodidae > Notamacropus > Notamacropus eugenii. The sequence continues at coordinate 285,080,658 of NC_092876.1, read as the reverse complement.
TCTTTAATGGTAACCATCTCTAGGATGGAGGGGAAGAAAAAAAGGAATTTTACATGATAATTGTGTTGTATATTTGAAAGGAGTACAAGTTGTGTACAGCTGATTTGCAGTTTCATGTGCAATCATCCTTTTACTGTACTGTGTTATGGAAATGCATGTTTTATTCCATAACTGAAAAATAAAATTGAATAATGAAAAAAATATTGAAAGTTTGACTTTTTCCAGGAAGATGCAATTAGAATATCCAAAGTGGAAGTCTTATAATCATAAGCTGATTTTATTGTCCATTCATTTGATTTTCTCGGATATTCACCTGTCTTTCCAAGCATCCATCCATCCATCCATCCATCCATCCATCTGCAATCATTTATTGAGTCAAGCACGGCATAAAGGTGCTATGGCTCCAAAAAAAGAAAAAAAAAGGTAAGACAAGCCCTTCTCTCACAGACCTTATGTTTTTCTGCACCACAAATGACACTAATCTTTGTTATTATTATTTTAATGTTTTGACGATTGAAGAGAATTTCATGTGTTACATGAACACACATATGAAAGGGTTCTAAATTTAACTTTGAAATTTCCCATTTCACAAATGTCTGTTGGACAATCTATGTAGGCAATAAATAATATGCACACAGAAAAAGATAATAGTTATAATATAATATAATATTATAGAAAATCTATGCAGTGATTTGTTCTGTATGGCGTAGTAAGACTTTGATCCATAAGAAACCAACTCTAAATACAACAACAATGAAAAAAAATCTCAGTCAACCAGAATCTTTTAGAGTTTGGTTTAAAAGAACAAGAAGGAAATAATAGAATAAAAAAATGCAGACTAAAATGAGGGATTCAATTAAAATAACAGAAACACGATACCCAGATAACATTTTTCAGGGACTATTTTGTCATTAATATGCAAATATAAATTCTTTCACCTTTTACATTGATAGTAATATATGTTCAGAATGATTCAGAAATACTGAATAATCCTTAATTAGTAAATGAAGATTCATTTACATTCAGTATGCTGAATTTACCAGTTCTACAAAGTAGACTCTTTTTAAGAAAATTCTCAATAAACCAACAGTATAGTGTTGTGGTTTCTTATGCCTAAAATAAAGCCGGAAGCAGCATTATATAACAAAAAGATTAGAGGCTGTGGAGTCAAAAACCTTAGTTTCAGATTCTATCCTTGAGACTTCCACTTTCTCTGGTCTTGGAAAGCCATTTAAAATCCCTGGACTACTTTTTTTCCTTATTGCTAAAAAAATAAAAGGATTGGACTAGATGCTTCTGAGATCCCTTCCATTTCTACATCTTTGGATCCTGGCAAATTTAAAATCTAAGTTTGGTTTATACCCCAGGTAACTATGGAACCCAGTTAACCAGAATTTCTTTCCCCCTAGCTAATAGATGACTTACTGTATTAAATTATATGTAAGTTTAGAAGTACTATGGAAGAATGTCCTCAATCATCCCAGTTTTATGAAATGAAAGCTAGCGAGCAGATTCCCTCTAACTTGAATTCTTCACCTATCTCTTTAAACACATACATACACACACACACACACACACACACACACACACACACACACACACACACACGGGAAGAGGTCTTAAAGACCCAGCACTTGGTTTCCAATTCTAATTTTTAGTCAATCTTAGGTTATGACTTACCTCTGTTAATGAGGTCCAGCCTTTCATGCTCACTAGACATCACATTAACAATTAGCCTTTTAAGAGTTTCTATGTTAGTATAAAGGAAGGAATGGTGTGATGCTTAGAAGTGGAATGAAATCTCCTTATCAGACATTTAAAGTAGTAGAATCAGGTCCAAAGATTTCAGATTTATTTATGTTCTGTCATGACTACCAAATTGCTACCCATGAAGTAGAGTTCATTCTACTGTGTACAGAACAAGTATAAATAAGACCATCCAGAGGCATGTCCTTCTGAGACTCAAGAATCAGTATTGACACTGACATGATGCAGAAAAAGGTATTGCATTTTTTTATATAATGCTACTAAATGGTTGTTACTGTCATTTGGGTTACATGATATATTTGCCAACAACTGATGTAATTCATGTTATTAGAGAAACATCATTAAACTATAAAGATAAAATAACCAGCAAATGCTCCATCACTGCCCCAAAGAACTGGAATGTCTTAGTAAGGATAAGATGTTGATTGATACTAGACAGTAGGGTGAACATGATGGACCCCTTCTAAGAATTATATTTTAAATGAAGGAAAGAAAATGCACAAGATTTTAAAAGAAGTTAATTATACTGAAATATAATTATGAAAATATTTGTAAAAATAGGTTCATTAGTCATATTAACAACTGCTGATTTAGAGGACAACAGAAATCTCTAAAATACAGTTGATCTTTAACAAAATAATTCTTTAATCACTGTACCTCCTAGAATGGCTCTTGTCTTATTAACAAACTACTCATCACTCCATAGCACTTTATCTTATAGTCCTTGTATCTTTGGATCCCTACACAAACTCGGATTTTCCCAGAAGAAACTGAATCTTGAGTAAATTTTTCCAGAGATGCATGCTCCTTCTCTTTTCCTTCAACATTTGGCCAGGAAGATAAATCAACCTACTACATGATTCCCGCTGCCACTTTAAGAACAAATCCCTCACAGCCATCATGTTGAATTCTCCTATTATAAGATCTTTATATATCATCTTATCCAGATATGGTACTCTTGATACAATATACCAGACTCCAAGATCACTCTGCCTATTTTCCCTAGGAATACAGTAGCTATTTCATAGGCATGTCTCCATTCCCTCAATACCCTCAAAATCGCTGACTATCTCTATAAATCTGTTTCCCTGTCTCTCTATGTCTGTTTGCTGTCTCTGTCTCTGTCTCCATCGCTGTTTCTCTCTGTCTCTCTCTATTTCTGTCTGTGTCTGCCTGTCTGTCCATGTCTGCCTGTCTGTCTCTTGTCTCTCTCTCTTCTCTCTCCCTCTCTCCCTGCTTCCCTCCCTCCCTCCATCTCTCTACTGTAAGAATGACTGAAGTTTTGTCAGATTATAACAATGCCCAACAGCAAATAAATGTGCCAAATGGGAAGGGGATGAAGAAAAGTAGTCTATAAACTTTGGCAAAGAACAGATATTGTTTCAAACAATCCTAACAAGGGGTATTCATAGCCATGGAATACACAATTGCTATGAAAAATAAAGTGCCTTCATGAATGCTCTAGAAACATATATGCTGCCTCTCTTTTGAGTTTGTATATCTTGAAATCATCTATTTTATCCACAAATTAAAAGGAAAAAAACTCCTTTTCCCAGGCTCTCTCCATAATCTGGCAACTTTAGACAAAGAAGGACGTTTTTCATGGCTGAGAAAGAGTATATAACCTCATGAAAACTGGGGTTTATGATGGCCTTTAGCAACAGCACTGTGCATGGCGCCTTTATAATTTTATTTGATCCAGAAAAACTAGCTCAAGTTATAGAATAGACCTTCCCTTCAAATTTCCTTTCTTTGCAGTCTCACACATGTATTGTTTTATATATGCCAGTGTCAGCCTTTGTGATAAAATGCTGCCAAAAGTACTCTTTGATGAATGGCAATAAATTCAAATGCCTTACATTACCCTGCAGTTTTTGGAGGTGGGGGCAGTGGAGTGGCGGGGGGTCATGCAAAGAACAAAAGAAAATTCTTAATAAATTACAACCTACATTTGACATTGAAGATTGGGCCAAATACTCATGGCATCAAAAGATGGAACCTATCCAGTCAGACGACCCTTTCCTCCTGCTGCCTCTGCTAATCAGTGGGACCGTTAACATAAAGTCCTTTATTGTGCATACCAGCAAATTTAGACTCACATGTTAAAACACAATGATCTCTAGTGAATGGATGTGGAGGTCCTAGTGAAATTCCATTTCATGTTGGAATGTGTGTTATGGCTATGTTTCTTGCAAATGAATGTTGCAATGCATGAAACTGGCATTCTGAAATATTCATCTGTTCAGTAGCAGATCCCTGGCAAGACTTTGGATTTGATATGGTGGCACTATTCCCTCCCTAATTGCCATTAACTAATTAACAATTATAAAACATTTTGCAAGGGCAAAAGGTTTATACTGTGCATACACTAAAAATGTGGTTATCTTCAATTGTGAATGTCTCTAGTGCCCCTAACTTCAAAGTTCTAGGTATGTTCGTTATTGTATCTATTTTCTATGCTATTTAGTATTTTGAGATGTATCTCCTTTGTCTTTAATTCAGTCTCTGTGAACTACACATTTCTGTCCTATTAATTGACAAGCTTGGAGAAGACTTGATGGGATAATTTAGAGTAAGATCTCTTAAACATTTCTATTTACAAAGCTTACATTCTTCCTACCTGAATTACCCTTCTCCACCCTCCCTATTTATTTGATTCCTAACCTTCCTCATGGTTCATATGAGCAGCTAGGTGGCACAGTGGATAGTGTTGGGCCTGGAGTTAGAAAGACCTTAGTTCAAACATGACCTCAAGTACTTACTAGCTGTGTAATCCTGGGAAGTTCACTCAACCCTGTTTGCCTCAGTTTCTTCATTTGTAAAATGAGCTGGGGAGGGAAATGTCAACACACTCTAGTATTTTTGCCAGGAAAACCCCAAATGGGGTCATGAAGAGTTGGACATGACTGAACAACAACAAACCATTTCCCAAGTTTCACTGCTTTTCTTGACCGTTACTGTGATCTCTCCACGTTCTGTCTCCTATGGTATATATTGCACATAAGCCTTCATGTAGCAGTTTTATGTAGCAGCTTGTGCTGTTATTTATATTTTGCTGATTTTTCTTTGTGTATATCTCTCTTCTGCAAAGAAATTGTTATTGAACCTGGTCTCATATTTCTTCATATCTCATACTAGCTAGCAGCATCTTGCAATTTGCTAGGATTAGCATGGCTAATTAAGGCTCAAAAGGCAATTGTTAGGCTCTGAGGTATGCCATGTTTGAATAGCCCATCTGTTGTACCAGTGAGTACTAATCTTTAATAAAGTATCTTTAGATTTCCTATACATAATCCTATATATAAATGCTCTACCCAAACCTGCAGTTTAAGAAAGTTTTCTCTGTTCAATGCAACCACAAAGGCAAAATTCACGCTTGGGGATTTTTATCTATATCCATCTATTCCATCTATCACTTGTGTATACACTCAGTATTTATGTTCAGTCATTTCAGTCATGTCCGATTCTTTGCTTTCCCCTTTGGGATTTTCTTGGCAAAGACATTGGAATGGTTTATCATTTCCTTTTCCAGCTCATTTTATAGATAAGGAAACTGAAATGAACATGGTTAAGTAACTTGCCCAAGTCACACAGCTAGTAAGTATCTGAGAACAGATTTGAACTCAGGGAGAAGACTTTTCCTGACTCCAGACCCAACACTCTATCTATTGTGCCACATAGTTACCCTTTAATACTTACACATATATGTATATGTTATATATATATATATATATATATATATATATATGGATGTCTATAGAGATCAAGTGTAAATATGTATACACATAAATTCATATATGCAAATATATGAAAATATTAATATATGCATAATATATGTATACATGTTCATGTGTGTTATTAGATAAATGCAATATCTTTATTTTTGCTTAGAAATAGTCCTGAAAGGGCCCCATCTTCTATATGATAAGATATTTTGCCAAGGCCCTATTGGACTAGGCTATGTGCCAAGGCATTGTCTGTTGAATAGAAGTCCATTCCTAATAAAATGGCTGAACTACCTTAAAGTGAAGATCAGAGCAGCAGAATGTGTGATGCTACCTCATCTCTACAACCATTAAAATGCTGAAAAGCAAGAAGCAGAGTTCAGAGAGTGGGCCATGGGGTTAGGAACCCAGAATGAGGTATAATGTACAGAAACAGGATGGTCTCACTGTGTGGATGTTCTAGATTGATGTATTGTACAGTTCCAGGAAGCATCCCCCATGCGAACCAAACCATGCATTCATCACAAGGACATACACAAAACTGCATCTTTTCCTTATCAGGAATTAGGATCCATGTGGTAAATTAACAGTGGACTGTATGTTCTTGCTGGATAAAAATGAAATTAACAGCACCTTGGAATGCCATTGGTCTTAATTCCATGTCATAGCATCTCCCTTCAGTGAATACCTCTTCAGTAGGAGAGAAATCCCTTCCTCAGGCACTTTTGATGGAAATGGACATGATGGTGATGCATGGCCCAGACACTGTGGACTAAACTCTGGTCCCCTCAAAACAAGGGAGGGAGGTGGACAATATGCATTTCTTAATTAATTGCTTATCTCTTTCCTATTATAAAATACTCCAGAGAAAAGAATGCCACAAATTTTCTCAGCTAGTCATGCCAGCTTTTGCCAGTTCCTACTTAAATCCCACCTAAATTTCTCATGAAGAATTATATATTCTCATCTCCTTTTATTCCTGGGGAGTTATGATGAATAATTCAGAAGTGGTCAGGGTCAGTAATAATTCCCTAGGCTTGGCCTCATTTTATTCCAGGCATATGCCTTAGATATTCAAATACTAACATTAATGATTAAGTGTTCAAATAAAAAGACTCTCTACAACACCCTGTCTGACTTTCTCTCCCATGACTCAACTTCATTTTACCCAGAATACATTTTCCCTATCTAACTTTTATCCAATATGTGGGTGATATTGGTTTCTAAGTAGGCCAGAGTTTGCAAGAAATCATTGCTGAATAAGACTCTAAAAAATTATTTTGTTCAAAAGCATCCATGTCCTCAAGCTATTATATCCTTAAGGCCATCTGGAGTAGTGTTCTGGAGGCAGGAAGTACAGTAAAACCACAGGTCTCTGTTTGCCTCTGAATTCAGAACCCATCAGTATAATCTCTACGGTCCACTTCATTGTTCATGATTCCCAGAGTTCATAAATAATAGTTGATAATGGAGCCCTATAAAAGATAAACACTTTGGTTTATTCCATAGAGGCAATGTCTTCAGAGTCTCTTCAAAAGCCAATTCCAGTTGGTATTTCCATACCCAAGGACTTTTCTGATTCTCACAAGTGCTAGGGTACCCCCTCATTGTCTAATATTTGTATATGTGTGCACATATATGCATATATGTATGTGTCTATATACATATATGTGTGTAGATATACATGTGTGTGCATGTGTATATACACATATTTATCGATTTTGTATCTCCTGATATAATGTAGGAAACATATTGTGTCTCCTGATTGTAAGATCCTGGAAAGCAGTGACTCTTTTCATTTTTTACTATTCCTTTTCTATCAATATATCTCAGATCCAAGAAATATTTGGCAAATAGCAGGTACTTATTGGAAAATTGAGGGAGTTTGGAAGCTGAGCACTCATGATCATTTGTAGTTAGTTCACACAATTATATTCTTTATTTCTTCTAGTTTTTTTTTATTTGAAAATCTTAAGGGATTCTATGAAAGAAGTAAATTTGAGAATCATTGATTGAAAGCTAGAATGATCCCTAGAGAAATCCCTTCATCTTAAAGACAATGAAAATTAGCCCAGAGAGGAAAGTGAGTTGCTCAAGGTCACACAGCTGGGAAAGAACAAAGCTAGGAACCGAAACTATGTCTTCTAATTGAAAATCATCTCACAAGATTGCATATTAACTTCTTTCATATTTTAATGCATTTATGTTAACATAATTGTTCTCTTTTCTTTGGAATATGCCTGCTTTAGGTGTCTGGGTTTTTTAAAGTTTAGAAGTAACTTATCCACTAGATTTTAAGTCCCTTGAAAGTAGGGATTGGGTTTTACACAACTTGTATCCTATTTAGCACTTAACATGGTGCTTTACACATGTTAAATGTTCTGTTGAATGAACAAAAAAATGTTCAAACATCCCAGAAAATTTGCCATCTGCTTTGTATCTGAACAGACTTTACAATACACTATTTGTGTTTCTAAAAAGATATAAGATATTTGTTGTTCCCTCAAAAGACCATAATAAAATCCATTATCATTTATATTAAGAACTTCTGTCAAAATAAAACAATGCAAAAGCTCTTTTCTTCATGTATTTTAGTTACTTATTATTTTGCCATGGGTTCTTAAGCTTTTTGTGTTATGGCTCCCTTTGTCAGTCTGGTGAAGCCTATGGAACCCTTCTCAGTATATGGTTTTTAAATGCATAAAATAAAACACATGGGATTATCAAGGAAAACAATTATATTGAAATTCAGTTATCAAAATAGTTTTTAAACAATTTCAGAACTTCCAGGTTAAGAAGTCCTGTACCAACTATTAGGTTTCTTAAGGCAAGAATGTTCTGTATTCTTTCCAAAGGCTTAACAGAGTGAATCGCACTTAGTGCAACGTGAAAGTTTTTTGAATGAATATATATGTATATGTATGTATATGTTTATATATGTGTGGTGTGTCTGTGTGTCTGTCTATCCGTATGTATGTATATTTCACTTGAGATTGCTAGGTATGAGCTCTGTTCAGGGAGAACGGCCCTCCATCACAATTTAGGAATCCAATATTCTGGGTCCAACTCTGCCACAAACTTTCTGAGTCATCTTCAATGTATCTGTTTGCTTTTTCTCCGGACTTGTTTCATTTCGGTTTCCTTCCGCTTAAAAGTACCAAATTGAACTAATATCCATCTATCTATCTGTCTATCTATCTATCTATCCTGCTATCTGTGTCCCTAGAGTTTTAGTGTAGTTTTAAGTTTTAATAGTTTAACAGCTGAAGGACTGGTAAATATCTTAAGTTAAGAGTGCGGGGACGGGGGATGGGTGTGGGTGTGGGTGAGAGAGAGAGAGAAAGAGAAAGAGAGGGGAAGGGAAGGAGGGAGGGAGAGAGAGACATGGAATTACATGAGCAAACTACTATTTTTAAATATATATAAATAAATACTTGTGATGATATTTGCCATTATATACATGTTTTCCTAAGAATTTCCTTCCTGTGAATTCCTAAAAATCTGCTTAGTGATACTAAGATATTACTGCCACTTTTAGTTTCCATATCTCCTCCCGCTCTCATTTTTCCTTTTTCTTTTCCTAGTATTTAAGAGTAGTGAAAGGAGCAAAACTTTATAAATAGATTTCAGACAATTATATCCTTTTCCCCTCCCTTTTCTTTCCTTACTTCTTAGACATACTGTCTGAAATGAAAGTCCCCTTTTTTTCCATTGTTGCCTGTTCTTTGTCAGTCATTTGAGGTTTCAGAGGCTTTTCTGGAGTTTTGCATCTATGAAAGCACTTTAAGATAGTAATTTATGTCATAGGTTGGCTATGATAGTAATGTACGCCATTTATACTTTATCATACTCACATAGCTTTATGGGTGTGTACCTTAGAGGCAAAGAAGCAAATTTTTATTAACACATGTTTATACATAATTGACCAATTGGGAAATGGTAAGAAGTAATGGTTGTGATTTACATAGTTTAAGAAATGTCTTAGAGCACCTCACCCAGTCTGGAGCTCCCACTGTGACAGATGAGCAAATGCCTATGGGAGATGACAGCATGGTATTTATGGTATTTCCTTCTGAGACAATTAAGTAACATATGCCAAGACCATAGGGATTATCTTTGAGCTACACAGTATGTAACTCTATCTGAAGAGAAATATAATATTTTACAAATTTGACAAACCATAAGAAAGGCTAAATTGAGTCACCAATTTTAATAAATGCAATAACTTTTCTCTGACTCAATAAGATTTGTTTCTTGATAAGTATCCATTATAAAAAGATTAACATGTTAACATGTGTGCATTATTCAGAAATATGGGATATTTATTTTGTCGGTATAAGATGTTCATACTGAATTCTTATATGGCTTCCTAATTCTAACAGCGTCTTCTCCTTCCTCATACTGAAATGCAAAAGAACAAAGCTTGGTTCCTTCACCTCATATGGGTGTATGAATTCAGTATTTGAATGTGTACGAGCAGGTACAACTTTGCCTCTGATATAATCTCTCCTCCTGAAGTGATTGTGACTGGTTTCTCAAAGTTTATGCAAGTGAACTCTAGGGTCTCTCAGGCACTTGTGGTAAATATTCAGTTATGGGCCCCATGACAGATAGAGCACCATCACCAAATTTACCCAGTTATGTTCAGTGATGTTCGCCACCAGAAAATAAGCCTAAATGTCTTTTTTGTTGGTTATGCTAGTTTATTAAACTAAGATGTCGATGAGTACCCACACTCATAACATAATCTTTTGAATTATATACGAAGCAACTTTGATGTTCAGAGTCATACTTTTTCTCTTCCCCATCCAACAATTCTGCTCAATATCCAAGGTCAGGGGGTCAAAAGGTGGGGGCCCTGGTGGTGGCTAGATCCCTAGGAAAGATACTTAATACACTAGGGCATTGATCTTCATACATCAAATGACAGGTGTCCATTGAGAGCCAGCCAGTGCCCCACTGCATCCCACTTTTCAGCTTTCGAGGACCCTTGAGATTTAAAAGGTCACTACTAATTTGCATATATTCACAGGTCTTAAAACTAGAAAGTAACTAGAGAAAACATCTGGTCCAACCTCTTGTCATTTTACCAATAAGATGACTCAGCATCTAAAAGGTTATATGACTTGCTGGAGTCATAAAGTTAATAGTTCATAGGTTATATAATTTAGAGCTGGAAGGATCATTAGAAATCATCTGATCCAATCCATTCATTTTCCAAATGAAAAATATGGTGTGCAGTTTAATTCTCTCCCTTTGACTTTATTGAGAGGGTAGAGGCAAAAGAGTGTGCCTCTGAACTACCTCAGAGTCTTTGCCCAAGCAATTTTTGTGCCCAATTTTAACTAAAAAACTTATTAGTCACTGACTAAAGTTGAATTTCCTAATGTATAACCATGGGTATTGATACATACATACACACTCACTCACACACACACACACACACACACACACACGCACACTAGGACTTGCAGTCTACTGGAGAAAATACTTTACTTTCACTTCGAGTCAAATTCTGTTTATAATATTTCCCAGATGTGTGACTCTTGCTCAAATGACAAACTTCCTGAGCCTCAGTGATCTCACCTATAAAATGGGAGTAATGATATTTGTACTGCTTACTTTCAAGTAGGCTATAGGAGCATGTGTTGTAATTCTTGATGTGCAATATGAATATTAACTCTTATTACCCAAGAGATGTCCCTGTCTAGGCTCACTTTAGGAAAGTATTCAAAGCTATACTGACCACACACACACACACACACACACACACACACACACACACACTCCTGGACCAAAAGCCACATTTGAAGTCAGTCGTCCTTTTAGGTAGATATCTGTATTACAAATATATCACTTTAGTAGTTTTCTCTGTCTTTTATTTGCTCTTATATAAAGCTTATTTTTCAGTATAGCATATTTTTGTTTCTCTGAAGTTTATATACTATAATAAATAAATTAGAGATGATGACAACATTATTGTCAATAATAATTTTTCTTTGGATTACCATGGTGACTTCAATCACACCATTAGTGTGTCACAACACAATGACTTTTCTAACGGTTTCTTCACCATACCATAGCTGAATCCCTACAGAAGGCTCCATATTCAGTATCATTCCCTATCAATTCATACTTTAAATGTAAAGGAAGGAGGAAAGGTAACAGGAATGTCATATTGGCTTAGCTTCATGTGGTTCAATTAATTCATCTATAGAATCAGGGGGTTAAAGTATAAAAATCTGGTTCAGCAGATAGAGTAGTGTACTTGTCAAGGAGATCTGAGCTGAAATCTAGTGTCAGATCCTTAATATTTCAGTGGCCCTGGACAGATCACTTAATGTCTCTGTGCCTCTCTTCACTTATAAAATGAGGATAATCATTGCATCTTCTTCACGGTGGAGGGAGGCAGGGCAGCTAAATGGTGCAATGGATAAGAGCACTCAGCTAGGATTTTGGAAGACTGCACTTCATGAGTTGAAATCTGACCTCAGACATTTACCATGTTTGACCCTGGGCAAGTCACTTAACCCTGTTTACCTCAGTTTCCTCACCTGGAGAATGAACTGGAGAAGGAAATGGCAAACCACTTCCCTATCTTTACCAAAAAAACTTCAAATGGGGTCAGTAAGAGTTGGATATAACTGAACAACAACGTCACAGATTTTTTATACAGATGAAATTAGACAATATTTTAATGGGCTTTGAAAACCTTAAATTTCTGTATAAATCCTACCTATTATTATTATCTGAGTCCATGAATTGATGCAGTAAGAAAGAGAATCGTGCAAGTGTCAGAATAGCAGAGAATTGGTGGTATAAACAAAATGTAGTGGTTACCAATAGTGAAGAATGTCACAGAGCTCAAGGTAGATGAAGAGTGAAAAAAAAGGATCTCAGGATTTGATAATAAGAAAGTCATGGATGACTTTTAAGAGAAAAGTTTCAGAAAGATAGCATTATGCTGTCTAATTGTATTTTTTCCTGAACATAAGGCCCTTAACTAATATTGTTTATTATTTCATATATTGACAATAAAAGCCAACAAGGTAGGTAGATTTCAATCAGTTATTAAATTTGCTTGTAACTGAGATAAAATCTGATACCATAATTGTTTAACACAAGATTTTGTTTTCAAAACCAACATATCTCATTATTGTTCATTCTCATTCTTTCTTATCCACCATTTTCCTTAGTTTTCATGATTACTCTGGCTCTTACCAACAGAAATACCCTACCTAAAAGGTAATTCACCAACACAGCAATCAAGTCAGGTGATAATTCTCCTTTAGCATTGTCTCAAGTGGCACTTTTCTTTAAAAACGTTAGGACTTCTGCCTAAAAACAAAATAAATACACATGGGTGTGTGTGTGTACTTGATTTGCATGTATCTACATATCAAGTCCAGTCATTTGAAGCTGGTCAATTAATATTACAATAATTACCTTTTTGTTACACATACACACACACACACGTATATGTTTATATTCAAATTGTGAATTTTTGTTTTTTTAAACCAGACCTGTAATTTCATTGGGGTAAGGAAGTACCAGTATGGAAAACCTCTGTAATAAGGTAGATAGATAAATATTCTGCATGTTAAATTTTAGAGAATTTCCTTTGTGAACTAGGAAATTGAATGACTGACCTAGGGTCACATGAGTAGGCTTAGTGAACCAGCAAATATGGACTTAGATACTCCTGACTTTTAGGCTGGTTCTCAATGCTAGTATGCTCTATTGCTTCTTGCCACTTGGAACAAATCCACCAAAATACTTCTACAAGAAGGGAAGGGAATAAGCATTTCTATAGTACCTACGATGTTAGCCCTCATTCAGTCCTCACAACAGCCCTGTGAGGTAGTCTCTATTTTACTTTAGAGGACATGGAGGCAAATAGAGGTTCAGTGACTAGCCTAGGGTCGCGCAGTTAATAAGTGTATGAGGCTAGAACTGAACTCAGGTCTTCCTGACTCCAGAGCCAATACGCTATCTCCATTGTGCCATCTGACTATTTCTCTTTTGGGGGAGCTGAGGAGGAAAGGCAAGGCAATTAGGGTTATGTGACTTACCCAAAGGTCACAAAGCTAGTCAAGTATCTGAGATCACATTTGAACTCAGGTCCTCCTGACTCCAAGACTGGTGCACAATTCACTGCACCACCTAGATGCCCCAAATCTAGCAATTTCTAAAAAGAGAGGTGGTTGTTGAAGCTGATAGAGAAGGTAGCCAAAGAACTATATGTCACAGACCAATCGAGCTAGAACAGATCTTAGACATTCTTTAGTTCAACCCTATTGTTTTTGCAGATACAGAACCTGAGGAGTTAAATTACTTGTTCAAGATATTGAATTAGAGATTCAAAACTAGAGCACAAGGTCCCTGATTCCTATCCCATTGGTCTTAACACTAGACCATACTCCCTTGCCCATCCAGACTGGAAGAATAACTAATTTCCCTTGTAGCCCTCAGATTTGAATCTCAAAAATTAATTGGCTGGCTGTGCCAAAGGTCATATGGAACAGTACTTGAGTAAACCCCAATGATCACAACCAGTAAGAGTCATGGAGATGCAAGCACTAGCTCTGTGTCCTCTCACACAATCCATTTGACTGCACCTTTGAGCTTTTATGAACCAGTTGCTGACACATGAATCAAAAAGATCAGACCAATTGCGTGTATAGACAGACCCATAATGAAAGCGCTTCAAAGACGGGCAAGGTAGCATTTTCTAATCATTGATTTAAACATTATTTTACTCTGGGGTTAGGAATGTTATGGCTAGGTTCTGCTTTCAATTAATTTTTACAACCACATTAAAAAACCTTGTAAAAATGCAAGGAGACAACTCTAGTGGCAGTTTTAGGATACCTCCACTCTGCTGCCTGATTCCAGCCATCCACAAATTCAGTACATACATTCACAGCAGGCAAATCTATGACTGAACAGAAATGATGCATATTGCCAAATAAAAATGATGAATGTGTAGTAATGACTTACCTGTGTGCCTCTATAAGACCAATCATCTTAAGAAGTTTAATTGATCAAATGGATTCTCTCAAATTTATGGGAGCAAAAAATTTCACAAGCAATTGTTTTTTCATTTTACTTTAGAAATGGCCAAATTAAAGACCATTTTTCTATGAGCCTTCTTCATTCTATAGTAGACAGAGTGCTGGACATGAGAGTCAGGAAGACTCATTCAATTATTGTCTCTGACACTGACTACCTATATGACTATAGGGATATCTCTTACGTTCTCTGATCTTAGTTTCTTCATCTGTAACATTCCTAGCATTTATCTCATGAGCTGTTGTGAGAGTAGACTGTAATAAGATTGTGGACTTTGCAAACTTAAAGTAATATGTAATATCAGTTATCATTAGAGTGGAAAAGTCCACTTTTCAGCCAGAGACAAGTACACAGGGCTGGGACAGATGTGGAAAACATTGAATAAAACAGCAAAAATTGTTTAAGTAACCTTGTTCTGCAAGGCACGGTGCTAGACATGAAAGATGCAAAGATAGCAGTCAAGAAGTCCTTGCCATCAAGGTTACATTCTACCGAGAGGCGAGAGAGCAGATGGCTGGAATGTGCCCAGTGCATGAATATGTACTTTAGGAGGGGAAAGCATGATGCAGGAAAAGGAAAGATCTGTACAAAGTTTTCTAGCAATCTATCAGGAGGTGGAGAACACTGTCAACCGACAGGAGCATCAAAGAAGAAAATCGCATTGGCACTGGATCTGAGACTTGAAGGCAGAAACTTATTCTGAAAGGTAGAGATTAAGAGCAAGTGAATTTTAGACACAGGGAATGTGCAGAAATGGAAGATGACATACTGAATTGAGGGAAGAACTAGAATTCTGGCTAAGAACATAGAACATTTAAAAGGGGAATAAATTTTTTAAAGGCTGGAAATTTAGGTTGAAGCCAGATTGTGGTGGGTCTTAAAGAGCAGGCTCAGGGCTTAGTATTTTATTTATAGATTAATGGGCTCCACATTTTTTATTTCATGCCCCAACAGTAATATATATGTATACATATATGTATCTATACAAACATATGTATACATGTGTGAATATATGTATGTGTATATATGTTATGTGTATATTTGTACATATATATTTAAAGATATACTTCCATATTCCCTATTTACCTCTTTATAAACTGTATACATATATTAACTTGCTAATACTTATATACATTAGAAAGCTTATACAACAATAAAATTTAAATTTAAAAATGATCTGATAAAGATAAAATGTATTTCATTGTATAATCAATAAGGAGTTATTATAGTTGATTGAAAAGAGGAGTAATGTTGTTAGACCTGAACTTTAGGACAAAGACTTGGGTAGCTGTGTGGAAGATGGATCAGAGTGGAGAAAGATTTGAGACAGGGAGTTCATTGAAGACAGTACTGTAATAATCAGCACAAGAGGTGATGAGAGGTTGTCCTAGAGTGGTAGTTGTTTGACTAGAGAGAGAGGGACATATTGGAAAGATATTGTGGAAGTAGAAATGATGTAGTTTGGCAACTAATTGGATATAAGGGGTGAGGAGTAATGTAATCTTGGCGGGGGGGTGGCTGGAAGGACAGTGGTGTGTTCAACAATTAAAGGGAATTTTGGAAGAAAGGAGGGTACCTGCTCAGCTTGTATGATGCAGAGGAGTGCTGGTGCATGATTTTTCGTTGGCAGATGATTGTGCACTCAATGCAGCCTCTGAAGTTCAGATGGAACAAAGTATGGATCAGTTCTCTGCTGCTTGAGCTAATTTTGGCCTAACAATTAACACCAAAGAAAACACAGGTGCTCTACCAGCCAGCACCACACCATCCACATGTGGAACCATCAGTTCCAGCAAATGAAAAGTTTTGAATATTACAGACAAGTTCACTTACTTTGGAAATGTACTTTCCAGGGATATACACATTGATAACAAGGTAGACAGACCTTGTACTGCCAGACCTAGCTCAGTGTTTGGGATTCTCTGAAGGAAAGTATAGGAGAAAAGAGGTATTAGACTGCCTACCAAACTCAAAGTCTACAGAGCCATCGTGCTGATGTCATTGTTGCATGCCTGTGAAACCTGGGCGGTCTACTAGCACCATGCCAGGAAATGGAATCACTTCTATTGGAATTGTCCTAGGAAGATTCTGAAGATCATCTAACAGGATAAGGTACCAGACACTGAGATCTTTTCTCTAGCTGAACTGCCAAGCATTCAAACTCTACTGCAGAGAGTGTAACTTCGATGTACTGGTCATGTTATTCAAATGCCAAATGTATACTTCCCCAAATGACTATTTTATGGAGAATTCACATTTGGCAGTTCACATGGTGATCAGAAAAAGCGATACAAACACACTTTCAAGGTCCCTCTTAGGAACTTTGGAATTGATTGTGTGACATGGGAGACATTGGCACAGGACTGCCTAGCATGGTATACCCTCTATGACCAAACCACATTGAGGTAGCTCAAAAGAAATACGAGATGCGCAAATATAAAGAATCCATATGTTTCCATGGACTCTTTGTGCATTCTGAGCTTGTATTGGTCTGATCAGCCACAGTCAGACACACTGTAACTTGACTCTAATATAGAGTCCTCTTTGAGGTCCTCTTCAAGAACATAGAACAACCAAACCAAGCCAAAACCAACGATTCACTCTGATTCATTCTAAATAAAGCAAAGTTCATGTTTTTAGATATAGGTCACTAAACCAGAGCTTGAAAGACACCTGCCCCAGACTTATATCCTAGTTTAATTACTATTTTTAAGCTCAGCTCAAAATGGGGCAAGGTACATGACCTGCAGGCAATGCAAACCAGGTTGTATTATAGTTAGGAAATATTTAATAAAATAAATACGTATAGAATAGAATATGGAATTTTAAAACTCAATATGCAGATTTCAGGGCTCCTTATATATAGTTTAGTGACTTGAGTTTGATACCCTGACAAAGAGCAGTTCTTTAATTTTACAGAAGTAGAAACTGAGACCTAGGAAAGTTATAAGACTTCTGAAAAATCATCCAGAATCAATGGAAGAACCTGACCATAGGTCTCCTGATTCCTAATATAGTGTTATTTCCATTTTACTATGTGGATTAATCATGGTAACTACCATGAATTGGTTTCCAAACCTGAGGGAATAATAAATGATGATGATGATGAGTATGATGATAATGATGATTTTCATACTAATTATAATTTTGCTGTTTGGTCATTTAAGTTGTGGCTCTCTTCATGACCCCATTTTTGGTTCAATGTCTTGGAAAAGGTGCAGGAGTGTTTTGTCAATTCCTTTTCCATCTCATTTTACAGATGAGGAACTGAGGCAAACAAGTTTAAGGGACTTGCCTAAGGTCACACAGCTAACAAGTATCTGAGGCTATATTTGAACCAGGATCACACAGCAATTAAGTATCTGAGGATGGATTTGAACTCAGGAAGATGAGTCTTCCTGGTTCCAAGCCCAGTACTCTATCCCCTGTGCCTCCTAGCTGCCTCTAAAATAATAATGGTAGCTGACATCTTTGTGACTCCAGGATCCTAAGCTCCATCCACTGTGCCACCTAGCTGATATCTTATGGCCAGATTTAAGTCACTACAACAGGTTGGTGAGAGGAAAAAAATTGGAAATGGTAGCCTTTCTAGTTTCTTAAATGAAAAGTATAACATTTTCTTTCCTGTGTTACTTATTGAGAGGTAGAGACAAAACAAAAATAAAAAATTAAGTAGTTTCTATCCAGATCCATGAATATTTTAGGGGTCCAACTTTGGTCATGTCCTAACTTGGTTTCTGTCAAGTGTGACAGAAAGAATGTTCTCACAGGGACTTTGAGAAGAGCCCTTCTTTGTCCTTAAACACTTAACTTTAGGAAGCTAACAAGTGCTGCCAATAAAACTGAAACACGATAACGGACTTTAGTGAGAGTCACAGCTGCACAGCTGTCCTTCTAGGTAATTTTAGATGAAACCCCTTGTGTAGCATTGTGTGATATTGGGTAAGAGAGCTAGAAAGGAGTCCTAGCTTTATTTTTCCTTCTCTCATCTTATTGTTCTAACAGACTATGCTTAATAATTGTATAGTTCATAATAACAAAATGTCACCCCAAAGTGAAATGATTCCTTTATTCTGATGTTTTAATTCTGGACAGTGTCCTCAAAATGTTCTGTAAATATCCAGAAAATGCATTTTGATCTTGTAGGTGAGAGAAATCTTACACTTTGCCAATACTAGATTTTTTAAAGATGAGTGCTATTGCATCAATATTATTGTAATTAATGATTACATCATGCTTTAGAAGGAAAGTACAGAAAAGGTTGGTATTAACATGCATGACACGCCATAGTGATATCAATACTCATTTTACTGTTCAGATTTTTTTAAGCTAATAGCTGTCAAAAATACCCATTATAGGCTAGTCTATAATTTGTAGAAGTCAAGTAATACATTTTTTCTGAAGGTATAATGGATGCTCCATGGAGCAATTATTTTAGAAAGACAACTTCATCTCAGCTGTCTCGTGCCAGCAGAACTATTTAAGAGCCAGAGATGCATAATTCAACATGGAAGGGCTGTCAGATTTGAGAATACCTTTAAATTATAAAAACTTAGCACCACTAGTCAGTTATAATTATAATGGAAATGTAGTTTTCTGTCATTTTATCATGGCAAACATCTCTCAAGAAGCAATTTCATGTGTTAAAATATTTTGGCAAAGTGACTTTTGATTCCAAAGGGATACAGATTATCTGGTTTTATACCTGAATATTTTTCTTACAAATTGAGTGCAACAGCCTACACTGTACAAGATGGCAAACATAAGAGTATTATTAAAATCCCATTGGAAATCCTCACTGAATGACCACAGGCTGCAGTAACTCACCAGGACAGGTCAGGTTATATATGAAAATATATTATTTTAATAGCAAAATATGACAGGACAGTTCCTCATCCAACATCCAATTATTTTACATGGCAAATATCTAAGGAAATAAAAATTGTTCTCAACTTAGACAGAGCCCCCTTTCTTTATTATGATTTTTTAATATTTGAAACCAAACTAATGGGGAGGGGTGCTCAAGTCCTTCCCATGGATTTAGGCTCATTGCTGGGAGACAAAAGCACAGAACATTATAAAGAGCCTCAAGTCTCTATCTCAGATGCTCATTCTTTTTTTTTTTTAATAACATCAGAAAAGCTGTATAGTATTCTCTCTTCCCATTGTGGAGAATCAAACAACAAAAACTCAATATAAAATACTGAAATCATTTGCCAAAATATAAGGATTCCATCACTACTCCCTGAAAATAGGGAAAATACTGAATTCTTAGTTTCTAGGAAAATCATAATTTTGTAATTGCTCTCATTAGTAAGTAGTTCTCTTTTTGACTAATCAAAGTAAACTATTATGCCTTCTTTCAACAATTTTCAATACATATAAACTACTAGACATCATAAAATAATTTCCTCTTTTTAGGAATAAAATAAGTTATATTTTGTATAATATATAGAATGTCTACAACTTTGGTTTATGTAACCCTTCTCATAAACATCCTTGTATATTTATTGAGCAACCACTGTGTTTATAGTTGGCTGTTCTCATCAATAGTCTAAAATCACAAATGGGGAATTACCCATTGTCTATTTTCAATCGCGGTTTGTGGGGCATGTGTCTTTAATTTGTATTGATACACGTTGGTTTTCACATCACATTATTTTCCAAATAGATCCCTCCAGCAAGAAGAGATATTCTCCCATCTGAGCAAATTATTCATTTTTTAAAAAAGAATGAAAGAAGAATAATTTAGCAAACCCAATCAACATGTGAACCACATTTGGCATTATATGCAATACTTTGTCCACAAAGTCTTCCGTCTCTTCAAAAAAGGAAGGGATCAACTCTTCCTCAGAACCAGCCTTCTTGGTTATTATAATTATGTAGCATTCAGTTTCTTTGATTTGATTCTTCCATTTATGTCATTTTAGTCATTGTGTATATTGCTTTCCTGGTTTTGATTAGGGTAATAGATTTAGAAATGGAAGAAACGTTTGATGTCATCTTGTTCAATCTGTTCAATTTATCATTTAGGAAACTAAGGACCATAAAATTTGAGATCACTCAAATAGTTAAAGGCAGAACTGAGGTTTGAATCCAGAGTCTTCTCACTTGAAATCCAACACTGTTTCCATTTTACTTACTTCATTCTGCATCAGTTCATGTATCTTCTTATGCCTCTCTGAATTCTTTATATTCATCATGTCTTAAAGTACAGTAATATTAAATTATATCAGTGTACCACAGTTGATTCAATTTCCAATCAATGTGGATCTATTTTATTTTTATTTGTTTGGCACATAGACTATCTTAAATAAAGTACCAAAACCTAAAATATTTTAAAATGTTGTGGGTTGAGAAAAGTCAAATCAGTTTTCTAGATACAGATGGAAGATAAAATTCAAATTGGTACAGGCAAGTAAAAAATATTACCTTCAAGTTACAAAGGTAATTACCATCATGCTCTGCAAGATCATTGTTCTATGTTCTTTTCCAATCAGATATAGACTTGAAAATGTCCCCAGTGAATATTATCTTTGCTAATATCATCAAGACTATTACCCACATGTACCTTTAATTCCATTTGAACTATTTAAAAATTTTATTCTACTGAAAAGGGGATGTTCTATGATTCATAGACATATATCTTCATAAGAAAATTCTAGAGAAATGATCATTCCAAGAAGTTAATTTCCTACTGTAAGTACCAATAAAGTATAATAATATCACTATGTATTACTCTTTTATCAAATCAACTTTGAGGAACTGAATTCAATTCAATTCAACAAATACTCGTTTGAAAGATCACATAACTTAAAGGATCATTCAGAGACTAGCTAGATCATTCCTCTGTCCAGAACTGTAACTACATAAGATAAATAATGCATATGTGGTTGCCTAGTATGTCATCACTAAACTGTCTGTTCTCATGCTCCACTAACTCATTCAGTACATATGTATGAATATTTGTAAGGATATAGCATGCATATCCATACATGGATGGTGATTATATATGCCTAATATGGTTGTATGCATATATACATGCATGTGTACATGTACATACAGGTGATGTATACATCTGCACACACATACAACACACATTTTGTCATGGTTCTAGTTATGGTTCTGCCTCTCTCTATCGACAGGAATCAATCTTAAATATTCCAAGAAGTTTTATTAAATAATCTTGAACCAATGTTAAAGAATTCTGTAAATCATTTCAATCATAAGGCTACAGCATCTGTCCACTGTTGCATATATTTATGACATATACTTATATATGTATGTGTGTATATAGATAGATATATGCACACACATATATGTGTATATAATACACACGTGTATATATATATATATACGCACATACATATACATATATATACTTTAAGAAAATACTTCATCAAAGTTTTGCTAACTTTAAAATACTAGAAAGCTTACTGCATCTGTCCTCTTTATTACCTGGTTACAATTCAAGATGCTACCTTTGAATACTTAGTGTGTAATTCTCACCCTATGGGATAAGAGAAAAAGAAAGTATAAAATTCTGCTTTCATCTGATCTAATACATTAGCTCTTTAGAGACTCTCATCTATTTCATTTTTCTTTACCGCTATTGAAATGAAAAGTATCCAGTTGAAAAATCAAATACAATAACAATTATTTTATCACTTTATTATTTTATAGTATCATAAGAGGTAGTCATTATATGGAAAATAATAAATAAAGCATTGCAGTTATATGCACCACACATATGATTACTTCTAGTATAATATAATATAGTACAAATCAATTTCAAACAACTTCCTGGATGTATAAGGAATATTCCAAGAAATATTCTCAAATGTTCTATTTTTTTCCATATTGTGAAGTTTAAGAAAAAATGAAATAATTATGGGAAAATGGATTTGAATTTTGGGAGTGGGAGTTATCAACTTATCTTCAATAATAAAGGATTTTCTCTATCTCTCCTCACATTTAATACCATGCTTTGCACATAATAGGCACTTATTAAATAGTTATTGGATGAATCAGTGCAACTTTCTACATGTTCTCTACTGAAAGAATAGTTTAAATCATTGTCATGTGAATGTGAAAAGCTTTAAAATGTATATCTAAGAGGCAGTGGAACCAATGAATCAACAAGCATTTTTAAAGTGCCTACTATGTGTCAACAAGGGGCAGAGTCTGGGGATACAGAGTCAAAATAAAATAGTCCCTGCCTTCAAGGATATTATTATGGTCTATTGCAAAAGACAACATGCACAAATAAGTATTTACAGAATTAGTGAAAGGTGATTTTTTTAGTGGAGGCACTAGCAGCTGAGGGCATCAGCAAGTCTCCTGTAGAAGTTAGCACTTGACCTGAGCTTTGAAGACAACTAGAGATTCTAAAGGGCTCAAGTGAGAAGGAAAGAGATATCCTGTAAATGATCAGCCTGGGTAAAGGCACTGGAGATCTAGCATCCTATGGGGTGGAATGGAGGGAAGGAAAAGAAAGAAAGAAGGATGGAAGGAAGAAAGGATGGAAGGAAGGAAGGAAGGAAGGGAGGAAGGAAGGAAGGAAGGAAGGAAGGAAGGAAGGAAGGAAGGAAGGAAGGAAGGAAGGAAGGAAGGAAGGAGAGAGGAGAGAAGGAAAATGGGAAAGTGAAAGAAGAAAGGGAAGGAGAAAGAGTAGGTAGGAGAAATGAGGGAAAGAAAGGAGGCAAAGTAGAAAGAGGTAGAAAAGGGAAAGGAAGGGAAAAATAGAGGTTAATAAAAGGAGAAAAGACAAAAAGGAAGGCAGGAGAGAAGAAAGAGGAAAAAAGGAGAGAGTGAAATTAGCCAGAGTAGATATGTGTGAGCTCACTGGGTGGGAAGCCTGAACAGTCAAAGTTCTCACTTTAAATGGTTAGATTTACCCTTTTTCATGGATTTTTCTCATTTAATATACTAATAGTCTAATATAGCACCTCAAATGTGGTCTTAAAATTAATACTATAAATACAGCCTTTTAATACAATGCTAAGTTTTGCATAATACCACATTAGAGGCTTCTAATGAGTCAACAAAATTTCTGTTTGCATCCTTCTAATATTCTACAAATAGGAAATTTAATAATAATGAATAATAAATATATATGTATTTTTAATAGAGAAAGAGTTTGCTGTGTAGCTTCTGTGATACAAGTTGTTATGCTCAGTTCACACTCAGAACTTGGGTTAGTAGAAAGGGGTACTACTCACCAATTTCTCCTAATTGAAACTGGTCGGTTTTTGAATGATGTTCACATAGACTAGTCCCAAACATAGGACTTATTACACCCCAGGCATTGTGCTAAGCACCTTACAATTATTATCCCCTTTGATCCTCTCAGCAAACCTACAAGATAGATGCTACTACTATCTTCATTTTACAGATGAACAAACTGAGGCAAGCAGAAGTTAAGTGATTCACCCAGGGTCATACAAATCTGAGACCAGATTTGAACTCAGGAGTGTCCGACTTAGCTCCCTTCTATAAAAGATGGCAAAATAGTACTATTAGAACTATTACTTGGTGGTATCAGAAAAGGTTTTTTCCTAAGTGTAGCCCAAGAGATGAGCTAAAGATGGAAAGTATTCCATCTGAGGCTGCTATGTGTCTCTGAAGCCAGAAAGACTTGAATTCAGATTTAGCCTCAGGCATTTAATAGCTATGCGATTCTGGGAAGTTCCTTAATCTCTGTCTCAGTTGCCTCAGCTGTTAAATGTGGATGATAATATTACCTATGTTGTAAGGATACTGTGATTATCAAGTGAGCTATTTGTCAAGTTCTTTACACAGTGTCATGGTAAGCACTTCATAAGTGCTGGTTTCCTTCCATTACCCCTCCCTGCCCCTTTTTCTTTTCAGATCATTTAAAAATAGCAATAAGGTGTCACATACCTTGATATACCACTACAGTTTGTCATACTCCTTTTTTTAATAAAACCAGTCATTTCTTCATTGTTTTGTCCGTCGAAGGGACCGCTTTTAGAAGGTAGAGGAGAAAGTTGGTCAGAGTGGGAAGGGGAAGCAATACTTATTATGGTCTGTAAATAAAGGGAGGTCTGAATTTAGAAACTGATGAAAAGAGAAATAAGAAATAACACCCTTTGGAATTAAACTTTCAAATAATGGTGAAGGGCAAAAAATACATAGCATTCTTGAATATGTAACCACAAAACCACTGTTTGATAGCTCTTCTTCAGTGTCTGGCCACTAAGAAACAAGCAACAAAAACTGAAGTGCCTACTGGGGGAAAAGACACTCTGTTGGCTTGAAAGATACGTAGGATAAAGGAGGCAGTTGCATTCAGTGTTTTATTACTTAGGAGTCCGTTATCTAGATTGTCTATATGATGCGCCACATGCTAACCCACACAATAGATATGTGTATGTATGTATTTATATGTGTATATATGCGTGTGCATATGTGTGTATAATATGGTATTTACAATTCAAGAAGCTTATATTCAACTGACCAATTATGTTACTTTAATTTAGAATGAAAAAATCCTTTTTATCAGCCCATCTAAGCATGATTTTAAAAATCTATTTTATATTTTTATGTTTATGGGAAATGTTAAAACTGAAAAATGAGTTAATATTAAACAATTACCTCAATTCTTTCCCAAATCCATAAAGATCCATTTTTCAAGGACAGAGACTCAGAAAGGGCCTTGGATATGGATTCTTAGCATTGATTATTAGGTTACTCTGTTCCTTTTAGTGCCTGTTTTTGAAATATTAGTTTTGTAAATACAAATAGTACAGCAAAGGATCTTTGTCCACTTATTACTTAATTCTAACCCCAGATCCATGGGGCTCTTTAAGACTTTCTTTCCCTCTATTTTCAGTTTCTTTTGCTTTTTCCCTTAGAATCCTAACAAAAAAGAGTTCTTACAAATATACCTCATAGATACACATCATTTTTGTAATATGGGCCAGTATCAAAATTCACAAGAATCCAATCCATACTCTCCTCTGCTGGAATAACTACTGAAGTTGTAAAACCAGAGACAGGAAAGGAGACTTCAATAAGAGACCTATTTCAAGTCTAATGTGCAAAAATGCAGTAGTTTTAACCTAAATTCCATTTTGTTAGTCTGTTTAAAAGCCAGATCCAGAAAAAATCACTTTCCAGGCTTTGTCCTTTTTTTTGTCTCTTTAAAGTACCTCTGTGATCTCAAAATTTCTCAGCCCAATACGTTTGAATTCTATTAGTGCAGGCATTCTAGCACTTACGTCAAGTTATACTGCATATAAATGGAGGATAAAAGGATTACCAGATTATAAATCAAATGAGAGTTTCTGGCAATATAAATCTTAGAGACGTCAGACTCTTGTGTTAATGGATATGCAGGATTCCATTGGCCAGGAAGAATTTAAATTCGGTGTTAGAGACATCACTAATTTTTCAAAGGATCCCCTCAGTAAAATCCTGGAAAGTAAAAGTAGAGGAAACCAAACCAGTTCTGAAATGGGTTTGGTAACAGCTTCTGAAAATGGTCTTTAAGTTATTGCCAAGGGAAATGCTGCAGACAGTTAATGTTTTCATAAAACTTGCCTGTTATACAATAATGAGATTTGACTCTGTACTTGTTTAGTACTTTAATCTCTATAATATATGCAGCAAAATTGTGTCAAGTACAAACCAGATCAAACTGAAGTATTGAGATGCATGATATGGTTTGGCTGCTGGGCCAGAATCCATTGAGGCAATGTCTGTTTCAGTCAAATAGCCTGTGGAGTCAGTCCAAAGTGATAGTGGTGCTGTCAAACTGTGTTTTGTTGGTGTGTACTTGTTGTGGTTGTAGTTGCTGTTGTTAGGGAGGAATAGGGGGGAGGGAGTTGCCTTATTCTTGTTTGTAAGCAGGTTGTCATTGTAAAGTCATTCTTGCATGTAGATCCACCTAGAATGTTGATTTCTATATTTATTTTTGATGTTACTTCAGTTTAATTTAACAGACAGTTATTAAGCACCTCTTAGAAGTGGGACACTGTGCTAAGCATTAGATTCCTTCCTACTCTAAAATCCCAAGGAATCTATGGTAGGAATCACTCCAAAGAAAATTCTTTTTTGGTATGAGAGAACCAAGCCTATCGGTGTACTGGCAAAATTTCATTTCTTTGGCAGAAATGCACAGAGAAAAGGGGCGAGTGAGAAGGTTAGAAGGTATATATACATACACACACACACACACACACACACACACACACACACACATATATATACACACACACATGCCTATATATGCATATACATGTATGTATATGTATATCTATATGTATGTATATATGTGTATATATACCTTTGTGTATATGTGTATGTGTGTATGTGTATATATGCATATATAAACAAGAAACTTGCTTGCCAAACAAATAGGAGAAGAAACAAACCCCATGTTTCTGTCTTTTATAGGAATAATTTTACACTGTAGCTGGTGTCTACTGCCTAATGCCAAGTCAGGAGAACAGTAACGTACGTACTGACTTTCTGTTCTATAACTCATAGGGAGAAATATTGTCTAAATGGAGACAGTCTTGTTTCTGCTTTTTCAGATATAGCATCAAAATTTGATAGTAAGTTGTATTAAAGATTCCACTTCATATGATTTGAACATATTGACCAGAGCAGTCATCTTCTCCACCCCCCCCCAAAAAAACCTTAGGAGTTTATGAATTTAGTACACATGATTAGTAGAGTTTCTAGATAGAGCAAAAATGACCTGTTCTTCCTCATAACTCTTCTTTCTGTTGGTATTTATTCTACTAGTACCATTGAAAAATAGAGAGAGAGAGAGAGAGAGAGAGAGAGAGAGAGAGAGAGAGAGACAGAGACAGAGAGACAGAGACAGAGAGACAGAGAGAGACAGAAAGAGAAAGAGAGGAAAAGAGATAAAGAGGAGGGAGGGTAGAAGCGGTGGGGAGGAAGAGGAGACAGAGATAGTGATTATGTTGTTATCAGGAGGTTTATGGACATTTAAGGGGATTTTTTATAAAAATTTAGGATAACATACAATTTAGTCAAAACTTAGAGACTTTATTAGCCCATGGAACCTCTAGCATATCCTAACTCCACTGATATTATTTTACTTGTATTTTTTATTTGTAATGGGCTTATGCTTGACGTATTTGAGAAGAGATTTCTGAAGAGTTCCATCCACTATTACTAGTCATACCTGCTAGCTCTCTCAAACTTACACCAGTCTGAGCCTAGTCAGGAATACAGCAGGAAGAGGTCCCAGAGCTTAAAACAATGAGTTGTTTTTCTGAACACAAGGCTGATCTAAGTTCTTCAGTGACCACACACCAAGACTTACCACCTCAACTTGAAGAGCATGGTCCTACTTGCTCGCTCACATTAAATAACTTATGGAACTTTTCACAAAATTGTTTTCCTTAGTGTAGTAATCCTAACATATTAAAATTACCAATATCTTTCATCTTAAAAGAAAACAGGAATTATGTCATCGTTACTTAAGTACAGCCAATTCAAGAATAAGGCACAGAGTTTTCTGGTACTTGTGATGAATAGAAGGGTCAAACCACTCGGGAAAATTCCAAAAGGCATCACCTCATAGACATTTTAGACCGTGGTCAGTCATAGGGGACCTGAGTGAACAGAGCCAATGAACTAGCATATTTTCATCATTTGCTTCTATAAAATATTTCTTCTTTCACTCTACAAATGAAATGACATAAAGAAATGAGTCTGATTTTCTTTATTCATCAGATATTTGTCAAATAGTATGTGCAAGACACCATGCTAGGTGCTAGGGAGACAAAGAGGGACAAATCAGTCTCTCAAAAGTGCTTGCAACCTAAAATCTGTTCATAATCACTCCACATTCTTTTTTTTCCTCTTCACTTTTTTTTCCTTTCCCCTTTGTGACTATAAAGTTTCTAGAAAGATATTTTTACATGGAAGTCTCATAACTTTCCATTTCAGTGGTTTGTATTCAAGAAAGAAATAAAAAGACTTTGATGGAAACCTTCTATCAGGAAGGTACCAAGTACACATTTTAATGAATCATTTTTATGACTAGCCCAGGCCTGGACTTAAAAATAGGACCATTCACATACTCAGCACAAGCATCACTCTCATTTTGTTTCTCCCATTTTTCTTGTAATTATGTGGGATTAGTCTTAGTTGCAAGATCACATTGTGTGGGGAAGTTGATTTGATAACTACCATTAAGCTAAAAACACCATGATGTAGATTTCATGCAACAGATATTTGTCATCCCTGACCCCTTGAAAGGATGAGTCTAAGAAGAAAATCAGTTTGAAGAAATCAAGAGGGAAAATAATAGTAGCAGTGACAAATATGAATTTGGGAAATGACTTACCTCCCTGAGTTTCTGTGAGGACCAAATGAGATAAATGTAAAGTGCTTAGCACAGGGACTATTATGTAATAGGTACTTCATAAAAACTCTTTTCTCTCCTTCCTTTTTCCCCCCCAGATTTGAAAGGAAAAGCCAATTTAATTCAACATTACAAAAATATTATGATTGTAAAAATAGAAAGAAGGGATCTTAAAGGTTAAAACCAATCCCCTCCTTTTACAGATGAGAAAACTGCGACCAAGAGAGGTCTTAGGATCATAGATCAAGAATTGGATGGACCAGTTTATTACTTCACAGATAAAGTAAATGAAGCCCAAGGAAGGTACAGGATTCACCCAAGGTGAATACATAGAGAGTAATACATAGAGAGTATGGGAATACATAATAATACATAATACATAGAGAGTAAGGGAAAGGGTCAGGATTTGAGCACCAAGTCCTCTGACTTCAGATTGAACAGTCTTTTTTTTCATTGTACCATGAATTTTTTAAGCATCTATTATGTGCAAGGTAGTTCACAGGGTGGTTGTTCATCCTTCCTACTCAAAGAGAATCAAAAATGTCATGATGTTGGGGTCAAGGTACAATATGTTGAATAGTAGCCGATTAGTCCAATAAAAGTACAGAATGCTTTACTACAGGTTGGCCACAAATAGTCTGAGCAAACATTTGGAGTGGGGATGTCACTAAATTTGTGCATCTCATATTTCTTTTGAACTACTGAAATCCTGTTCAAAGAGCACAGGGCCATCTTTGATGAACAGATACTATGCTGAGTTGTCCTGTGCCAGAATCTCCCATGTTTCACAATTGATACTAACATTCTTAAGAGAGACCTTGAGAGGATCCTTGGATCACTTCTGACCTCTGTATGAGTGCTTGCCTTGTGTGAGTTCTCTGTAAAATAGATTTTTAGGTAAATATATGTTTGGCATTCAGACTATGGTTTTCTGGGTGATGAAGATAAAAAGAAAAAAAGAGGCTTTTAGGCAGTTAAAAATCTACTTACTACCCAGTATTGGGTAGTTTTAACTATTCAATATTTCAGCATATTATTTCCAATCATGAGAAAACAAGCCTGCTGCAAATCTTCATTTATTGTTAACTGTTTCTAAGGACATCAAGGATTTTCTAAAAACTCTACCTGCTCTTCCAGACAAGACAATCTGAAATGAGAGGATCGTAAAACAGATCTGACTGAAAGTTTTGTGCCTGGTCAACATCTCCTGCTCTGGGCACATCTAATTACTTTGAAACTTGAAAGAAGCAGTTTCCAGTGCTTTGTCACCAAGCTGTGAGCTATGTCTATCCACACAACTCACAAGGCCAGCTGGACTCAAATGCTAGACAGGGGTAGAGAAATCATTTAGTGTTTTGTGGGTGGGAAAGCCAGAAGGAGAGGTAGAGAGGTAGTCAGCTACTGTGGATTCTTTTCAGAGTGATGAATTTATTTTAAGGCATATTTCTGAAACTTCAAAGAATAGAGAGGGACCATTAGGAGAAATATTTGGCAGTCTGGATAGTACCTGAAAAAGAACAGGATAAAAAATATCACTGGTAAAACAGAAAGGTCAGATATAAAAGTAGCGACTCAAGGGCAACGTGAACTTATTGCTTTCTGATTTTCTTTGAAAGCATACTTTTTGCTGATTATTATAAGAAATAAACGTCAATGAGACAATATGGCAGAGCTGATTCTGCTAGGCTGTTAAAAAAAAGATATGAAGGATATTTTGTCTTTGAAGGATGGGTTGAGAGTTTATAAATATGACTTTTAGACAGATTGAAAATAAACAGGGTGAAAAAGCTCTGGTAGTGGACTTTTCTCAGGGTATGTTTTATACTCTTCTAAGCCATGAACAATCAGGTGCTTAATATTTAACCGGCCATTGTACTATTTATTGGCTAGAAGGGAGAACTCTGCTTTGTCAAAAATGGGGGGAAAACGTAATAAAGTTCTTTGAGTACTGTATACTACACAAAATACTTATAACAAAGAGGCTTTTGTTGGACTTTACATTTGTACCCAATACATCAGGATATCCTATTTGAAATAATGGGAATGCACTGAGAAGGCATGACCCCGAGCAATTGAGGAGGGGCCCGAAGAGAGGAGGGTGGCGTGGGAGATATTAAATCTTACTTCCTTCTGTCATTGCCAATTATGTATTCAGGTTTCAAGTCAATGTTTAATATATCATCATAGCAATGTATTACAGACTCAGTATGGTCGACATAATTGTAGTAACATCGCTCTGATGTCATGTTAGATACTGGCAGGGAGCCATAATGAGCATGAAACTTGGGCCTTACTAAGAAATAAGTCCATGGTATTTTTTTTCAAATAAATGATTAATTTTAAGCCAAACTAAAGAAACCACTCATTTGAAGAACTGGAGGTCATTTTCCAACTGTTACTTCATGGTGTACACTGGCAAAAAGCCAGTAAGACAGAAGGGAAAGCCCTGTAATAAAATATGTTTTAATAAATTATTAATTTTTTTATAGCCAGGCCAAAGATTTAGAAGGAGGATGATATTTTCCAACTTGGCTACAGGCTTGCTCAGGTTAAAACTCTATTTTTTTCCCTCCTGCCCGACACTGCAGTCTTGAGGAGATCTTGGTATATAGCTTATCGTAACTGCAGTGCACAATCGATGCTTAGAATCCTGAAAGATCAGCAATAATGTACGCGAACTGAAGAGATCAATATCTAGCCTTTTCTGGGCTGTAACTTTTATCTTAGCCCCAATTACTCCATGACACAGAGGTTAGTTTTTTCATCTTTTTAGTTGTTTAGGAATCAGAGTAATTTTTTATATTCATTTTATATGATGAAGAAATTTTCAAATTCTTATAGAAATAGTTACTGGTAAGAATTCTAAGAAATGGTTCAGTTGTTTCCATCTCTTGAAAAGAAGTACTTTGCAGAAATAAATTCTAATTGAGACAATTTTATTGGATTTTTTTATTCCTATGTGATTAGATGCTATTAAAATTTACAAAGACATTTCTATGTGTGCCCTTTTGTGTATGCAACTTTGTAAATACAAACCATATAGTCATTTGATAATCTGTTGGATTGTAAAGTGGCCATTTGTGTCAAGGATAAAAGCTATAATTCCAAGTATGATAAAAATGCTAAGTTCCAAATTATTCAGATCACATTGTATAGCACCTGAAAATTGACCATTCAGTCAATTAGCATTTATCAAGCACCTGCCATGTGTCAGGAACTATGCTAAGTGTTAGGGATACAAAGAAAGGACACAAATTTTAAAGAAAATAAAGTTCCTGCTTTCAAGTTTAATCAGGGAGACAACATGCAAAAAAAAAGTCAAGAAACATTTATGAAATACTTACTATGTACCAGGCACTTTGTCAAACCCTGGAAATATAGAGAAAGGATGAAAGGCAGTGCTTCCTTTTAGGGATTTTACAATGTAATGGAGAGACAATATGCAAACAGCTATCTATGAGCATGCTGTACAGATTGGTCTATAGAGGATAGATTGTAGATAATCTACAAAGAGAAGACTCTAGAAATAAGGGGGATTGGGAAAATCTTCTCGTTGAAGGTAGGATTTAGAAAAAGTAAAGGATCATAACAGCTTAAGTATCTGAGGAACAGAAATGGTGGCCAAATTGGAGCAAGAAGGAGAAATCTTTGGAAACTTATTTTGTGATAGGGCTTCTTAAAGAGAATTGTAGATCAAGATCTCAATCAAATGAGAATGTGTGTAAAGTCCTTTATAAAGCTGAAATTTCTATATAAACTATTCATTATAATTACTATTATACTACATGTGATTTATTGCAGGCAAAGTGGAAGGAAAATAGCCTTGTATTGGGAAGATCCAGCTGAGTTCAAGGCACACCTCTGACATTTATTGGTGGTTAATGTTACTGAACTTCTGAGCTCACCAAGCAGCAACCTAAGACTATAAGCTGCAGACTTGTTGACCATCTGCTAAAAAGAGTTTCCACACTGGTAGGTGCCTACAATGAAGAAATCACAGTTTCCGTTCACCTAATCTCTGCCTCCCACAACTCTCTGTTCCTTTATACTGGTTGTAACCTATCTCTAGGCAGCTAAGTGGCACAGTGGGTAGAGTAAAGGCCATGGAGTCAGGAAGACACATCTTCACGCATTCATGCCTGGCCTCAGACACTCAAGTACCACCCTGGGTGAGTCATTTAACACTGTTTGCCTCAGTTTTCTTATCATACTTATATATTTATATGGAGACCTTTTTGGTCTTTCTTTGAATATCTAAGGATTTTCAGAATGTATACATCCCAATCAACTAGATAGGATGGGATGAATTTGCTGGAGGTTTTTTTTTTTTTTATTATTTCTTTTCAAAATGTTGCTTTCCTAAGAATCTTGGCAAGCATACTCTAATTCTAACTTAGTGACCCAGTTACCACTATCATCTTGTAACTTAAAATTATGTCCATAAGCAGCATCCAAATGGAACTAGAGCCAAATAAAATGGTTCATGGAAGTTTGCTATGTCTAGAGTGTTTGCCAGCCCGATCAATTCTCCTATGATCCAAATTGTTTACTGACCTTTGCAGTGGGCTGATGGCATGGTGTTTTCCCTCTGTATACACAGTATAGACAAAGGCTATGATAACTACTGTTAATGGTCCAGTCACTCAGGATAAAATATATCTGCTTCTTACTTCTGTTAGGAGGTTAGGAAGAATTGATTAAGATTTATTTTAATGGTTTGTTCCCCTGAACTCCCTGATTTCCTTGTAATTCAGCACTGCTACCCATTTCGACATTTGCTATGTGTTATCCTGACATCAAGCACTTCCATGTATGCTGTACAGGAGAGGCAATGTGGAATGGAGGCAAGAGAGCAGGACCTGGAGTTAGGAAGACCAGGTTTCAAATCCCAACTCAAGACCTTACCAGTAGTATTAGAGTTGGAATGTCCCTTAGGTCCTCTGAGCCTCTGTTTTCTCATCTGCAAAATGGAGATGATAATGATACCACCTTAGTCACAGAACTGTTGTGAGAATCAGCAGGAATTGTATAGGTATAATACTTTGGAAGCCTTAAAAAAAACAATTTAGTTGCTATTTTTTATCAGCTATCATCTTAATTCAAAAGGAGGGAGACACCTAAGAGGAAAAATAAAGGATTTACTGTTATCAAGGAAAATTGTTGGTCTCTGTTTTATTTATACTCTGGTATTTTTTAGTCTAATCTAACTCATGATAAAAAGCCCTATCCATTTCACATTTTTTGGAACTACCATACCAAAATCAAACAAATGTTCATGGGAAAGTCTAATGTTTGTTTTCTTCTACCAAATAAAGTCATTTGGATTTTGTCAGCAATGTACAATAATCGTCTTTTCAGATTTTTTGTTTACATTCCACCTTTAATTCATTTCAACAAGGTTTTTTTCCATGTCGGTTAATATGACATCTGTATGTTTAAGTGGTGTTTAGTAAGCACTGGCCACTTTTAATGGTAGAAATGATGATATTTAGGGAAGCTAATGAAGATGAAAAGAAATTCTTTCGGTTCCTCTTTTTTAATGGCATACAGAAGGAAATGGTTATGATGTAATGGGAGCATCTCAGTGACACAATCTGGCTCAATAACAAAAATAATAACAATAAACAGATGGTTGTTATTCGGCCACTTGTATCCAACTCTTTGTGTGACCCCATGGGCTATTGTCTATGAGGTTTTCTTGGCAAAAATATTGGAGCACTTTGCTATTTCCTTCTCCAGTGGATTAAGACAAACAGAGTTCAAGGGACTTGCCCAGGATCACACAGCTAGGAAGTGTCTCAGGCCAAATTTGAACTCAGGTCTTTTTGATTGCAGGTCCAACGCTCTATCCACTGAGTCATCTTGCTGCCTCTAACAGCAACAGACAATGACTCCAAATCTGCTTCTCCCACTGTACCAGGCTGTTTATTGAACAAAAAAAATTATAATAAAAATATGAGATGGATGAGTAAGAATAATACAAACTACTGTGAAAGTTGGTGGGATAGAAAAACCACTTCTTTCTTGTGGAATCAGAGACATTTGTATGGAGGAGGCAACTTTTAAGGTAGGTTTAAGGTAGGTGCTATATAGGATTTCAGTAGCTAGACAAGGGGGAGAGAGAAGAGCATTCTAAGTTTAAGGAACAGTGTGAATAAGGATATGTTGTCAGGAAATCTACAATAGTTTTAAAGGCGCTAGATTTATTAACCTTCAATGTTACCTTTGCAACTGAAGTGTACGTTTTATACCTTTTAAAATATGACCAAATGATATAAAATTTAATTTATCTAAGGACCTTACTCAGTAGAAAAAGTGTGCTATTTTTCAGTGACCAGAGGAAGCTGATCTTTACTTTTATTTCTCCTTATCATTGGCTGTCTATGATGAATAGTCTCCCATCTTATTTTAATTTCTTTCTTTTTTTCTAATGTATTTTATGGTGGGATAGGCAATTGGGAATTTTTCCAAGGAATGGGATACCTATTTATAACACTGTTTATTGATAAATAATATCCTTTTCTAAGAAGCTTACATTTCCAGAAATCTAGCCCTTGTATTTTTCACAGTGGTATATACAGTATCTCAACTGATCATGCCTTTTTAGCGTTTAAAGATGATTCTGATTATTTCAAACATATAACCTAAACTCAGACAGTACCCACTTGAGTTAGTGGTGGTATGATTTTGTTTCTTTGAAAAGTTCCAACCTGTCATTCCTGCAGTTCATTTTGAGGGCTCTCCATAGGATACCAAGTTGTAGCAACAGCAGTCATATATAGTAATCGCAAAAAAACAAGAAGACTTTCATAAAGTGAAATTCTCAGGCAAAATATTGTTGTACTTAAGGACTTCTCCTTTTCAGCTACTTCCATGTTATGGTACCTGGTTTCTATAGACTAATGACTCCAATTGGCATCGTATCTTCTACATGACATTGCTTACTCATAGAGTTAGAACTAAAGAGCTACAGGTAGAGGTCATCTGGTCTCACTACTTTGTTTTGCCAATTAGGAAACTGAAGTATAAAGAAGTTAAGTGATTAGCTGATTGTCACATAGGAAGTAGGTGGAAGAGGTAGTATTTGAATCCAAGACCTGTGACATGATATCCAGCACTCTCCACTCATCAGCCAATAAGCATTTGTTAAGTGACTCCTATATGCTGGCCACTGTACTAAGTACTGGGGATAGAAAGAAAGGCAAAAAGACAGCCCCTGTCCACAAGGAGTTCACAATTTCATGACAGTGACAACAACAAACAAATACAGACAAATAAGTTATATGAAGGATAAATAGGAAATTATTAATAGAGGGAAGGTTCTAGAATTTTAAGAGGGATTACACATGCCTTCCTGTAGAAGATGGAATCTTAATTGTCACTTGAAGGAGGCCAGTAAAGCCAAGAGGTAAAGATGAGGAAGCATGGAAAACAACCAGAGTAAATGCCTGTAGTGGGGGCAGAGCCAAGATGGCAGAGTGAAAGCAGAGATGCATCTGAGATCGCTCACAAATTCTTTCAGATACCTCTAAAATGTGAATCTAAACAAACTTGAGATTGGCAGAATCCACTAGGAGATAGAGTGTGGCAGACTTCCAGCCCAAGAGAATCCAGAAGATCTACAGGAAGGATTTGTTGCACTGGACTGGGACAGTGCAGAGTGCAAGAGTCTACACCCAGTCATAGCTGAGGAAGAGCTGGCCCTGGTAAACTGAATCACTAGTGCAATGATGATTCCCCAACCTCTCAGCACAGGACCAGAGTCAGGCAGCACTGGGTGAGAGAAAATGCTGGGCTCTAATAGCAGCTGCTCCTGGAGCTATCATCTCACAGACTAAATGTTTGAAAGTCACCTACTTGA
Organism: Notamacropus eugenii; assembly: GCF_028372415.1. NCBI lineage: Eukaryota > Metazoa > Chordata > Mammalia > Diprotodontia > Macropodidae > Notamacropus > Notamacropus eugenii. Next base: position 285,043,865 of record NC_092876.1, on the reverse strand, counting down.
ACTGCCAGAAGTCAAAGTGGTCGAGTAAACCATAAATGCTCTCATCCCCACTTATTGACCTTGAAACACCCAGAAAATATTACTCCAGAAAAAATCCTGGAATAATGGAACCAGAAGAAAGGGAACAGCAGTCTTCTGACTTGGGAGGCTAGGGAGGCTAGGCTAAAGAAGGGTCCCTCCTGCTGTGGCTGAAGTGGACCATGGCAGGACTGGAAGCATCCTCGAAGCCCCACCTCAATGGATCATCAAAGGATCCTGAGACCCAGGTGAGTGGAGTCTGCAAGCACAAACACCAGGACCCCAGGTGTGCCTTCACACAACCAGGGGAATCAGCAGAAACAAGCATGGACTATTATTCACCAGTTTCTGTGGCCTAGCTCAGCCTTAGGCAAGGAGGAGAATGACAGGGTTCAAACCACTTCTCCCATACCCCTCAGGCTGCAAGCTTCAGTGTAACCCTGAGAAACTCAAAAAGACTTCACCTGGCCTCAACCTTGGCACACACTAGTTAGTTCCAGCTCAGTACCAGGTAAGCTGCAGCATTATATAGTTTCTAGCTAACAGAACCAGAGGCTACAGCACACAAAGCCAGTAACCAGGCCCATAGCCACAAACAGAAGAAGCATGAGACAGAGCCCCATGCCCCAGAAGCAGAGATCCACTTTAAAAGTCAGGATAGAGACAATCACAATGAACAAGAAGCAAACTAGAAAAACAAAGGCCATAGAATCTTACTATGAGGAAAGGGAAGAACAAAATACTAATTCAGAAGAGGACAACATTGACACTATATCTACATCTGAAACCTCCAAAGGGAATATGAATTGGTCTCAAGACCCAAAATGAACTGGTCTCAAGACCCAAAATGAACTGGTCTCAGGCTCTTCTTGGAAGAGCTCAAGGAGGATTTTCAAAGTCAAGTGAGGGAGACCGAAGAAAAATTGACCAATTCTTTTAAAAATAAAATTCACTGAATAAAACAAATCTTTAAAAAGTAAAATTGGTCATATAAATAAGGAAGTACAAAATGTAACTAGAGAAAATAACTCCTTGTAAAGTAAAACTGGCAAAATGAATAAGGAAATACAAAAGCTAACTGAAGAAAACAATTCATTAATAATTAGAATTAGACAAGTAGCAGGTAATGACTCCATGAGGCATCAAGAATCAGTCAAACAAAATCTAAAGAATGAAAAAATAGAAGAAAACATGAAATATCTCATTGGAACAACAACTGACCTGGAAAATAGATCCAGCAGAGATAATCTAAGAGTTATTTTTCTACCAGAAAGTCATGGTAGAAAAAAGAGCCTGAACAGTATCTTCCAAGAAATCAACAAGGAAAACTTTCCCATGATACTAGAACCAAATTCAAAAGAATCCACCAAACGCCTCCTAAAAGGGATCCCAAATTGAAAACTCCAAGGAATATTGTAGCCAAATTCTAGAATTGTCGGGTGAAAGAGAAAATACTGAAGATGACCAGAACGAAACAATTCAAATATCACGGAACTACAGTCAGGATCACATAGGAATTTTCAGCTTCTACATGAAAAAATTGGAGGGATTTGAATATGATATTCTGTAAGACAAATGAGCTTCAACTATAAGCAAGGATCAACTACCCAGCAAAACTGAGTATAATCTTTCAGGCAAGGAGATGGATATTCAATGAAATAAGGAACTTTCAGACCTTCCTGATGAAAAGACCAGAGCTCAATAAAAAATTTGATCTTCAAATTCAAGACTCAAGAGAGGTGGTAGAAATGTTAGCTTTAGCAATAAAAGAAGAAAAGAAAATTGAAGGAATTAAAATAGGAAAAGAAGAAACTAAACTATCACTCTTTGCAGATGATATGATGATATACTTAGAGAAACAAGTAAAAAACTACTTGAAATAATACACAACTTTAGCAAAGTTTCAGGCTATTAAATAAACCCACATAAATCATCTGCATTTCTATATATTACTAACAAAGCTCAACAGCAAGAGATAGAAAGAGAAATTCCATTTAAAGTTACTATAAACACTATGAAATATTTGAGTCTACCTGCCAAAACAAACACAGTGACTATATGAATACAATTACAAAATTCTTTTCACACAATAAAGTCAGATTTAAATAATTAGAAAAACATCAGTTGCTTGTCAAGCTAATAAAAATGACAATTCTATCTAAATTAATTTACTTATTCAGTGCCATACCAATTAAACTACCAAAAATATTTTATAGAACTAGAAAAAATAATATCAAAATGCATCTGGAGGAACAAAAGGTCCAGAATATCAAAGTAATTAATGAAAAGAAATGCTAGGGAAGGTGACCTAGCCAAACCAGATCTTAATTTGTATTATAAAGTAGCAAGCATCAAAACCACTTGGTACTGGGGAGTCAGAACACAGAATGAAACAGACTATTTTCTTTTTTGTTACGTTTCATTGGGTTTTTTTTGTTTGTTTTTCTCTTGGTTTCTCCCATTTGTTATTCTTCTATGCAGCATGACTGATATGTAAATGTATTTAACAGAAATATATGTATAAAGACTATATAAGATTGTATGCTGTGTTGGGGAAGGAGGGGGAGAAAATTTAAAACTTATGTAAGTGAATGCTGAAAACTGAAAACAAATAAATTTGAAAAAAATTAAAAAAAGGATGTGCCTATAGACTTGAGATGGAATATCTTTTTTGTGAAATGGTCCTGAGACCTCCTTCATTGGACCAAAGGTGAAAGAAGACTGGAAAGGGGGGAGACAGTAGCTTAAGAAGGACTTTGAATGTCAGAAGATTTTGTATTTTACCCTAACGGTGACTTGAGAGCCACTGAAGTTTATTGAGTAGAAAGTTGACATGATTAGAACTGCCCATTAGGAAAATCTCTTTGGTGTCCAAAAGGGGAATGAATTAGAGTGAGAAAACACTTGGAGCAGGTAGATTCACCAGCAGGCTGTTGCAATAGTCCAGACATATGGTGCCAAGCACTGGCACCAGTATCAGCATCAGTGGAGAGAAGAGGGCTTATTTGGAAGATGTTGCAATGGTGAAATCAATAGATCGTTGCAAAAGTTTAGATATAAGGAGTGAGAGGTAGTGACAAATTGGATAGCGCCTAGGTTGTAAACCTGGAAGAATGATGGTGCCCTTGTCAGCAATAGGGAAATTAAGAAGTGAGGAGCAATTTGGGGGGAAAGATGTTCAATTCAGTTTTGAACTTTTGGAGTTCAGTAGGGGACTTTCCATTATTCTAAGCTTACTCCTTATTCCATAGCTTAACAGGTGGCCAATCGTTCACGTATCCTTGCAGATTTTCTTGGTTGAAGCAATCCATCTTCTTTCCATTAATTACCCTATTTATAGGATAACTTGACAATGTTTCTGACACTGGAGAATATTTCATTTCCTACCAAAGGCCACATTTGTCAAATTTGGCAGAGAATGGGAATAAATGGACATTTAAAAAAATCACACACACACACACACACACACACACACACACAAACAAATCAATGTTGAGATTTTCTTCCAGAGGTTTAAATATGCTCCTCATTTAATAACATGTATTCCCTTCTCTCTTTGCTTTCTAAATTTTTATAGCTTGTACTTCACATAATGCTAAGAATCTTAGCAACACAAAGAGAGACTGACTGTGAGATAATATCATCATTTAGTAGGTATTTCTTTTCTATCAATTTACTCTGTTCACAAACTATACTGGACACAGAAAAAAAATCCTTCAAAACTTCTGTGTTATTTGTAGTAAGTTATTCTTATTATGTCAAATGCAGTAGGATCCTTTGGCACTCGATATAAGGTAAAAAAATGATTTCAAGTGTCCCCCTGTTTTGTTATTTTACTAGAGAAAAATATGTTATTAACTGATCCTCTTTCTTTCAATTGAAGTGTAAAAGTCCCCACATATTACTTTTAGTTCAAGAAGCAGCTTGAAATCCTGACCAATGTGCTCTAACAAATAATTCCTTTTGGCTGTAATTAAGAGGGCTTTGAAGAATTGCTATGAATTCGTGTTGGAACTCAGACTCCTCCTCTCTTCCTTTGAAACAAAATCCTTTATCACATTTTTCTGAATTAATTATAAAAGTCAAAAATTAAATCTTACTTGTGTCCCCCACATTAATCCTCCCAGATCAGTATTTTTTGGCTCATATTAATGGGAGCACAGACTAGTAAGATTTAATTTCAAACTTTTATAATTATAGTTAAAATTAAATCTTACTGTGGATATATTGGATGTATTATGCATTACTATAGATGAAAGCCATCCTGGGAGGATTATCAACTGGTACCCAAGTATGACATGTTAACTTGAGTAATTAATTAAAATCACAGGATAAAGTCCTATGTTTGCTATATGATGGGGATCTTTAGCTGGAATCTCCCAGGAAGTTTTAAATAGGCTTGTTGCTAAAAGCAGAGGCCACCCCAGGACATCTTGAAATAATTTGGTGAACCTGTGGAAGCCAATTCAGACTAAACTTGCTCTCTCTACCGAAATTCGTTGAATTCTTCTGTTCCTTTCCTACATTCTCCAGTAGTATCGCAGTGAAGTTCTGAACTGGGGAGACTGATTAACATTTAAGGATCTACAACTGGAGAAGTTCTGTTAGAAAGCAAATAGTGAATTCTGCAACAAGACTTGGTCCTTTTATTTTTAAATACCCTCTACTTATTTTCCAAGGTGATATTTCTAAAGCATAGGCTTAACCATGTTATCCCCTGCTCAATGAAATCCTTGTTATGCCCAGGACCAAATTTTGATGCCTCTGGTCCCTTCCTACCTTATTAACTCTGTTTTAATTTGCTTCCCTCTGGTTATACTGGTCTACTTGTCATTCCTTGTGTATAATTTCCCATTTCCATGCCTTTGCACAGAATGTCTCCCTCAAGTCTGCCTCTTGAAGAATCAGTTCAAATCCCAGTTAATTTAGGACACCTTTCCCAGTCTTTTCTTCCCACCCCACCTCACCCCCAGCTACAATTGCTTTAAACGTTCATGTCACTTTCATCTACTCTTCATGCATCTTGCATGTTATCTAGTTGTTTCCATCTTCTCTCCCCCATTAGAATGTAAACTCCTTGAGGGAAAAAAAAACAACAAAACTTTAGTTGATTTTTTTTTTTTTATTTTAATGTGTTTTCCCTTCCTTGTAGCCTCGGAGTTCAGTATCTGGCATATAATAATCCTTAAATGTTTTCTGATTGATTATAAAGGTAAGAATTTAGGAAATCATTGGCAAAGTAGAGGGGGAAACACAATTGCTCTAGACACACTATACTAGTCCACAGAAAAGCTATCCATAAGTTCAAAAAAACCTCTCATTTCATTTGATATTAAAATATTAACATCATATCAAGTGTGACAAATGTAATATGTTAATATTTATTATTATTATTATTTCTTAATAGTCAGCATTTATATTTTTTATTATATTTATATAATTTATATTATAACTTTAAATTTTACGAAGCACTTTATAAGTATTACTTCATTTGATTACCACAAATCTCTTGTGAAATAGATACTATGACTATCCCCATATTGTTGTTTATTTTTCATTTTCAAAAAAGATCAATAATTTCATGGAGTAATATCTTCACTTGCACAAGGATTGGATTTCAGCAAAGCATAGTTGCACAAAATTGTCAGCCTCATTGCCTCAGATTGTTCTCCTCCACCTGTAATGCAAAGGGAAGACTTCACATGCTTGGAGTAGGCATTCCCCCCAATTCACAGATGAATCTGAGGTCTATCAGTGATCCTCAACCTGGTTTAGACCATCTGCCGACAAGGTTTTATGGGGTGTGGCCATTGCACATGCTAAAGCTTCTTGGAGCCATAAGGGAGAGTGATCACTATATTACAGAAGAGAAAACCAAGAAAGGTTAAGTGATTTGTTCAGTCACACAGCTAGTGTTTGAGGTAGGATCTGAACTCACATCTTCCTGACTATAAGTAGGGCATGACACCCTGAGTTTCCTACTTGCCTCTAACTTCAATAACATTATGAACGGCTTCTTGCATTTAGCAGGTCCTATTTAAAGTGGCCTGCCCTCTTTTCACAGACCTATCATATATCACATAAGAAAGATCATAAAAGAATGAAGTTGTAAGTGTGGCAAATGGTCATTATGAAATACAATGACTCAAGGAAATGATGGGCTAATCTGAAGCAGAAGTCCTTTATATGGCGTATCTCAGAGCTCCCAGCATTCCATCAATGTGTCACATTATTAAAAATCACTGTTTCATCAGCTCCCTTGACTCAGGAAGCCCTGTGATTTCAACATGCAAGGCTGTGTTTAGAAATGCCACTGCCCCTTTTTAGTCCCTCCCTCTGATGGGATCTCACTTGTCTCTTCTCCAGTGGTGACAATCACTGTACTTTCATGGATATGTTGTGAGACCTTTTCTTTCTACTTCTCTCTAGTCTCATCTATAGCTTATCTCATCAGAAAACTTTCCTGACTCCTGTCAATCAGATGTGTCTTAGGAAGTGAATGAATTTTAAATGAATTCTCATTTTAAATAGGAAAAAAACAAAGATATATGAACTTTTAACTAAGGTATCAAAGCAAATCGAGTAAAGATTTTGTCCTGTAGACTCTCCGTCCACAAGCCCCTCATGTTCTTTACATTCTGTCCTCACTGACCATTCTTGTACTAGTTTAAAGCCATCAGAACACCTTTTTTATGTCCTTCTAATTTTAGTGTTTTAGAAATTACTAAAGGAATATTGAGTTTGATGCCCAAGATGAGCAGGATCTTGAACTGAAGCGCTCCTCTGATGTATCCTAAAACCTCAAAAGGGGTCACAAGACTTGGAATTTAAGAAGATTGAATAGCAATAACAAATGATGTGACTTGTTTCTCTAAGGCCATGTCAGCAGAGTAAAAGCCCTAATAGGTCCTCAGGAGTTTAAGCACCTTTGAGGACAGACCTAGAGAGAGATGACACGTCTTTGATGTGAAAATCAGCCTAAGGAAGAGCAGAGAAATGTTCATTACCAAATGACAGATCGCTGCATGAAGAGTATTTTGGCCAAATCAATTCGAGTCAGCTAAATCAAATAGACGTTGATAATTTTGGAAAGGGCAGGGAATACCTACAGTGATGAACTCATAACTTTCAAGTACTCAAGAAGCATGATCAGAATTGTCCCAAGAAATCTAGGCTGATTTTTTTTGAAGGAGGCAAGAAAAAGGGAAGGTCTGGACCTGTGATTTCTCTCTCTTTCTGTCTCTCTCTCTCCTTCTCTCTCTCTTTCCCATATGACACACACATATACATATAAATATAGAAAAGAAATATAAGATAAAAATCATATTTGTAGAATGGATAACACTTCTTCTGCATTCATAGGTTTGATTTTTTTAAAAAAATTTTTCCTTTTTTCCCAACTAATAGATATTTATTTTCCCTCCCTCCTACTTTAAACTAAAAAAAATGAGGAAAAACAAAATTCTCATACTATGAACAGCAAAACAAAACAAACCCACAGAGGACATATTCCATAATGTTTGTCTCATTCTGTACATTAAGTCTTGCGTATTGAATTCTCTCTCAGGAAGTGCTTAACATTCTTATTTGTTGCTTCTCTGTAGGTTAATCAGTGTAGGTTGTTCCTCTCCCACACAGAAAGTCCTTCATGATTATCTATATCTGAATTATGCTTCAACACCTACTTAAAATGATCGCCTATTCCTTGAAGCCTTCCAGGATCACTTTAGAGCTATCGCTCTCTCCTCTGTCCCCATGACAGTTATTAACCAAGCTACTAGTTTAAGAAGTTATCACATATTTCATTTTTTACACTTACAGTTTTATTTAACTCCTACAACTTAGCCCCAAGCATTTATCTTCACAGTAAGAGATTGTGGAAAGGTTGTAAGATTCTAGAAGAGGGGTTCTTAGTCTAAAGTCTGTGAGCTTGCTTTAAAAATATTTTGAAAAGTAGATTTCAAAAAAAATGCATCCTTAGGAATCCTATGTGTTTCATTTTATGCACTTAAAATGTTATTCTGAAGAGTCCTTTATAGACTTCACTGGATTGTCAAAGTGTTTGGTGAAACAAAAAGGTTAATAACCTCTTTCTAAAGGGTAGAGAACATGTCTTGTATTACTTCCTATCCCCTAAAATACCTAGAAAGGTGCCTTATGCATATATATAGTACACACATACACACATCCACACACATATATATGTATATATATATAAACATATTCTGCATATAATTGAATATTGAAAAGATGGCTGCCAACCCCAGTTAGCCAAAGAGCTTGGGACCTCTCATTCATAACATTTTGGTTATTTGGGGCCTCATTAGTTTAGAGCCATAAGAATATCTAATCAGAGAAGCAGTAAATGGTCATTCTAAACTAGGAAACACTAAAAGGTGGGGAACTATGAGTTGAACAAATTAAGAGGCAACTGAGTGGGATGAGGAAATATTGAAATGAGTGATTCCTCTTTGGGTAAATGACAGATCAGTACCATCTATCAATCAATGACAATAAGGTATTCTTTTTCTTTAATACTATAGTTTCTATGATTTTTTAAAGGAATGGTGAAAGCTAGACACACAACAAGGGACTATGGCCCTACATAATCACATCTCCAATATGATCCAAGTCATCAGCCTCACCATGACTAGGATAACTAATAACCCACCATATGATAGCCACTATTTCCTTTGACATAACAGCATGTCAGACATCTGTTACCACTGCACTCCACTGCTTCTGCATATTTATATTAACCTCATTGACCTAATATTTGTCTTTTGCTTGCAGCAATGTCATACAGAGATACTGTGATCACTAATTCTCTCAGTTATAGAGTCCACTACTTTTTATACATCAGTCAATGTCTCTAGAAACTCTGTCCATCATTTAGGTGAAAGTTATACTTAGTTTTATTCGACATAGTTCCAATTTCACCCCAAAGCTACTAAATACATCAGAGAGATGACTTTCCCCCCTATGATGCCAGCAAAAGAAATATGCCTAAATGTTATGGGGGAATAAAAACTATAAATTTCCTATCATCACAGAATTGGAAGGGACCTTAGAAAATATTGGATCCAACCACATCATTTTACAGATAAGGAATCTGAGATTGAAGCAGATGAACTGACTTGTCTAAAGTCACATACCTGGTATTTAGCTGAGAAAGGACTTAAACCCAGATCTCCTGAACCCCTGTCCAGTTCTTTCTATTACACCATCAATTTCTAGACCCTGAACTAAATAACTGGCAGTATTGAATGATGACACTACAATGCCTATCACTTAAAGCTCACTATGCCTCATACTCACAATTTAGACAATTTGATTTTGAACAGACTTCTTCCTTTGGCTCTGTGCCTACTTTTGGCTCTCTTTCCTTCATATCCTTCACTATGCTGATTACAATCAGCTTTCTTAAAGTTCATTATCTTTTTGATTTCTCTCCTTTCTTCCCAGAAGATACCAAATGTTCTCATCTTTCAGATTGCTTCCACTAAACTTTAAATGTATCTTTTTGCCCCCAAATATTAACTACTTCATCCCTTAGTGCAAGGATGACAGCTATACTCACTAATATTTCATACAGAAAAAAGATGATGAGTTTGAATGATTTTTTGTAGGTATTCAGGTATGAATTATCACTAGTTAAGTCTCATAATAAATCCCTAGATTGAAATTCTTTTTTTTATTTTTGTTTCTCACTTTAAGCTCACCTTTTAGTTACCTATTGCTTTCTTGAATCTCAGAGCATATGTATACACTTCACAAATAAGTGATAGAAATGGGGCTGAAGAACATGGGGCAAAATAGCTTTGCAGGAATCTCTGATTTCAATTTTCCCCTAGAAGTGAGAAAATAGGGCAGGGTAGAGGTGAAGCACAATGGTACCAATGGTCTAGACAGAAGCAATGGACAATGGCATATGTGTGTTCATCCTTCGTTGCCGAAGAAGACCTTGCCATCAAAGAAATAATGACATGACTTGCACTTGACTTTGTTTTTGAGTGAAGGAGGGCAGTGCAGGTCACCAGCCTCACTTCTCCTCCAGAGCCATCTGAATCCAGTGACCAGATATTCATCAGAATGACTTGGAGATGACCCAGGATGAGGCAATTGGGATTAAGTGACTTGCCCAAAGTCACACAACTAGTGAGTGTCAAGTGTCTGAGGTGAGATTTGAATTCAGGTCCTCCTGACTCCTGCACTGGTGCTCTATCCACTGCTCCACCTAGCTGCCCCAATAAAGACAGGTAACAGACCAGCAATCTACAATGAAGAGCTATTAAGGATAAAATTCAGAAAAGAAATGGAGTAGAAGTTAAAGATGGGATGAGAAGCTTGGCAGGTCAGTGAGCTGAAAATGAGAAGGTGAACATCCTGCCATGGGAAAGAAACAATAATAGAATCCCTCAAGGTGAGAAAGAAAGTCTATTTCATGCCTTCCTGTTCATGAGAGGATGTAATAGCCCTCCTCAAGTATGGCAAGTTGCCCTGTTATTGAAAGGTTCTTACCATCTGTGGGGCTTGGAGTATTCATGCCAGCATAATGCCAAAAGGATTGGGATCAATATTATGATGCAGATGGATGTAGAAGTAGCAAATTTTATATCCAAAGAAGCCAGGGATATTAGTAGTCGCAACGCCCCCTTCTCAGGAGCAAAATAAAGTTGCTACTAGAAACAGAGGCACCAGGAAGGAAGGGGACTTGGTACCATGTGGTGCCTGTCACGTGCCAGCTGGTAAACTCTTGTTCAGTCATAGCATTGAATGAAAATGTTTTTTAAAAAGTTTTAATAAAAAAGAATGTGTATGGAGAATGTGACTAAAGCTGATTGTTCCTTCCATTCTGATCACTGAACATTCATGTGGTTTATGAAACAAATTAGAAAAATGAAAAGTATTCATTTTGCAAAATTTTATGAATAGATGGAGAAAGAAATGGAGAAATAGAAAAATTAATAAATAGGAAGAGGAGAAATCAGAAGAAATGAGTATTTTAGACTTAAAGCTCAAAGAGACCCGAGAGGTCATTTCATTAAACTCTTTCATTTTATAGATGAAGAAGTTGAGTCCCAGAGGAATAAGAAATTTGTCAAAATTAACACAGTAAAGTTCTGACAAAAGATCTGGACCAATATCCTTTGGTTCCACAGGCAGTGGTCTTGTCACCACAGCATGAGAAAGAAAGAAAAAAATGAGAGAGGATGGGGGAGAATAAAGGGGAGACCAATGAGAAAAATTCATTTAAGTACAAGTAAATTTAACAAACATTTATTTAGACGCTACTTTGTAGAAGACACTGTATTAAATGTTAGGAATACAAAGACAAAAAAAAAAAAAACCTATCCTTCTGAATATGAGGAAGAAGAAAGTGGAATAAGAGCCAAATGTAAGCTAGGGTAGAAGGGTAGGCAATGCTTTTGAGAACAAGTCCCTATTAAATATTTCTTTTAAGTTGTTCAGTCATTAAGGTGTGTCTGTTTCTTTGGGACCCCATGTACCATTCTCATCTGTAGGGTTTTCTTGGCAAAGATGCTGGAATGATTTGCTATTCCTTCTCCAGTGGATTAAGAAAAGCAGAGGTCAAGCAATGTTCTGAGGGTCATACAGCTATTAAGAGTCTGAGGCTGGACTTCATTACTCCAAACCTAGCATTCTATTCACTGAACCACTTAGCTGACTCCTTTTAACTTAAGTGATTAAATACTAGACAGACCTGTAACCTTCTTGATATGGGTACTTCTTTTCAAAGGTGAAGACTATAACCTATCTATGTTTTTTTTTTCATTCTGTGTAAACTTTGTCTACAACCTCCCATAAATATTCCTCTCAAATTCCGAACAGAAATCTGAAGGCTTTTGCTAAGTCCTTTTGACCTTATATACACAACAAAGTAGCCTATAGGCGGCTCATGTTGCCCCTTGCTTTCATCATATCACTTCTTTTTCTAATTATATGCAGGTTCATCAGTTTAAAGCTGGAAGAGACTTTCAATGTCATGTAGTCCAAACACTTATTTTATAAATAAGAGAAGTAAAGTTCAGAGAGATTAAATGATTTGACACAGATGGCACTGCTAATTAGTATCAGAGGTGGGATTTGAACACAGGTCTTTAGGACCTCAAGTCTTACACTTCATTCATGACACCATGCTACATCACTGATTCTGTCCTTCACATTGAATCTTGCCCAGTCCTTTGCTAGCGATGAGTTGCAGGCTCCTTGCTTCCACCCTGCTCCTCTCGATCTCTATTAACTCCTCAGACACTATGGTATTGCAAGACTCAGAATCATGTAGCATCACTTTTAGAATATTAATGTGAAAAATGATTTTTGCTTTAGAGTGGAAATAGTATCATAAATAATTGTACAACTTCCCCAAAACCATCTAGCCTACTAAATTCCTTGTTTAATTATATGCCAATTCCTTCTCCATCTATAGTATCTATACAAAACTTGGGTACCAATGAACCAGTTTTGTGGATTATCTATGTATCTGCATAACCAAACTTTGACAATAAACATTCTTTATACCTTTGGTTTTTTTCTGTTGTTGTTATTTTTCCTGTATGGATAACTAGACTAAATATTGAAAACTATGGCTTTCATTATGAGGATCTGCCAGTGTTCTAGAACTTAATGCAATTAGTATAATATAATCTGTGAACGGAAATATTTGGAAGACTGCATCATCTGTGGGGCACCCTTTCATTTGGACTCCACATTGGAGATTCTTCGTAAGGATGACAAACGCTAATTTTACAATTTGCTTGATATTAGTAATCAGAAGATTGTGAGAAAAAATATCACTCTTCTTATACTTTGGTCTCCTATGATTTTTATGTGAGTGAGAACTTATTAAGTGGAAGTTTTTAAGGTTAAACCGTTCTCAAAGATACTTGCAGAAAACAGAACAGAAAGGAACAGTACATAAAAGAATAGAAAACAATCTGTTTTGACTTTGGGCTCCTTTGGTATATCAAGAGGGCCTGAAATTTTTCCCAGAGGTCTTTTCTATAATCTAAGAAGTTTTAGAAGCAAAAGTATCTCATTAAACTGTTATAAGGCATCCTTGTCTTTTGTGGCCAATCATTTTTAAATGTTTTCTCCAGAAGAAGTTAGTGATGTAGGACTCTTAGCAGCCCTCCTCTTGAACTATTCTCCATATCTGCAGATTTCATGAGCAGAAATGTGATGCCAACTGACTGATGCCATTGAAGCTAATGCGTTTGCATTGCCCAAATAATAGAGTCTCTGGAAAGCAGGATTTTGCCACTTTGGGGGATAAGGCATTCACTTATATATGAGTAGTGGCCTTGGGACCTGATTATAGCAATTCCAAAGATCTGAAAACAACAGAAATCCAAGGAAAAAAGCCTATCTTCCTAACAGAATGCATAATAAATAAGAGGCAGCATGATAGTACACAGAGGCTAGTTTTGACATGAGGAGAAAGTGGGTTCACATCCTGCCTCTGATACATTGCACGACCATCGGCAATTCATTTAACCTCTTAATGTCTTAAGCAATTCTCTAAGGCTATTGCATACAGACAGTGGTACAAGGGCTCTGTGTTTTTAGTGTGGAAACACAAGTGTGGAAACACCCCCAAAAAACAAAACAGAACAAAAACATAATGAATTAGTGTGACAGATGGCAATAACCTTCAGACTACAGAACATCACAAACCAGAAGTGGCATTTTTTTTATTTGATTCCAACACTTCATATGAGAAAGAGTACAGGCTATGCTGTTGCGGCACGCTTGTTAGCTTCCTCCTTATTTAACTTTCTTAGCTATGTTACCTTCCTATTTATCTTGCCTCAGTCTGCAACCAGAGGAATATAGAAGGGAAAGGAAAAGATTATTAACTCCCCTCTAGAGCCCAAGGGCTTACACATACCTTTCAATGCTACATTTAAATGACCGTGAATTTGCATTGACCTTATAATGTCTCTGTTTACCCTAAAGTGCACATACCATTTTCCCCTTCTGGTTCTTTGATTTATGACTCTACACTTTCGCTGTAGCCTCTCTTTTCTCCACTTCCCTGTTGATAAGTATGTTTCAATCTGGAGGCAGCTTGTCACCTCAGAGCTGGAGGTCACTTCCTGTTGGTCTTGGTTACTTGGAATTGCTAGCCCCTTGTGTTTCAGGTTTATAAGGCTACAGATATTTCATCCTGGTTATGTACTCCCTGTGACCATGCTGTGTTGTCTATTATTTCAGATTAAGTGGCTTGTATTTCCATTTTTTTTTTCTGGTACAGCCTTCGAGTAACATTGAGTGGCTATTGATACTAAGGTAAATGAGATTAGCCTCCCCCAACTTGAGTCCTGGAAACTAAAACTTCTAAAGGACAGTGATTCCTTCTATGGCAACTCAATTTTCCTTATCATGTATCAGTTCAAAATGTGGAGACTGATGAAGACTAAGCATTCTTTGACTGCCCTGCCCCTTCAACCTTTAAACATCAGCCAAAGAGAATCCAGTGACACTAAAAAGATAAAAGTTATGATAAGTATCAATTAGATCCCACCTCCAACCCTAACTTTCCATGCTTTCAACCACGTATGGGTGTGGTTGCAAACATTCTCCTTTTATATATCATAAACAACTCATTCACTTGGGTAAGTTTAGGGGCACTGGCAAATTTTCTCTGGCATTGTAATTGAATAAACTTGTTCTCCACATTACTGGTGTCTAATGAAGTACCTTGATGACTACAAAGACAGCCTGTGGAAACTTTGTTTCTTAACATCTTATGGAACAAATAGAAAGAAAACTTAAAAAGACAAAACTAACAGCCTTTTCCCCACCCCTCTCACCCTTGTCCATGTTCTCATCATGTAGTCTATCATTATTTGGATGACTGAAAGCTTTAATTATTTACTTTAGGGAGTCCCTGAAACCCGTGTCATCACAAATACTGATGAATTTTCTGGGAAAGGTTTGAAATGTTTCCAGTTAAACTCTTGACTTAACATCTCAAGAAGAATAAAAAAAAATAATGTTTCTACCACATATTTTATTAAACCCTTTAGGTCCTTTTACAAGAGAGGAAATACCAATTAAAGTATAATTTAGCAGAACAAAATATTATCCCATTTCAACTAGTACCCACTTCCTTGAAGTTTATTCAAGCATTAATAACCATTTAATGCAATTTAACTACACTGAGGTATCCGTTACATTAATATCATATATCCATCAGGAAATTAGAGTTTTGTCTCCATGAATTTTGTATTACAAGAAGGTCTTTATAATTTTATTCTGCACTTTATGGTGCCTAATTTCAGCTTCTCAGTCTCTTCCACAGTGTTAGGCTATCAAATTGTTACTAATGTTAAAAGAGTGCAATTACATGATTTATTAAACAACGTAGTATAGTTAAGGTTGCTCTCACACAAGTTATTAGATATATACTGTAAACTTGAATGAGGCAAGGACTTGTGTATCATGGATATATTTATGTGGGGATGAAGCAGTACTCCCACATTTTTTGAGCATAAATCATTAATCTTTTATCCTAGAATGTGCACATTTGCTCAGTGTCCATGAAGCAATATCCCAAGGGCTTAGGACCTCAATACTTTTTTTTTTTTAATTTTTAAAGGGATATGTGGGTTTTCCCACATGCATGCATGGTGGAGCTTTGTGAGTACCTTTGCATCCTCTTTGGACAAAAATTAGCTGGTCATAGAACCCTAGCAGAATGTGCAGTGAAAATACTGTTTGTTTCTATAAGATGAAAAATACATAATTAGGGAATAAGTTGCTACAAGCAGCCTACTATGTGCAAGACATTCTTTAGATAGATACTTTCATGATTCTTTGAGTAATTGTTTCTTCTACTGTTTTAAAATGAGAATTTCTGGCATATTGTATAATGAAACTTTCCTGACTATTTACCTACCCATCCTACCTAGCATTTTTCAGCTGGAAGGGACCTTAGAGATGACTTATTCTAGCTTCTTCATTTTGCATGTTAAGAAATCTAGACCTGGAAAAGGAAAGTAAGTTGACCAGGGCGACTTGTCCAGTTGTGGAACAGAGTACACATTCATGCCCAGGTTATCTGATTCAAAATTTAATGCTCATTTCACTGAAACATGTAGCTTATTTCATATAAACAAATCAAATACAGAAAAGGGAGGTTATTTGGAGACAGACTAGATAGATAGATAGATAGATAGATAGATAGATAGATAGATAGATAGACAGATAGACAAGGAGATAGATAGATGTACAGATAGATATGTAGATGGATGGGTGGGTGGGTGGACGGACGGACGGACGGACAGACGGACAGACAGGCAGGTAGATAGATAGATAGATACATAGATAGATAGATAGATAGATAGATAGATAGATAGATAGATAGATAGATAGATAGATAGATAGATAGATAGATTTTTTAGATAGATGTAGAGATATAAGAGAAAAAAACCAACTTGGAATCTCAACCTAAATGTCCAGTTCTAAATCTATTTTCTTAATTAGAGTATTCTCAAGTGGTTATGTCCTTAAACAAAGACAAACACCTCAGTTGGGAATATCATATATGCAGTAAGCCGCTAAATTTACGGGTACTCATTTTATAATGGAATGATTCCCCTGGTTCCTAACTTCAATGCTTCATTTGTTTCACCTTTCCTAGACAGAATTAAAAATGGAAACTGCAGGTCCATTCTGCCAGAGCAGTATGTATGGATGTTTGTATGTACATAACTATTCAGATATTAGTATGTTAGTATATGTGTCTCTTCATACATATATGTGTTTGTATATGTCTTCCTCTTCTCTAATGAATAGGCAAAATATTTTATTCTGTCCATTTCATTTGGATTAACCCCTGGTCACAGAAAACTAACTTGGATTTTACCCTGGGGCATCTTGTAGTCCACTTTTAATGCATTAATTTGTATCACTATTCCAAGGATTCTTAATCTGGGATTCAATGAACTTGTATTTTTAAATATTTGGATAGCTATTCTAATATCATTGATATTCTTTGTAATCTTATACATTTGATTTGTTCATTTTAGTCAGTTGATAAGCATTTATTAAGCACCCACTGTGTGCCAGGTATTTGTGAAGCACTCCAGATGTAAAGAAAACAAAGGCAGTCCCTACCCTTGAAGAATTTACAATCTGATGGAGGAGAGAACAAATAAATATGCACAAAAACACTATATGCAGGACAAATAAGAAATAATTAAGAAAGGGAAGGAAATAGAATTCAGAGGGATAGGGAAAGGCTTTATGTAGAACTTGGGATTTTAGCTGTGACTAATGTTACTAATGTTAAAAGAGTGCAATTACATGATTTATTAACACAGTATAGTTAAGGTTGCTCTCACACAATGATTTTATATATATATATATATATATATATATATATATATATATATATATATATATATATATATATATATATGAAGAAGCTAATTAAGGTCAAGACTTAGGTCTGAGAAGAGAAAGCATTCTAAACATGGGGGATAAAGAAATTGTCTGTAGTTGAGAGATAGAACATACTGCTGTGGAACAACAAGGAGGTCATTGACAGTGGATGGAAGACTAAAGTTTTTGAAGGGAAAGGTATAAAGTGTAAGAAGACTAGGACTGTGGGGGAGCAGAATGAAGTTATTAAAGGCTTTGAATGTCAAACAGAGGATTTTGTATCTGATCTGGGAGATGAAGGGGAGTCACTGAAATTTATTGATATGAGAGTGACATGGTTGGACCTGTGCTTTAGGAAAATCACTTCAGTGGCTGGATGGAGGGAGAGACTTGAGGCAGCAGTCCAAAGCAGGTTATTGAAATAGTCTGGGCAGGAGGTGATAAGGGCCTATTATCAGAATGATGGCAGCATCAGAGAAGAGAAGAGAATATATTCAAGATATGCTGCAAAAGTGAAAATGCCAACCTTTGACAACATATTGAACATGGTGCAAAAGGTGAGAGATAATGAGGACTCAGGTGACACCTTGGTTGTGAACCTGGAGGTTTAAAGGGTTGTATTGCCCTTGACAATGATAGGTAAGTTTGGTACACCCATGAGTTTATATTTGCAGCATAATAATACTCCAAGAGAAGGGCTTAAGGGACAAATAATGAGTTTAGCTTTCAACATGTTGAGTTTAATATATGTGCTGAGTATCCAGTTTGAAGTATCCAAAAAGAAGTTAAAGATATGAAACTGGAGGTCAACAGACAGGTTGTCACTGGATAAGCAGGTTTGAGAATCATCTACATAGATATAATTAAATACATGAGAGCTGATTTCATCACTAAGTCAAGTAGAATAAAGGGACAGAGGAAGGACTGAGATAGAGTTTTATATGACAGTCATTAGAAGTGAGTTAAAAAAAATACTGAGAAGGGGTTCATTGACTTCACAGGGTATATAATATAGAAAGGATTGAGAACCCCTGAGGTCTAGTAGATATCCTATCAAACAGAAAAGCTTTCCCCATTTCTGACTGGCCTCTTTTCCCAGCCTCTTAGGGTTTCTCTCCATGCTAACTCATGATTTGTTGTCTATGCTACCAGGACATATGATTGAGAAAGATACTTCAGAAGTATGAGCCATAGTCTGTGGCCATACATTAGGGGATATACTCCTCCATTTATTCTTACCTGGATGGGTTCTGATACTTCTGACTTGCTCCTTGTCATTGTTTCTTCCCTCTCTACTTCCCCTCTCCTTAAGCTGCTTCTTCCTTTACTCTTAAAGTTTCTGAACTATGCAGCCATGTTTTAATTAGGCTAGCATAGTTCTTAAATATTCTAGCTACCTTCTAGTTTCTTGTTTAATCCTCTTTTCAGTGGTTGGACAAGTATTTATTTATATGTATGTATGTATGTATGTATGTATGTATGATCTCCTGTCAGGATGATATATGTATCATACTCTACCAGGGAATAATTTTGCTTCTGATATCCCTAATGATATTGCAGTTCTTGGGTAGTATTGGCATCATGAATACTCAAAGATCTAACTACATTCAGCCTGAAATTTCTGGTAATTTCACAAATCTTTGTTTCTCTATCAAAGGAACTGATCTCTCAAGGGTGACTCCAGTGTTGTTGTTGAGTCATTTCAGTTGTGTTCAATTATTCATGACCCCATTTGGGATTTACATGGCAAAGGTTTGCCATTTCCTTCTCCAGATCATTTTACAGATAAGGAAACCGAGGCAAACGAGGCTAAATAACTTACCCAGGGTCATACAGTATGTGTCTGAGGCTCGATTTGAACTCAGGTCTTCCTAACTCCAGGACTAGCACTCTATCCGTTGTACTACCTACCTGCCTGTGAACACCAATCCTAGAAAGCAGCCAAAGAGAGAATAGCAGCCGAGTTCTGTAGAATTGCTTCTACTTTGTCCATAAGCACAAATGGAACTATCAAGATGGAATGAAGTAGAAGTTGCGTCTGGGTTATCACTTCTGCTATAATCCCATGGACTGTCTAAAACTTACTTCTCAGCTGCTGGATCAACACCTGGATGAGCATTCCTAAAACACTGGAAAGTTATCTTTTCTCATGGCTGCTTCTATTGTTGTTAGACCTAAGGTTTCTGGATTGGGAACGTCCTGATGTGGAAAGGTAAAGATAACAATTAGGAACATCAAATATATAGAAAAAATGGCTGAATTTGAGGAGACTTACCTCATTCTAAGTCAAATCTCCTAGGGTCTATTTGCCTTAATTTCACATTGCTTATCTGGAAGCAGATACTGCTATGTAAAAACCACTAGAGTTGGAATCAAAAAGTTCTGGGTTCAGGTATCAATTGTGCCACTTACTGCCTGTGTGACCATGGGCAAGCCATTTCTCTCTGCCTCAGTTTCCTCTTCTTCAAAATATGGGTGTTGGACAAGGTATCCACAAATATCCCTTCTAGCTCTACATTTATGATCTTTGCAACATAAGATAAGTAGAACTTACCTCACTACTTATGTGATATATCATTCAACACAGAACAAATTTTGAGGATTGTCTTGAGCCAAGAAGCACTGCAGAAAGTCACAAAAAATGACATGAATGAGCAGTAACAAGATATTACAAGGGCTCTTTACCTGGGATCTGGAAACTTGTGTGTATGATTTTATATTTTGATAACTGTAATTCAACATAATTTGTTTCCTTTGTAAACTTATGCATTTCATGTTTGTTTGTTTAAGAAAAGATTGTACAGAGAAGGTATCCACAGGCTCACAGTTAAGAACCCTTGGTTTAGAAAACTATCCAACAGTGAAAAGAAACTTTTCCAGTAAGCATAATTTAGCAATTATGGGTTAGGTATTGATAATGGCAGGCCATTTAAGGATTCTTTCAGTTACAAAAGGCCACTGGTTTTATCCCACAAAGTGAAGGGCAGAAAAGTTCTAGAAGAGTTTGAAGGACTCTCCCACATGGACACTATTTGCTCTTTGCCTGAAGCTTCTTAATGAGGACATTCCTTTTGCCTTGAAAGTCATATAGACTTTAGACATTATAAACATTATACCCTTTCAAAAGGGTAACCATGACCGTATCAGCTCAGTTATATCTACCATCTCTACTTCTTCTCTCTTTCACTCATTTAGCTCATCTTCCTGCTATAGAATGACATTGGCTATCATAAACATGCCAGCATTGCGTTGTTGCAGAGATCTGTCTTTTAAATAGCATGAAGTGATTTGTCATCCATGTAGGTTAGTAATTACCAGACACTGCCCATAAAATCATTGTCCTCTCCCTGAACTATGAAGTACTAAGGGTCTACTGCTTCCTCCTTCCTATGTTTTACACATGGCCATAGTAAAAAATGAAAATCTGAGTAATTATCTGGTGAATTAGGATGAAGGAATGGGTCATTTGAGACATTTTCCCTCAGTAGTAGGGTTTGGGCAGAGTGATTAATCCTCAATTCACTTCCCCTGTGTACCCCTAGCCTTTGTTTAAATTGTATAATAAAACTGATTATTGTGTCATTTTTGGGTGAGGAAAAGAAAGACTCCAGAGCAGATTTCCTTTCATTGCCTACTTAGTTTTCAGCACTTCAAGGGTCTCTGATCTTCTTCCACTTGTATATTTGCAATCCATCTATAACTTAGTAGATAAGCCTTAGAGCATTACCAGAGGCAGAGAATTGAGTTTCTTGATTATGATCACAAGTTAGAAAGTGTTGAGGAAGAATTCGAACTCAGGCATTTCAGGACTCTACGCCCATCATTCTATCTGCCATGAAATGCTCCTTCTCTTTGATATAGGTAATATTAGATAAATAGTTGAGATTAGATTTTGGTTGATTCAGGCAAAAATTCCTACTGTTAAAGGAATTTGGTCAGCCTACACTTAATGGAATTTGCATGAAGAATGAGAATTAAAGGTTGGATAACTGTTGTGTGGATTTGAGTAAGGCACTGACCAACTGGGCAAATGAGACTTCATTTGTGTATTTTCCTCTGCAATTAAAATTTTGCCCAAACTATTCAAATTGATTCTTGAAATTGTCACTTTGCATTGTCTAAAGGTATTATTTAACAGCAGAGTAATCACAAATGCTATTTGGGATGTTTAAAAAGTTTATATATATAAAAAATAATGAATTTTGTTTTTCCAATGGTCATTGGCTATTTCCACATAAAATAATTGTTATTTGTCATGAGTAATCCTTTTTATCCTCCAAACTGATGGTCTATAAAACATGTAATAAGGAGAAGTTAAGTCCTAAATATATAGTTTGGTTACGTTTATCTTATTGATGCAACAGTTACTATGATGATGTTCTTAAGAATTAATACATCAGAAAGACAGGATCAGTAGCTTCATGATCTGTGAATAAATCTTTCTCAGTGACTGGAAAGCTCCAGAAAGGAGGGGGTATCCAAATTCTACTTGCCATGTTTCATATTTTCTCCCAAGTTCTCAACCTTCCTATTAATCCTTTCTCTCTGCTTAGTCACAATTCTGGAAAGTTGCTTCCTTTGTGAGCTTCTAGTGGCTTGCTTCTACATGAAAGCGGAGCAGTGTTTTTGAATAATTGGTGAATCGAAGGCTTTGTATATTATGGGTATTGAATCAATGTTTGTTGAATTTATTTGGAAGGGTTCCCCTCCTACTTTCTTTTCCATGCCCAATTCCTACCAGTTGGCATTCAATCTCTTTTTCTTTTCCTTTGCCCACAGATTTTCAAGTTTGCTTCTACTGTTATCTGACAAACACTTTGTTACTCTGTGGTCCCAGGAGTGCTTGAAATTCTAGAGGAATCCCTTATATTTTATTACTGAGCAATCGATAGTAGGTAGGTCTCAGAGACAAGAAGATATGGATTCAGATCCTGCATCTGATACATATTTACTGTTTGACCTTGAACAGTGATTGCCCCTCAATGCTAGGCATCTCTCTAAGACTCTAAGTAGCAAAGAAGCAGCTGACTTGCATAGGTAAGAAGTTTCATCATCTGCAACTTCCCAGTATCAAGGAAATCATAGATTCCATCCTAATTCCCATCCTTTCTCTTCACTATCCATCAAAACTTCTAATTCTCAGCAATCTGACATGAGCAAGGGGGTAAAAACTAAATTAATTCACACTAAATCATGATTCTTTAAAATGTTTATTTTTAAAAAGACAGTGAGTTTTAACTCAAATGAAGCTCTAATTGATGGAATTTCAAACAGTATAACATAGTGAGAAAAATCATTTCTGCCAGTATAGGTGAAGTATTTTTGATTAAGTGGGTTTTCCCTCTGCCTCTCCGATCTTACCTTCATGGATAACTAACTACTCTGCCTATGTTTATTGAATATTTTGACTGAATTGACAACCTGATCTTTTTTCATTTATTCTGTACATAATTGACTAATATTTCTCCTGTTTTCTTTTTTCACTCCCCCCTGCCACTACAGTATTATAAGACCATATTTTCTATTGATTAGACTCTTTCAATAACCTTCTATCTGGATTCTCCCCTCACTCTCTTGCTCTTCCAATCCACTTTACACCACACTGCCAAAATAATTTCCCTAATGCATAATTCTGATCAGATCACCCCCTTATTAATAAAACTTAAAGGCTTCTTCACTGAGCAAACTGAAGACATCTTTCTTAGCTTCGTTTTTGTGCTAGGATGCAAGTATCCAATACCAGATCCAACATACCTTTTTACTTTAGAGCACTGGAGTTGTAGTCAGGAAGAACTCATTTTGAATACACCTCAAAGAAACTTTCTAAATGTGCAAACCTTGAAAAACCACTCTACCCCTCCAGCCTCAGTTTTCTTATCTGTAAAATGAGCATGATAATACTACTTATTTCATAGAGTTATTGTGAAGATCAAATGAGATAACATTGCTTTGTATTTCTTAAAGTACCATATAAACGGTAGCTATTATTTTTGAATTCCATAAAAACTACCTTATTAGGGGTCTCCTGACTTTGTCCTGTTCTCTTTTTCCTCCAAAGATGGCAATAATGCATTGTCTCTACATCTCCCAGTGCTGGAATCCCCTTATTTTGTGGTACCACTGAGATGACATCTCCTCTTCAGAGTTTTCCTGGATCTCCCTAGCTAAAATAAAACACTTCTCAAATGTGTTACTCTGTTTAATCTCTCTAATTTACTCAATCATTGTGTAACGTGTAGTATAATTGTTTGGTCAGTTTCCTTCCTGGTCTACCCTGGAAGTTCCTTGAGGAAAGAATATGGTGTCATTCTTTATCTTTGTATTCAATCCTCTAGCACAGTGTTTCCATGTTTTAGATGTTTAATTAATGTTTGGTGAATTAATGGATTGCTTAATTGAATTAATCAGACATTTTGGTTTTATGTATATATGACCTACTTTTCATTAAATCAGTTATGGAATTGGACAACCTCTTACAACAGAATTTGCATTCAATGGGTAGGTGAAAAAATAGGAAATGAAAATAATATTAAGAAATTATAATCTGTACCGCTGCCCTGATGAGCCAGGAACAAGGGACCTCAGATGTTGATTATCAACAAAGCTCAGCAAGAAGAAACAGAGAGAAATTCCATTTAAAATAATTGTAGCCAATATAAAATATTAGGATTCAAGTTGCCAAGAGAAACCCAGGATCTATATGAATACATTTGAAAAATGCTTTTTCACACAAATAAAGTCAAATATAAACAACTAGAAAAATATCAATTACTCATGACTAGGCCAAACTAATATCATAAAAATGACAATTCTACCTAAATTAATTTATTTATTCAGTGCCATACTAGTCAAACTACTAAAACATTTTTATAGAGCTAGAAAAACTGATAATGAAATTCATCCTGAGGAAAAGTCAAGAATATTAAGGGAATTAATGAAAATAAAATGCAAAGGAAGGAAGGTGACCTAACTGTACCAGATCTGAAACTACATTATAAAGTTGCAGTCATCAAGAGTGTTTGTCACTGGCTAAGAAATAGAACTGTGAATCAGTAGAATAAATTAGGTACACAAAACACAGTAGTAAAAATGACTGTACTAATCTAGTGTTTTATAAACTGAAAGACTTCAATTTCTGGGATAAGAACTCATTATCTGACAAAAGCTACTGGGAAAACTGGAAAACAATATGGCAGAGACTAAGTATAGACAAACATCTCATACCATATACCAAGATAAGATAAGAATATCTTTCAACATAAAGGTTGATACTATAAGCAAATTAGGAGAGCAAGGAATAGTTCACCTGACAGATCTGTGGGGAAGGGAAGAATTTATAAACAAACAAGAGATAGAGAATATTATGAAATGCAAAATGGATAAATTCTATTCATGAAGTTTAAAAAGGTTTGCACAAACAAAACCAATGCAACTACTACTAGAAAGAAAGCAGAAAAATAGGGAACAGTTTTTACAACCATTGTTTTTGATAAAGGACTCATTTCTCAAATATATAGAGACCAAAGTCAAATTTATAAAAATACAAGTCATTCCCCAATTGATAAATGGTCAAGGATATGAACAGGCAGTTCTCAGATTAAGAAATCAGCATCTATAATCTTGAAAAAAAACGCTCTAAATCATTATTTAGTAAAGAAATGAAGTACCACTTCACACCTAATCAGGCTGCTAATGCAACAGAAAAGGAAAATAAGTATTAGAAAAGACATGGAAAAATTGGAACATTTATGTATTTCTGATGGAGTTGTGAACTGATCCAGTCTTTCTGAAGAGCAATCAAACTTCCCATGGCCTTTGATCCAGAAATACCACTACTAGATCTGCAACTCAAAGAGAACATAAAAAAGGGGGAAAGGATCTATTTGTACAAAAATATTTATAGAAGCTCTTTTTGTGGTGGCAAAGAATTAGAAATCAAGGAAATGGCCCTCAAATTGTGAAGTGGATGAACAAGTTGTGGTATATGAATATAATGAAATACTGTTATTCTTTAAAAAATTATGAGCAAGTGCATTTCAGGAAAACATGGAAAGTCTTATATGAACTAGTACTGAGTGAAGTGAACAGAATCAGTAGAATTATGCATAGCTCAACTGTGATTGACTTAGTTCTTCTCAACAATACAATGACCCAAGACAATTTCAAAAGATGCATGATGGAAAATGCTATCTACATCTAAAGAAAGATTTATGGAGTCTAAATTCAAATTGAAGCATGCTATTTTCTTTTCTTTTTGTTTGTTTTATTGTGGTTTTTCCTTTTTGTTCTGTTTCTTTTTTCACTACATGAATAATATTGAAATATGTTTACATGATTGCACATGCATAACCTATATCAGATTGCTTGCTGTCTTGGGGATGAGGGGAGAGAGAGAAAAAACTCAAAACCTTATAATATAAAGGTTGAAAATTATCTTTACATGTAATTGAAAAAAGTATTATTTACTCCCCAAAAAAAGAAAGAAAAGAAATTGAATATAACTTTCTTCAATTATTTGAATAGCTAGCATGTGGACCAAGAACGATCTTTGTTCCACTTGTCCTCAGAAGGCAGAGCTAGGAGCAATGGATTGAAGCTGTAGAGAGGCAGATTCAAGGTTCAATGTAAATAAATCTTAACAATTAGAGCTATCCCTCTCCCCCCCCCCAAAAAAAAATGGAATAGGCTGCTGTGGGGAAGAATCCATCACTAGAATTCTTTAAGTATATACTTGTTGAGGACATGTATCTACATACATACATACATATGTATAATATATACACACATATGCATATACATGTGTGTATGTATACATATGTGTATGTGTGTGTAGATAGATAGATAGATAGATAGATAGATAGATAGATAGATAGATAGACAGATAGATAGATAAGAGTGCCTTGCATTTGACAGGTGCTTGCTGAATACTTTTGGAGTTGGATGTGATATAATGGATTCCACTGGGATATAGGCTGGACTACATGGTTTCTCAGATCCTGTTGAATTCTGAGCACCTATGAACGCCCATAAATATTTTACAAGTGAATGAAGTACTTAACAAGAGAGCACATTAAGTGAAAACAAAGAATTAATCAAGAAAAAATCAAAAGCAAGAGTTATCATAGACCACATTCTCCCGGTTGATAATCCTTTTCTTGAGTGCTTATTGCCCTCATGGAATTTGGAGCAGGTACACAGCAGCATCTTATAGGAGGAAGGACAGCTTCCTGATGTTTAATGTAAGAGTTCTGTTAGAATGAGAAACAATTTCCAGGACACCAATCTACTCTATATTGGTGCTTTTATTATGTGTACTCAGATTAATCTGATTCTTTTATTTTCTTTAATCAAATCGATGATTTTGTCTAAGTAAGGTTCTGTCCAATGCTAATGTATTGACCTCCCCCCCTTGAAATCCTATAGACTAGCATCTATAGTCTCCATTACACAATTTGATAACTAACTATTCACTGTTTTTACATTTTTCCCTAATTGTTTTCTATGTATTGGTCTCCCTGTCATAACCTTCTTAAACTCAGCTGTCAAATGGTCCTCCTAAAGTGAAGATCTGACCATATCATCCCCTAACACATACCTAATAAACTCCCATGAATCCCCATTAACTCCAGGATCAAATACAAAATCTTCTATTTGGTTTTTATAGCTTTTCATAACCTTGTCATTTCCTACCTTTCAAATCTTTTTTTTACTCCTTACTCTTCTCCAATCTCCAATACAGTAAGACTGGTCTCCTTGGAGCTCCTTTCACATTACATTCAATTTCCCAGCTCTGAGCATTTTCATTTGCTGTTCTCCATACCTCTACTTTCTCATCTCAGTCTCCTGGCTTCCTTAATGTACTTTAAGACTCAAGTAAAGTCTCATCTTCTACTGCAAACCTTTGCTAGTCCTGATTAATCTTAATGCCTTCCCTTTGAGGCTATCTCCAATATGTCCTATATCTATCTTGTTTGTACATAGTGTGTGTGTGTGTGTGTGTGTGTGTGTGTGTGTGTGAATTGTCTGCTGCATTAGACTGCAAGCTTTTTAAAAGCAGAGGCTACTTTTTTTGTCTTATTTTTTTGCTTTCCTTTGTATCCTCAATACTTAGCACTGTCTGCCACATAGTAGGTGCTTCATAAATGCTTTTTTAACTATTAGGCTTTTTAACCTGATGAGATTGTAAGCTTCTTGAGAAATGAGACCATTTCTTCATGGGAACACGGTTATAAACCCAGAGGGACCTAAGACATTCTAGTGCAATCCAATATATTACATATATGTATATATATATATGTATACATACATATGTATGTATAGATATGTATATATATGAAAAACCTGACACCTCAAGAGGTTAGATGACTTCCCCAAATTCACATAAGTTAGCAGCATAGTCAGAATGCACATGAGACGCTCCAACTCCAAATGCAGTGTTCTGTCCAATACGTTACACTGTCATCATCAGCAATTTTTGACAGCTTGTTCTTCTGATGTTTAAAGAAATTTGGATTCTGAAATATCCTCATAAATAATTTTATTTTATACGGCAGCAAATGAATTTCCTTCATCAAACATTATAAAAAGCCAACTCAGATTTTTGTTACTCATTGAAGCCTTTTTATTTCTGTATTCTGGACCTTCTTATTTTCCTCCCAATTGATTCAGGTTCTTGCCCCTGACTTATTTTCCTCCCAATTGATTCAGGTTCTTGCCCCTGAGACCTTGAGCAATATGTTTCCAGAATTGGGGAACATTACATCCCAAAGATCATCAATACCATGCCACCCTCACCCTGGCCCTCTTCCTTGTCTCACAGAATTCAGACTCTTTCCTTTGGGACCTTAGAGCTACATGCCACATGCAGGACATCTCTAGAACATGCTACTTCTTACAGTACCCACCTTTGTCACCCACTCTCATTTCAAACTTCGAATCCCCTAAACATTTTATCTTCCTTTATTACAATGTAAGCTCCTTGAAGTCAGGAACTATCTTGCTAATTGTCTTTCATCCCAAGTTCTTAGAATAGTGCCAGGCAGACAAAAACCACTTAATAAATGTCTTTTCATTCATATTGGTATAGCTACCAGCATCTAATTGACATTTTTAAAAATGCTTGCTCAACTAATATGTTGCATTGTAGAGGGCCGGGCTCTGTACCATGGCCCCCTGGTGAGCCCGGAGACGCCCGGAGGTGAGAACCCTCCTTCGGGTGCTGGGAACGCCCCTTCCCGAGCTGAGCTCTGCCTCCAGGGTGGAACATGGGAGGAGCTACGGCAGGGTATATAAAGGGGAACACGGGAAGGTCGGGAGGACTGAGGTAAGCAATAAAGTGCAGTAAGCAACCTCCTCAGGTGTACTGTTTGGTCGTTCCCCTCCCCCATAGGAGGGGGCCGGAACCGTTGGAAGACCGGTAAAGCAGTTGGAGAGGTAAGCTCCAGGCGACAGCTCAGGGCAGGCCCTGAGCATTCCATTTTCTAGAACATCTATTTGCTTGGCAAACTTCAGTATCAAATTTGTAGAATTGCAAATGGTAATAAGGAAAAAAGTGTCTATAGAAGTATTCATCTTCTTAAAATACTACAATATTCAATGGTATATCTTTGCATCATGACTGATTGTTATAATATGTTTAAGGCCAAATATCTGAAATGTATTGAAGAACAAATCTATATTCCTTGAAGAAAATAATATTTACAAAAAATAAAATCAGGTCATTGTCATTATTTGTCCTCGACATTCTCTATTTCTTATTTTTTTTAACCAGAATAAAAAAAATGATCTACTAACCTCCCCCCCCCACACACACACACACAAAGGGAGAGAAGGAAGGGTATTATTCCTCCTACACAGTCTGTAAGATCTTCCTCAGTCACTAGACACTGTCTTACGTTAAAGTCACAGATTCTTTTTGTTTAATTTTCTAAACATTTTACTTTTTAATTTATTTTAACATTCAATTCTTTTTAAATTTTGAATTCCAAATTCTCTGCTCATCCCTCACCTTCCCAACCATTTACAAAGCAAGCAAGGAAACACAGAGTTAAGAAGGTGGAGCAAAGGCAAGGATTCACCTGAGCTCTCACCAAACCCTTCCAAAAACCTCTACATAATAACTCTAAACAAATTCTAGAGAGGCAGAACCCACAAAAACACAGAGTGAAGCAATTTTCCTGACCAAAAAACTTAGAAGTGCCATAGGAAAGGTCTGGTACATCAGGTTAGGGGAGGAACACAGTTGAGTTCAGCCTGCACCAATGCAAACCAGGTCCCAGCAAACAAGGAGCAGGCTTCGTGTGACTGAATCAATGGAAGCAGTGTCCGTTTCCAAACCTCTCGGTGCACAGATGGTAAAGGGATCAGACAGTGGGTCAGAAGCAGATTTACAGGGGTCCCTCTGCTAGCACCAGGGGCAAGACTCTACTGTATTGCCTATAGTTGGACCTGGGTCCCAGTTCTGGATCTTAGTCATGGTAAGAGGAGAAGCACAAGCAAAGCAGACTTTGTGGCTTACAGGGGAGCAAAGACCCTGGGCACAGCTCTAAGGTTGAAAAGACTGCTTGTGATCTCTCACAAATTGGTGAACAGTACAGGGGAATAGTAAACACACCTCCCCCTAAATCATTCCACTTTGGAAGAACCAAAAATTATGGATGCCCAGAATTGCCACTGAAAATAGCTGCATAAAAAACAAACAAACAAAAAATAACCAGAAATTTGGGACAGTTCCCCCCTCTACTTGGGAAGCAGAGCTGCATTGTAGCATAGAGCTAAAAGTCAAGAAATAGGCTGGAAAATGAGAAAATAACAGAAAAAAATAATAACCATAAAAAGTTACAGCATTGACTAGGAAGATCAAAACACACTCAGAAGACAACAAAGTCAAAATTCTTGCAAGTAAAGCTTCAAAGAAAAATTAGGAATTGGTTTCAGGCCATGAAAGACCTCAGAAAGAATTTTTAAAATCAAGTGAGAGAAGTAGAGGAAAAATTGGGAAGAGAAGTAAGAGTGATGTAAGAAAACATGAAATAAAAGTCAGTAGCTTAGGAAAAGGGACACAAAAAATACTGAAGAAAATAGCATCTTTAAAAGAAAATAATAAGCCAAATGATAAAAAGAGGAACAATGAAAAGAAGAGTGCCCTGAAAAGCAGAACTGATCAAATGGAAAATTATATACAAAAATTCACTGAAGCAAAAAACTCCTTAAAAAGCAGAATTGTCCAAGTAAAAAAGGTACAAAAACTCCTTAAAGAAAATAATTCCTTTAAAGTTAGAATTGGGTTAGTGGAAGTAATAACTTCATGAAACATCAAGAAACAATCAAACAAAACCAGAAGAATGAAAAAAATAGAAGAAAATATGAAAAATCTCATTGGAAAAAGAACATGGAAAAAAAGATTCAGGAGAGATAATTTAAGAACTTTTGGACTACATGAAAGTCATGATAAAAAAAAAAGAGAGACTAGACATCATCTTTCAAGAAATCATCAAAGAAAATCTAGAACCAGAGAGTAAAATAGAAATTGAAAGAATCTATTGATCATCTCCTGAAAGATATCCCAAAACACAAACTTCCAGGAATATTATAGCCAAATATCAGACCTCCCAGATCAAGGAAAAAATATTACAAGTAACCACAAAGAAATTAAAATATCATGGAGCCAAAGCTATCATAACACAAGATTTAGCAACTTCTACATTAAAAGATCTGAGGGTTTAGAATATGATATTCTCAGGAGCAAAAGAGCTAGGATTACAACCAAGAACCAAGAATCACTTACCTATGAAAACCTGAGCATATTCCTCAGGAGGAAAATGAATATTCAATGAAAGAGAGGACTTTCAAGAATTCCTGATGCAAAGACTAGACTTGAGCAGAAAACTTGACTTTCAAAAACAGATGCAAAAGAAGTATAAAAAGGTAAACAGGAAAGAGAAATCATAAGGGATTAAATATGGTTAAACTGTTTATGTTGCTACGTGAGCTGATGATAGTTGTAACTCCTAAAAGCTTTTTCATTTTTAGGTCAGTTAAAAGGAGTATACATAAGCAGAAAGCAGAGGTGTGAATTGAAGGTGATGATATAATTATCGAAAAAAATAAAATTAAGGGATGAGAAAGAAGAATGCACTGGGAGAGAGGGAAAGTGAAAAGTAGAATGGGACAAATTATCTCACATAAAAGAGACCTGAAAGAGATTTTTACCGTCGAGAAAATGGGGGAAGTGAGGAGAGGAGCACATGAACCTAACTCTCATCAGAATTGGCTCAAAGAGGGAATAATATACACACTCAATTGGGTGTAGAAATCTGTCTTACCATATATAGAAAAGTAAGAAAGGACAGGAATAAGAGAAGGCAGGGAGTTTATAGAAGGGAGGGAAATTTGGGGGAGGTAAAAGTCAGAAGCAAAAACTATTTTGTTTTTGAGAATAGACAGGCTAAAAGGAGAGAGAAAGAAGGGGAGAGAGAGAGAGACAGAGAGAGAGACAGACAGACAGAGAGATAGAGACAGAGAGACAGAGCCAGAGGGAGAAGGATAAACAGAAGGATAATAGGATGGAAGAAAATACATAGTTGGTGATTATTACTATGAAAAAAATTACAGTGGGTTTCTCTGATAAAGATTTCATTTCTCAAACATAGAAAACTGAGTCAAATTCATAGAAGTAAGAGCCATTCCTCAACTGATAAATGGTCAGAGGATTTGAACAGGGAGCTTTCAGACAAAGTAATCAAAGCTACCTATAGTCACATGAAAAATATGCTATAAATAGCTATTGATAAGAGAAATACAAATTTAAACCACTCTGAGCTACTACCTCATACCTGTCAGATAGGCTAATATATAATAATATGGCAGAAAAGGAAAATGACAAAAGTTGGAGGGGATATGAGAAAATTAAAACACTGATGTACTATTGGTGAAGTTGTGCACTGATTCATCCATTCTGTAGGGAAACTGGAACTATGTCCAAAGGATTAAAAAAAATATGCCTACCCTTTGACTAAGCAATACCACTGCTAGGTCTGTACCCCAAAGAGATAAAATACAAAAAGGAAAAGGACCTCTGTGTACAAAAATATTTATAGCAGCTCTTTTAGTGGTGGCAAAGAATTGGAAATTGAGGATATGTCCATCAATAGGGGAATGAGTGAACCAGTTGTTATATATGATTGTGATGGAATACTATTGTGCTTTAAGAAATGATGAGAAGTCACATAACAAACCAAAACATAATACACACACACACACACACACACACACACACACACACACAGAAATGCTGAGAAGCTTGCTCTCAGAAAGACATGGACAGACTTACGCAAAATGAAACAAAGTAAAATGAACAGAACCAGGAGAACATTATTCACAGTAACAGTAATATTGTATGATGATCTACTATGAATAACTTACTAATTTAGTAATCTAAGATAATTCTGTAGGGCTAATGATGAAAGGCTGAATGCAGATCCAAGATATTTTTTTCTTTACTTTTTTAGTTTTCTAGGTTTTTTTCTTCATTTTCTTTCACAGAATGACTTACATGGAAATTTGTTTTTCAAGACTATACATGTACAATCTATGTCAAATCACTTGCCTTCTCCTTAAGGGTGGGGGTATAATGGCAAACAAAGTAGGATCTTTTGCTGTTTTTCTTTTAGTGTAATCAAGTGCCTCTGATTGAATCTTGCCTTTATCAGCCAAGAGTCTTTACTGGGAGGAAAGTAAGGAAACAAGAGTTTCTTTAACTAGGAACAGTATGTGTATTTGTATTGTTAATTATGTTAATGCTATTAAAGAAGATCTTCCCCACCCATTAATGGGCCTGCCCATTAAGAGAATTTTGATTAGGGAAGATTCATAGGAAGGCCCACACCTTTTGTTAAGTTTCTAGTGAGGCACTGGTTCTCAAGGGTTGTGAGGCCCTTTGGCTCTAAAATAAAAGCATAAATACTCTGAGAGTGATTATTAGTTACTTTGGTGCTTCATTCTGGAAGAAGGTTTGTGTGCCAGATGAGACTCTGGGAAACCACTAATCAGGGCCCCTGCCCCTCTTTGAAAACCCAGATGTTGGTGCTCTCTCTCCGGTAACTATGTATGTATGTAAAGGTCAAACAGTTGGATCTCTCTATTGATCTATGATGTATGGATTGCCTATGTCATACAGATGGAAGCTATGTCTGTTGATTTTGATTTCTGTGTATTTCCTCTGAAGTTGAAGGTGCTGATTTTTTTTCCCTCAACTAAGTGAATTATACATGTGCTTGATTAAACTGTGTTGACCTCTTGAAAATTGCTTTCCTTTTAGAAATGCAGATCTAAGAACCTGTGATAACAGGCCCTCCAGTGTTTGTCTGTCAGGGTGCTTGCTTTTACAGGAGGGCAGTGGAGAAAGGGAAAGAATTTTGGAATTCAAAACTTGTAAAGAAAGAAAAGAATGTTAAAATTGTTTTTACATGTAATTGGGAAAATATTAAATAAGAAAAAGAGGAACCAAGAATGTGATATGAATTATACATGTGAAATCACACAAAGTATATTTACATACTAGGCATATTTTAAAAAAGAAAAATAAAGTGAGGAAATGATATTTCAATTTTAACTCAGAGTTCATTCTCTCTCTGGAGGTAGATAGCATTTTTTTTTCATCATGAGTCCTTTGGAATTGTATTGGATTATTATATTAATCAGAGTAGCCAATTCCTTCCTAGTTGATCATCATTATAGCAGTTTTTATTGTACACAATGGTGTCCCAATTTTTTCTCGTTTTGCTTTGCATCAGTTCATACGTCTTGCCAAGTTTTTTTCTAAAACCACCCTCCTCATTATTTCTTATCACACAATAGTACTACATCATAATCATATGCCACAACTTGTTGAGTCATTTGCCATTTGATGAGCATCTCCTTGATTTCCAATTTTTGCCACCACCAAAAGAGCTGATACAATTGTACAAGTAGGTCTTCTTCCATTTTCTTCAATTGCTTTGAGGTACAGGCCTAGCAGTGGCATTACTGGATCAAAGGGTATCCAGTTTTATAGCCCTTTGTGCAAAGTTCCAGATTGTTTTCCAGAATAGTTGTAGTTCACTACTCTACTAGTAGTTCAGTAGAGTACCTATTTTTCCCTCATCCCCTCCAGCATTTATTTTTGATAGATGTAAGAGATACCTCATAGTTGTTTTAATTTGTATTTCTCTAATCAACAGTGATTTAGAATTTTTTTAGATGATAATAGATAACTCTGATTTCTCCTGAAAATTAATTCTTTATATCCTTTTGACCCCCTACTAATTGGGGAATGACTCTTATTATTTATAAAACTGATTAAGTTCTATACTCATATATATTTGAAAAATGAGGATTTTTTCAGAGAAATTTACTATAGAATTTTTTTGATAATAGTTCATTTTCTGTGGTAACTTTCAGTTCCCTGATAATCTCTTTTAACTAAGTCTATTTTTGCTTTTGCTGTGTCTGAAATCATGATTGCTACCACTGTCATTTTTTTTTTTTTACTTTAGCTGAAGCATATCAGATGCTGTTCTACACCTTTATTTTAACTGTGTATTTCTGTTTGAAGTGTGTCTCTTGCAAACAAGATATTGTTGGATTCTGGTTTCTAATCCTTTCTGCTGTTTCCATTTTATGGATGAGCTTATCCCATTTTAACATTTACAGTTATGATTATTAACTGTGTATTTCCCTCCATCCCATTTTCTGTCTCTTTCTCTCCCTCTCTCCCTCTTTCTGTCTGCCTCTGTGTCTGTCTCTCTCTCCTGTTCTTTCTCAAAAGTCTGTTTTGCTTCTAACCACTGTCTACTTTAACCTGTCCTCCCTTTTATGAAGTCATGAATTATTGACACTTTTTGGAAAAGTCTTTTAGGAAAGAAACAAAAAAGTACTTAAAGGGTATGGATGAGTGGATGGTAGCTAACAGTTTTCTGAGAGAGCATAACATGTATTCCTAGATAGGATAAGAGAGCTACTCTTTGTTGTACATAATGAATTGCCAATGCTTTCTAATAGAGATTGGGGAGAAAGATAACAATCACTGAATTTCTCTCCTTGTGAATGAAGAGGTGATGGAGGAATGAATAAGATTGAAGAAAAAAAAGATAGAAATAAAAATATGAGGCACACTGAGAAGTTGGATGGGTGTTAACTGGGGAACCGAGAGGAAAGTAAATAGGTTTCAATAATATATGTGAGCTTGCAATGATTTAGGATGCTGGTCACCCCTGGTCTTTTTTTACCTGAATCCTTTACATTACCTACTATATTCCTTGATACATACTAAATGGTCAAGAAATATGCTTTATTGATACTAAACTATATAATTTATTTCTTGCCAATGAAAGATTATATTCTTTTTAAAAATGTAGGTGTATAAGAGCTTTGTTCGTGTGTGTGTGTGTGTGTGTGTGTGTGTGTGTGTGTATGTGGCTCAGTAGCACGAGAGCTCATAAGATGCTGAGTGGTGTCAATGCTGGAAGAAAAAGGAGAAATTCAAAGAGCTGAGAAAAGTAGAGATGAAAAATGTCAGAGACAGGTGCTGGGTGGGGGTGGGAGAAAGAAAACTGATCTATAGATCTTGAGCTCCCAGTTTCTGAGTAAGCAGTACTATCATGAGCTAGAATTTTAGCAATGCCATTCAGAGGTCCTCAGGTACTATAAGAGTACAAGCTTAGAATTTTGTGTTTATCTGTGCTCTGTACTGGGAAATTGGACACAACCACAACCAGGACAGCAGCCACGGCTGTTATCCCAACATCTTACCTGCTGTGCCTATGGAAAGTAGGGACATATGGAATCTTAGCCTCCCAAGGCAGGAGATGAGGCAGGATGTGATTTGGGGAGTGGGGAGGGAGCATTATCTGATCAAATTAACCTTCTGTTGTTGACATGACATTCTATTTTCAATAAATGTTCTTTGCCTCAATAATATGACTTGGGATTAAACTCTGGGTAGTCATCAGAAGATCCGGAGGTATAAAGCACCTCTGAGAAATAAAATATGAATTCAAATGGGAGCTCGCTACCTGTGGGGAGCATTACAGGATAACAATATTTCTAGAAATTACCTCATTTATGCAAATTAATAAATTTAACAATGAAATGTTCTAATTTAATTTAAAGATCATTATAACATAAAAATCAAACATAGAAACTCAATCTTCACTCTTTTTTGGGGGAAGAGGGCAAGAAAATAATAGAATGATGTTTTGTTTCTTTTCTGTGATCACTGATTCAGAATTAAGTAAGAAATCTGGCATATAATTATTCCATTTTGACAATATTCAAACCACTTATCTTTTCTATTTCCTATCATCATGATAAGGTGTTCTATTTCCTGCTGCCAAGCCTTTTCATAACTTATCTCCTATGTCTGAAAAACTCTTCTTCTCACCTTAGCCTCAGAAAATTCCTGCTATTCTTCACATCATGACTCAGGTATTCCTTTCCTGATGCCCATGGGTTTTAGTACTCAGTTCTGATCAAATTACTCAGTATTTGCTTTTCATAAACATATCTGTTTATGTGTGTTGCTTTCCCCAAAATAATGTAAGCTTTCTGAGGGTAGGAATTATTTCATTTTGTCTTTACATCCCAGCACTCAATGCAGTGTCTAGAACGTAGGAGGTGTGAAATTAACTGAAGTGAGACTAAGTCACTGTTTGTAGCCTCCATGTATTCACAAAGAAGTTAGAAGAGATGGTGAACAATACCTAAGCATGGTCTTTTCTTAGTTGACAAAAGAGAGATGGGAAGAAAAAACATGCAGAATCACCTTGGAGTAAGTGAGGATGAAGGAAGAGGTTTATTATTATCCTTTCTTCATCTGAGTCCACATTCCACAAGTGCTACAATTATGATTGTACATCATGCCCTTCCAAAAATAAGGGGCAAGAAGATTCCTTTCTCCCTAGTAATACGATGAGAGCCCTAATTATCATCATAATAACACATTTACACAGTAGAATGATTTCAGATTTACAAAGCACCTTTCTCACATCTCTGTGAGATATCACAAATAAGGAAACAGAGGCTAACTCCTACCTATGTAACCATGGGTAATGCACTTAACCAATCTGGATCTCAGTTTCATCACCTATAAAATCAAGGGTTTGCACTCAGTGAGCTCTGAGGTGTGTGTGTGTGTTTGTCCTTCATTGCCAAAGACCACACCATCAGAGAAATGATGACATGACTTACACTTGACTTTGTTTTGAGTAAAGGAGGGCTGTGCAGGTCACCAGCCTCACTTCTCCTCCAGAGCCATCTGAATCCAGTGACCAGATATTCATCAGGATGACTGGAGATGACCCAGGGTGAGGCAATTGGGGTTAAGTGACTTGCCCAAGGTCACACAGCTAGTGAGTATCAAGTATCTAAGGTGAGATTTGACTCAGGTCCTCCTGACTCCTGCACTGGTGCTCTATCCACTGCGTCACCTAGCTGCCCAACCTCTAAGGTACAATCTAGTTTTAAATCTATGACTTTTATATGCATAAATAAAGGGAGATAGGACAGTTACTACTGCCTACTTTGATGTAAAAGAATAATAATTTCAGTTTGTGTTGTATGGTGCTTTAAGTAACTAAGTATTTTCACATTTATTCTAGCATTTGAGTTGTGTCATGACTATTAAAAAAGTAATACAAATATTATTATCCCCATTTTTTTCAGATGAGGAAACTGGAACAAGAGATTAAGAGAGCTGCCTAAGGTCATGTGGGAGAGCTGGGATTTGAACCCAAATCCCCTGACTCCCACACCACACTACTGTTTCAATCCACCAAGCTCCTTTCTCTTCCAGTGACTGTTGATGGGAATTTAATTGGCATACTTCATATTGCAATTACAGCCATTTATCCATGAACTCATTCTCATAAAAATTCCACCAAATAGGCAACATTGTTTTACAATTTCATTTTTATTTCTACCTAATAAAAATGACACATAGCAGTGATCAGAAAGAAAAAAAAAACATAGAAACTACAAAATCAAAGATGCCAACAATTCCTTATACAGAAACAGGAAAACTAAAAGAAACTCTTATTTGGCAAGCAAATATTTCCTAAGGTCTTCTTAGAATAAGTTGTTTTCTTGACAAGATTAATTGTGTGACAAATGACATGAGATGGCCTTATGAAATTTCAGTCTGAAGCAATTTTACTGCTAATGCAAATTATAAATAATATGGGCCTTTTGTCAACTGCATTCCTCAATAATCTAATTGTATCAGACTAATGAGACCTGGGTTAGGAAATGCACTGAGGTTCCCATGCCCCAGGTCAAAGGAGGCTGAAAGCTTCACAGAGCAGATGTGCTTAGTCTCAAGAGGATGGCAGCTGTATCACTTGGTTGACCCAAATAGCTTCAGTTGTGGAGGGAGCCATGCACTTGACCTTTCAGCCAGAGGTAAAGTGCCACCCTGTTGGCTTACAGCAAAAAGGATGGGGAAGGGAGATAAACTCTTCATCTCACTCTGATTCCCTCTTGTTTGCTCTTAATTGTGTGAAAGAGCTTCCTGCCCAGTGAACTGTGAATATTATCAATACTATCAATTCATATGTGGTCAGATTCCAAAATGAATCCCTATGTTCATGTGCTTGTGTGTTTGTGAGCTGTCGTTGTTATGGTTGTTGATATCATGGGAATTTTTAGCAGCAATGAGATAACTAAAAATAATAGCTAGCAATTATATAGGGCTTACTATGTGCCAGGCTCTGTGCTAAGTACTTTATAAATATCATCTCATTTGATCCTTATAACAACCCTAGGAGGTAGGTGCTATCATGATCCCCATTTTACAGATGAGGAAAGTAGGTTAAACAAAGATTAAGTGACTTTCCTAGAGGTACACAGGCAGTAAATATCTGAGGACAGATTTAAACTCAGGTCTTCCTGACTCCAAGCTAGCTGTTCTACCCACTCTGCCATCTTGCTGCCCCACCACCACCACCACAACCACCAGAATGACCTCCTCCTCTTCCTCTTCCTTTGTGTTTTCCTGCTCATCACTTCTCCAAATCAGTATAATTTATTTTACCTTCAGATCTAAAGCCACACCATTCCACGTTGTGGCTGACTTCAGCTACTTCAACGATACCTTTGTACTATGAGTGGAGGAGAGACCCTTAAGTGAAAAATTCCATGTTTTAAAAGTAATACATGACATAAGCCCCCTAACCTTGAGGTTAGGATATATATGTGGGCAGAGATGTAATTCCCTACATCCTCAGCATGATGTAATGTAGGGGCAGGGCTTCATTAGGGCTTTATACTTAATGTCTTGGTTCATTTCCAAAGTCCAAATTCAGAACTTTTATTTCAAAGTCTCTCATAACTTTGCTTTTATGCTTCCATTTCAACACAGCTGAGAAAGCATTTTTTGTTTAACATAGGTCTTTCTCATCACTACGATTTGTGGTACCATGGGACAATAGAGTCCACCATCCCATGCCAACAAAGGCCTATTTCCTTCAGTAAACTTATTGGTGTTTTATCTAGGATATTTCTAAAGTCCCAAGAAAGATCCTTCCCATTTCCCCAGGGGAATGAAGAGTTCTCACAGTAAGCTTTCATTGTTGTTGTCCTTTTCTCATATTCAACTGAAATCCCTTTTCCTGACTTCTATTCTTTGCTCTATCCCTTTGCATCCTGCCAAATGATTCTTCCTCCCCTGAGGTGTTTACATCTTTCAAATATTTGTATGCTGTTATCATGTCCCCTCTTAGTCCATCACTTAGCCAAAATATACATTACATTGTGTTCCTTTAATCTCGCCACATAAATCAAGTCCTCCATTCTCCTAATCATTCTGCTGTCCTTCTATGAAGTCCCTCCAATTTGGCTTTGGGTTCTGAAGTGCCCAAAATGGAAGACAGATTTCCATGTGCAGCCTCACCACTGTCATGTTGAGACTCTATCACCTCCCAGGTCCTTAATATAATGCTTCTTCATTCTGCCAACCAAATTAGTATTGGTCTTTTGGGTTATTTTGCTTTTGTTTCTGCTATATCCCTCTCTTCCTGGAGGTCCAACCACATGCCTGAGTTGAAGAGTTTTTATTAAGTTGTTTTTAAGCAACCAGTAAGAACAGAAAGCCTCCTTTTTTTTTTTATTAAAGAAGAAAAAGGAGATTTTTTTCTTTTCCATTTTCTTGTAACATTGGGATTTTTTTTTCAAACTTTTTCCAGGGAAGTTGCATTAAGGATGAAACCAGACATGGAAAATTTCAGCCCCCTCAAAGGAATGTTTTAAGGACAGAAATGCAGGAGGCTACACTGGAAGGCCTTGCTGTAACCTTACCAAATACTCCTCCATAAGGCACAAAAGCAAGAATTGATTTTCTGATATGTATTTTCTATATTTAAAGTAAGACTGGATGGCTCCTCAGTGATTTGGAGGCATTCTTCTCCAGAAGCATCTGAGACTACTTTTTAACGATGTTCTTGAAAGAGAGAATTCTTCCCCTTCCTGATTGGTCCCAGTATTTTGAAATGACCTGACCTTGTATCTCTATCTGTCTTGATGCTAAAGAAGGGTGTGAATGCTAATCTGTGGGTGATCAACACTTCATTTTGGTTATTTCAGAGACATGGGGGTGTATATGTACTTGCTATGCCAACTTTTATAGTATTTCTTGGAAATTTCAAGGTTTTGGTTTTGGGGGAACTTGATTTGAAATATTTTCCACATTTATTTTCTCTCCCCCTGTGAGTAACACG
Source organism: Notamacropus eugenii (assembly GCF_028372415.1). Classification (NCBI taxonomy): domain Eukaryota; kingdom Metazoa; phylum Chordata; class Mammalia; order Diprotodontia; family Macropodidae; genus Notamacropus; species Notamacropus eugenii. Next base: position 285,002,688 of record NC_092876.1, on the reverse strand, counting down.
TTTTCTAAGTTTAGTCAGATTCTTCTCTTCTATGTATTAGTTACTAGAACCAAGGATTTATGCAATGACCACCTAAAGCCTTGGTCATTTCGATTAACCTTCACTCTGAGCCTGGGCTCCCTAGTGAACTCAATGCAACCACGCTGCTCCTTCTGTGATTCTGCTTTGGACTCCATGGCTGCTGAATTTTTCTTGTTCAATTGAATCTCTTAAACTCTAAATTTCAATTAATATATATTAGGTTATAATATGTCATTAAAGCTTTAGAGCTAATGGCATCTGTAGGATAATAATTTTGGAAAGATTACTCAAATAAACAGGTATCTATTAAGTATTTACTATGTGCCAGGCACTTTTTGTTCAATCTTGGATCACAAATAATCCAACAGATTATCTGGATTGTACACAGACTAGTTGCCTATAGTGCTAATCAGAGATACATACAGGTAAGGGCATTTAGGATTTTGTCCAAAGCTCTGGCTTGTTGAGAATAATTCTTCTCCATTATTTTCCAAAGACTACCAGGTAAGGGAGTGGGATAAAGGATGGGCACAATTTAGACAAGGAGCAAGATAAGATGGTGTTCTCCCTTCTCATGGCATGCCCACTGTTGAATTCTGCACTACCTCCTTCTCTCTTCATTTCTACTGAATGAATGCAGTGCTGCCATGATTTCCACTTCATTGGTTTTTCTTTCAGCTGGGGAAACAAACAAACAAAACAACTAGTTATATCACCATGTTATTTTAACAGCAATCTCTTTTCTAGTTTTGGAATGAATGACTTGGAGATTAATCAAAAACAATTCTTTTCTTTGGGGTGATTTGAGTGAGTTCTTTTTAAAACTTTTGTTTTTGCAGTGACAAGAAAGAATGACTAAGGGTGAAGTGGTTCACAGGGTCTCTTGATCTGCTAAAGCAGTCAGACATACCATGAAAGTTTTCTATTGGCCGCTCCCCTAGCTCAAATGGGTAAACATCTAGTACTACATTCCAAAGTACTAAATGCTTTCCAAATATGGTTCTAGTCCTCTTAGAGCAATTTTGTTCCTCCTCTATTTGACTCAAGGATGAAAGTTTAATGTTTTGCAGCTCTAGGAAAGTAAATATTTTGCAGTGCTATCAAAATAATTTATACATTTTCAGGTATGTAACTCAAACCCGAAATCTAGGTCAAAGTTGTCACCCATCCTATATGTAGTAGACTTATGATACTTATCAGTTCACTGTATAGCTGAAATATATCTGTTTTGTTGTTTTGTCAAAGAAAATGTTAAAATGGAAAAGATCACTGAATTTGTCATCAAAAGACCTGTGTTCAAATGCCTCCCTACCTATGTTATTTATTTAATAGATGTGTGACTTAGGACAAATAACAACCTGGTGGTGCATCAGTTTCTTCATCTACAAAATGATTGAGTTAATGACATAGTCTCTAAGGTAATTTCGTGCTTTAAATCTGTAATCCTCAATCAAGGAATTTAGCTAGTAGGTGAAAGAGATTTCCTCAGCATTAATCATATGTAGAATATGTCTTGAATTGACAATTTTTTTTAATTTAACAAAGAAAATCAGCATAAACACACATACAAACCACAACCAAAAATATCTGCTGAAAACAAATTAAACAAAACAGCACCAAACACTACAAAGAGTTGATGCAAGTTTTGGAATTTATTCTTTGTTGAAAGACTCTATGTGAGTGGGGAGGGAGTGAAGGAGTGGGAATAAGATGGAATGGAATGGGATAAGTATTTAGATAATTCCTACTATGTACCAGAACAAGCCTGGAAGGTATTTGCTATCATCCCCATTTTACAGAAAAGGAAACTGAGGCAGAAAGAGGTTAAGAGATTTGCTCAGGGTCACACAACTAAGAAATGTCTACAGCCACATTTGTACTCAGGTGTTCCTGACTATATCCAGTGTTCTTTATCCACCATACTACCTATCTGCTTCTACTAATACTTTGTGGGTACCAAGTAACTGACATAGCTCCTTGCATTTAAACTGAATTTCTTCCCCCTTCATGTTGTCTTCCCTTAAGCAGATGCAGTCAATGGCAGAGGGGATGGAATGCTGTACTTGGAGTGAGAAAGCCCTGGGTTTCATTTTATTAGAAGTGTGGCCCTAAGCACAAAATTTAGCTTTTCTCATTTGTCAGATGGGTACTATCATGGTGGGGTACTTCCTTCCCCAGGCTGTTATAAGGGTCAGATGATATCACACTTACAAATGACTTTGCAAACTTTAATATTCGATAGAAATGCCCTTAATTATGATTACACTGTGTTCTAGCTTTGCCTTTTTCATTAGGCATCACTTCACACAAATCTTCCTCATATTTCTCTGAATTCCTTATTGCATAGTAACAGGGTACTTGTATGCACACTGCAACTGATTCAGGCTGATACCACTAACTGCAGGGAATGTAGTTTCTAACAACCCTTTTGTCTTTGGAAATTATACTGCCATGTTTTGTTTCGCTTTGTTTTGTTCTGTTTGGGGTGGGGATGGGGGTTCAGGTAGATCTTTTATTCCTGTCAATAACCTCTTTGGAATATAAACCCAGTAGTGGGTTCATTGGACCAAATGGGAATGAAGAGTTTTGTGCTTTTATTGTATAATACCATATTGCTTTCCAAAGCAGCCAGAGCCAAGTCACAACCTCACCACATGCCGTGCACTTTATTAAGTTCTGTGGACACAACCCCTGTCCTTAAGGAGTTTATAGATGAATAAGGAAATCAAGGTCCCAGTATGTGAAAAAAAGTTTAAAGATCATACATAAGGAAGACATACTGAAAAACACCAAACTGTAGAGAACCCCATGCATAATTGCAGAGCTGATGCTGGGAGGAATGAAGTTAGTGATATCAATGATGGTTCATGCTTACATATAATATTAAAGTCTCTTAATAATCAAATAATAATTCAGTAACGTAATATCTGCTGTATCCCCTGCAGGAGAAGGGTGATAAGTGCTAGTAATTAGGACGATCACCTGGGTTGTGTCAGTCCCTTCCCAAGCACAAGGAGGCAGAGCCTGAATCGAGATCTAAGCCATTACAAACCAAAGTCCAGACTGGTTTGAAACCAGGGTTTTTCTGAGTGTCAAAATTCAAGGAACTGAAAGATAGAAGCAAGAAGGCAAGGGCAGACTTAGAGTTCAAGTTAAGGATGTCAATACTACAGCAGACAGCCAGAGACAGGAAGGTCAGTGAACTGGACATTTGCTTGGCTGATTGACCCTTGAGAAGTTCTGTCTTTTGTCTCTCACCACTGAATTCTTCACCACTCCTGGCCTATGGGATATGACTGTTACTTGGCTTACTGAATGGTGGGAGCTTTGGAAGTGGATACTCCCTGGTAGAGGCAATTGGGACACTACTGTGCACAACGGTAGAACATGCTCCTTAAAGTATTTTTCCAGGAGAGGGTTATAAATTTGTACTGATCTAATGTTGGTTTCCCATATGCCCAAGGATTTTTTAAAATATATGGCCAATGGTGGACTAGAACAAAGTGAAGGTGATAGGGCCACCCTCACCCCAAACGAAATAAAACAGCAGCATAATTTGCAAAGATCAAATATATTATTTTGGCCTCACTCACATCTTACTCTAACCAGCCAAGGTAATCAGTTAAACACTATTAAGTTCATACTATAATATATAATAGTAGGTTAGGGGTTCAGGGAGATATCAAACTTAAAGTTTGCAAGGAGGACAGTGACATAGAAGATATATTACATATCTTGTTATACAACAAATACATTAGAGTGTTACAGAACAAAGTGAGATAATGTAAGCAAGGCTTTGCAAACCTTCAAATACTATAAAATATCTGTGATGGTGATAAGGAAGAGGAGATGAGGACTGAAGCAAAAGATCAGTACCAACCTGAGGGATGCAGAACAATTTCCTGCAAGTGACCTTGGGCTCACCTAACATACTGGTAAGTCATCAATGGACAATGCTGGGGAAGGATGTCACTCCATGCATAAGGGAACACCCAAAGCAAAAGAATCTACGCATCAGAGGGCAGTTCATGTTCAGATCTTCCAATCAAGCTGGAGTATAGAATGCAGAGGGGGGCAATATGATATTTTTGTAGGAAGTGAGAGTAGTGCTAGATTGTGGAAAATCTTTGAACGCAAAAAGAAAAAAAAAGATAAAAAAACGCTAAAAAAACAGGAAATTACTGAACGTTTCTGAGCAAATGTATGATACAAAAAAAGTTTATGCTTAAGGGAAATTATTCTGGCAGTGATATGAGGGCTAGACTGAATAGGGGAAAGAGTTATGGCAAGCAGGCTTGTTAGCATATCTTTGTTGGAAAGGAATTGGGAGGTGAGAGTTAACCTTCCTTAACTGTTAAAAGAGCAGCTGAGATTGTTGCAAGCAAAAAAGTTGTTGTACCGACCTGAGGCAGATGGGGTTAACTTTGCCTCCAAGTAGATTGATCTGGGACACCGCTGTGGGTCCTTTGGGAAAGAGGCATATAAAAGTAGCTTTTAAAACTTTGGCAAGGAGCTCCTGAGACCCCAGGGAAACTTGCTGACTGATTTTTAGCCTTCTGGTTGGTGGACTTTATTTTTTTCACCTAGACTGCTTTTAAGCCATCTTGAGATTACTTCTACCTGAGAGTACTATAATATGATTTCAGTAAAAAGGATTACTTGTACAAACCAGGGGTAGGGAACTTGTGGCCTCCAGGTCACATGTGGTCTTCTAGATCCTGGGCTGTGGCCTTTTGCCTGAGTCCAAATTTTACAGAACAAATCCTTTTATTAAGGGGATTTATTCTGAAAAGTTTGAATTCAGTCAAAGAAAAGCATTTGAGGACCTAGAGGACCATATGTGGACTAAAGGCTGCAGGTTCCTTGCCCTCCCCACCAGTAAACCCTTTAGCTCCTAGTTAGCCTAGTAGCAGATAGAGATTCCTGACATAATATAGCCACATGCAAGGCAGGGAGAAATAATGACTTCTGCTGCCTTAATATAGTGAAATAGAGGGAACAGAGAGATGAGGAATGATGCAAGAGAAATGCTGGAGAGTCATGAGCTACAGCATTTTAGAAATTATGTCTTAATCCTTCTGATTTAACCCTACAAACCTGAGAAGAAGAGGAGCTAGCTATCCTCTGGAGACTCAATGTATTTTTTTCTTTTTTTTTTTTAGTACATATGATGTTATTTCTTCAAATTTTTTTCTAAATTACATGTAAATAAAACTTTTTAAATATTCATTTTTGAAAATATTGAGTTTCAAATCCTTTCTCTCAACTTGAGAGAGAAAGCAATTTGATATAGATTATTAGATATGTAAAGTCATGCAAAATATTTCTACATTAGCCATGTTGCAAAAGAAAGCAGAAAAAAAGAAATAACAACAACAATAAAGTAAATGAAACTATATTTCAATTTGTATTCAGACTCCATCAATTCTTTCTCTGGAGATGGATAGCACTTTTTCTCACAAGTCCTTTGGAAGTATCTTGGATTGTTGTATTTCTGGGAATAGCCAAGTTATTCACAGTTGATCATTGTTTCAATTGTTCTGCCTATTTCACTTTGCATCAGTTCATGTAAGTCTTCCTAGCCAACCTAGTAATTCAGTGTAAGTTGTGAGAAGAATCCCCAAACCTTTGTGCTAGCTTTGCAAAGAATTCTAAAATACTTCATCTTATTTGTACTTCACCACCACCATTTGACTTATAATTATCCCCATTTATCAACTTTAAAGAAAACCCTAAAATCAAGGAGAATAAGTAGGCTGCCTCTAGTCACTTATCTAGTAAGTTATCAGAAATGAAATTAGAACCCAAGTCTTGTTGATTCTGACTTCAGCATTCCATCTACTAAATCATAATGACTCTTATACATATATCCACTGAACTATACTGACCTAGATCTTTTGGAGCTATCTATATATGGTTGGTCATCTACATACATAGGTAGTAATCATAATTTTAAAAATCATAGTTTCTGAGCCCAGACTTTTATTTTTTCTTTCACTTATTTTACATAGCAATGGGACTGAAGTTGAAAAGAAAAATACATATTAATGTTCCAAAAGATTGTTCTCCTTTCATTAAACCATAACACAATTATGGCTTCACAGTTGATAGAACTTTGGGCCTAAAGTCATGAAAACTTGAGTTCAGATCCCACCTCAGACACTAGTTATGTGACCCTGAACAAGTCACTTTACCTCTTCTGCCCGAGTTTCCTCAAATGTAAAATACAGATAATAAAAGCACCTACCTTTGAGGGTTGTTTTGATGACCAAATGAGAGATTGTGAAGCACTCAGCACAGTGCCTGGCACCTTTATGGTTCAGTTCAGTTATGTCTGACTCTTCATGACCCCATGAATTTTGTTCATGGGGTTTAGTTGGCAAAGATACTGGAGTGGTTTGCCATTTCCTTCTCCAGTAGATCACCTTTTGTCAGAACTCTCCACTATGACATATCGATCTTGGGTAATTCTGGATTGCATAGCTCATAGTTAATTGAGCTCTGCAAGTCACTCCACCACAATAAGGTAGTGATCCAGGAGGCATCTTGGCACATAATAAGTGTTTAATAAATGTCTAACTCTTCCTTCCTTCCTTTCTTCCTTTCTTCTCTCTTAACTCTTGACAGAGAGGTAATGTAAAATATGTGAAATGAGAAAAACTTTTAAATGTCGTAAATATGGGAATTTCTTTTGCTGACAGATCATTTTTATTATAAGATTTCATTTTTTTCTAGAGAAGGAATGAAGTAGAAGGGATAAAAAGTAAATGCTTCATAATTGATAACATTTAATTAAAAAGCCATAGCATATAATATTTTCTCAATTGCCCAACCCTCTTTCCCTGATAGGCTATATCTTACCAATTTTCCTTTGTAGTATTCTCATTTTTCTGATGATTTGGTTATCCAAATTCAGTTATTCCCTTACAAATCAAGGCTTAAGCAATGGTATGTTTATGTCACTCCTAATTACATGTATATCTTATTTATTTGTCCAAATTTTATATATATATATATATGTATATATATCTCAAATAAATGATGACAATTTTTCAATGACAAATTAGGAATCTATCATAAAACTGTCAGGGTCAGAGCCATATCCCAAAAGATAAGTGATTAAACACATAGACATTTTTCAAAAGAATTGCAAACTACAGGTGTCCATAAGAAAACATGCTTTAAAATATGAATAAGAGAAATCAAAATTACTAATTGCTCCTATGACTGCAGTTGAAGTCATCTGGTAGTATATGACTCACAAAAAAAAATCAATGATTATTACCCTAGGTCAAGACAGACTGAAGATGTGATTCAGCATCCATCAGAACCATAGCTCACAAGCCCTTTCCTTATAATTCTTTTACTATCCCAACTGAGAAAGGACACATTAGTTCTGAGCAAAAGTAGTTTAATTGAATAACCTAACAAATTAAATGATAAGAAAATGCTACACACCCACATCTCAAACAAAATTCTGTACCCTCAATCCCTCAGTTACCACCCAACCAATGAAGAGAATGCATACTCAGAAGATGGGTATGCCAGGGAAGACAATTGGAGGGAACATGTTCTAGCACACAAAGGCAGCAGGTGCGTATATTTAAGGATGTGTTCAGCCAGTAATTACACATCGGGAGAACTCACATCTGTTGTTGAACCAAAATTGCTTATTGCTGTACTTAATGTCTCTGCTTAAGCGGAGTATCCCCAATCTCCAGTGGGCATCTCTACTGGTCTAATGTCCCTTCTAATGGTCTTCCACTTCTTGGGAGACATCAGCTGCTCTCTACTACCATCTGCTGGAGGTGAGTGTTTGGCTAGTAAACAAAGGAAGTCTAAAGCTACTTTAGCAGAGCTATCTCACCTGGCCAGGCAATGTCAACAGAATGATCAAAATAAAATGGTCCATTATTTTGACAACTCTTTTCTTCATACAGATAAGGTCCTTGACCAATGCCAAATACCTGACTTAAGGTTAGAAAATTCTTATTAATGCTTGTTAAATATCAGATTGTCCTTCTATGGGGTCAAAATCCAATTCAGAAACTCCACCCAAAAAACTCACATAGGAGCTGTGTGGAAGCCATAATGTGGAGGTTCCCTCAAGCTCTGATTAGCATTTGAAATAACTTGGAGCAAAAAGAAAAGGGCTAGTCAGAGCTGTGTTAAACTTATACCTTTTTTTCTATATTCTTCCCTAATGACAAAGTCACTGGATATTAGTGTTCTTGAGATCACCAAAATATTGGTCTCTCAGTACTTCTTGAAGTCAATTTGATTTATATCAATTTCCCCAGATGTTGGCACTCTGGATTCCTAGCCAGGAGACTTTACTCATATCGAATCTCTCTGAATTGTTCCACTATTTCTGTTCTATGAGATGCTAGCTGAAAGAAAATTCACTGTCACACTACTGAATAAAGCAACTTGATTCTCTTTTTTTCTCTCTCTCTCATTATTTATATGCCACTCCCTTTCCCTGACTTCTTCTGTCTCCTTCTTCTACCTTCTCTCTTTCAATTATCTGACCACATATACCCCAAAAGGATGCATGTGTATACATATCAATAGGTGGGAGGTTTCCCACAGTTTCATTTTCCAGCCACTTGTCACTGGACTCCACTGAACATTTTGATCTATGAAATGCCAGATGGCAGCCATGCTTGTAGTATTTTCGTAGGGAAATAATTTGGGACAGATTTCTAGGGAATTCTCTGGCACGTGACAATGAAGAATTCTTTCTGGAAAGGTAGTCCTGGCTATTGCCCTTTGGTCTTTCTACCCTCCAATAAATCTTCTAGGGGGGCTAGGTGGCATAGTAGATAGCGTGTCCTTAAGTCAGAAGGATCTGAGTTCAAATCTGGCCTCAGATATTTAGTACCTGTGTGACCTTAGGCAAGTCTCTTAATTCTCTTTGCCTCAGTTTTCTCATCTATAAAATGGAGAAGGAAATGGCAAACCTCTCTAGTGTCTTTTCCAAGAAAACCCCTAAAGAGGGTCACAAAGAGTCAACTGAATAATAACGATGAGCAAGCAGGGTTCAAACTGTTAAGTTTTATTTGTTTGTTTTCTCTACTGGGCAGAGGGAAAAAAGGTAGAAACTGATTGCGCTATTTTAATGTCTTGGTGAATTAATCATATAAAGCCAAATTTCCTTCTCTGAATTAGAGTGGGGGACAAGGGGGAGATTCCCATGAAAATGCCTCAGGATCCTCTCTTAACCCACTAAGTACCTCAGATTTTCTGCAAACATAGAAGTTTGATGGAAATTTTTCCAACAGCTTAGCATTGCTGACTGGACATCTTTACATGACAAACACCAGATGGAAAAAATCAGTTGAGAGTCACACAAGCCTGGGATGATTTTACTCTTACATTGTCATATTCTGTTAATTATTAAAAAACAAAAATAAAGACCCACTATTGCTTCACAATAACATTTGTGTTAGCAGAATATAACACAGAAAATACTTTAGCTAAAAGTTTATGCTCTAATCTGCAGGGGCAACTTCAAAACACATTAACTGTCTGTATGATTTTTAAAGCAGCATTTGGGTTTCCAGTAATGCTTTTCACCACTATTCTATTTGCAGATTTCCTGCTTAACTGCTGTCTGCAAAAATATTGTAATAACATAGCTTTTTTGATTAACAAGCAACCAATAACCAAGAACGCATAGTGACTATCATCCCTATGTAAATACAAAGCTTATTTTTGCTCCCTAATAGCTGCACATAACAATGAAATGCTCTTGATAAGTTTCAAGAGGCTAAGACTAAGAAATCAATTTAGTGAATGCCCTTTTCAATGACCGCACAGCATGGCTACGGCTGTATCCTGACATGTTTGCATTGTTATTTGGCTGTAAACAAAATGAACAGATCTGTCATTGAAATTTAAACAGATAGAGATTGGTTACATAAACTGAAAGATTCTAAACCCAGTACAGTACAATCAACAGTCTGAAGAGGCTTGTATAGATAAACAAAGTTGGATTTCTTTTCCAGAGAAGGAGGATTAATTGTGAAAATCATAACCTTTGGCTTTTGTTACAAATTCTGAGGAATAAAAATAAAAGTGCAAAAAAAGTGAGACTTTAAAAAGATTAACATGAAGCAACGTCTAAATCTTTATTTATGGCATTAAACTATATATATTCACAGTGAGGGGCAGGTAGGGGTGATTGTTATCTTTATGTAGCAATAATGCAAATTCCATATACTTTTACCCTGCCAAAATTCCACCCTTTGATTCCTAAAAAAGCAGAAACTGTTTTCAAGGTGGGTAGCTAAAGAAAACATGCCTATTTAATGGAACAAAATAATATTTTTCAAATAACTATGTCAGGCTAACAGTACTTATCCATGCCTTTTCTTATAGGTGTTTCATCCTGAAATTCCATTTGAGAATGCCTTCATCCTTATTACAAATCAAGTACGAAAGGCTTAGATATCAATTTGTGCTTGTGTCAAACAGACATCTCTATAGGAATCTCCCACAAATTTTGACAAATGTTTCCAAATTCTTAGCAAGAAAAATAGACATATTGGAGGAGAGGAAGAGAAAGATCACATTCCTATTTATGTATCAGTGCATTCATTGCATTAGCTTAGCATGTATTTGTGATTATTAATAATAATCAGTGTAATTTGGTAGCTGAAATCTAAAGGAATAAAATTTATTTATGATTGCTTGTTGTCCTAAATGGTTTATATTTGTGATTAGACATAATTAATACAAAACTACCAGAGTTAAATTAATAAGTGTTTACTGTATCACCTAAGGAACAATTCTTCTGAAAAGGAAATATTTAACCCTGAGTCCTCAAATGAATTTTACAAAAACTTAGTAAATGAAAATTTTTAGACAAATATTTAAACTGAAGTCCAAATAATAGTCAGTGGTACAGAAGGAGCTAATTGAAACTCTACTTTTCCTCTTTCTTTAGTACTAAGAACTATCATATTAGAAATATTAAAAGCAAAAAATCTCACAAAGATAACTGATAAATAAAAGCTACACATTGATAAGCTAGATAAAAGACTTCCTGTAAAACCATGAAGGCCTCTTTTCCACAAATCACATAATCCTAAATTGCCATACACAATCTAATATGGATAATGACTTTAGCTCTCTAAGAAAAATCAGGACATTCCCTTCTGTTTAACTCATCACGTGATGCTCAAATTCTTAGTCTGAGACATGCATGACTCAGCCTTTGAGGGTGTTTCTCAGAAAAAAATTGAAGTCTGATACATATAACTTTAAAACAAGCAATATTACTTTATAATTTGTATGAGTATTTTGTATTTTCCTCTTCGTATACATATAATATCTCTCCCAATCCCAGTACTATGTAAACTCCTTGAGGGATTATTAGTATCCTGTGTTTTTACTCTTAGAACCCAATACATTGCCATTTATACAGTATGCAATGAGGAATACTTGGTGATTTCACTCCATTCAATCAATCCTATCTTCAGATTTATTCTATTTTTCTTTAATTATTTCATATATTTTAAAGGAAATAATTTCCCCTATATTGCAAATTATTCATAGCAGTATCTTTGTGGTAGCAAACAACTGGAAACTATCTCCATCAGTTGGTGAGAGAACTAAAGAGCCATGGTACATGAACATACTGTACAGTAAGAAATAACAAATAAGAAGCATTCAGAGAAACACAGGAAAATGTATATGAACTGATGGAAAGTATAGTTAAGTGCAACTAAAAGACCAAAATGCTAAATGACGGTGTTAATGTAAGTAAAGATAACATTAAAATTAAGTTGAATGTTGAATATTCTAGTTACACCAGATTTGGTTGTGAGTAATCAGTAACAGAATATACCTTGATTCTGTGGGCAAAGAGATGGGGACAATGCATGGAGAATATTTTGTTGTCAGACGCAGTCAATGTTACAAGCTCATTTTGCTTAATTCTCCCATATGGGAGAGTCTTATATTTGGGGTTATGGTGAAAGGAATATAACCATAAATGACTATAATGTAAAAACAAAAAGGTATTAATATAGCTTACTTTACAAAAATAAAGAATAGGTCTTACAATATCTATTGGATTTTTTATTCATGTTAATCTTTAGACTCTGTGTATGATAATACATGCATATACACACACATTTTGTTTTGTTTTGTTTGGAATATAGAGACACCTACTTCACTGTTTGACAGTTAATCTATCAACTCTTCTACTTTTACCGAAATAGGAAAGTTTTCTGAGAAAAATAATAACGAAAGAACAAAACAGCAAAACCTACACAAAACCAACCATTAACTCATAGGTGAAAATAGTACTATTTCACTAGGAGACACAATCTAGAGAATGAAGATTCCTTTCTTTTATGGTTAGGAATTGAGCTATGAGTTCAATTTTAATTACTTTCAATATTTTGAAGAAAAATTAAAGGGCTCCAATTTTTTGTAGACTTATAATTGCACATGTGTAACTTTTTTCAGCCAAACTAAATGAAGTATTTTATCATGCAGAATTATTGTACTGCACAAACACTGCTGCCAGATTGACAGGGTAGGCTGTAATGGCTCTGAAAGAACTGTGATGATTTATAGGGTCTCTAATCCGTGAACTAAAAAGGATTTGCAAGATAGATGAGCCAACTTGGCCTAACAGGTCAAAAATTCACTTTTTAGAAAGTTGCTAAATATGGCATTGGGTAAATAATAAGCATTTTCAAATTGAGCACACCACTGTTACTCATTCTTCAGAACCATAACAAACTGTCAAGTAAAGAAGCAAGTTTTCCCATAAGTAATGTACATAAGCGTTGGTCTTGATTTCTCTGTCTCTGTCTCACTCTTATCTCTCTGTCAGTGTCTCTATCTCCATGTCTGTGTCTCTTGAATTCTTTCCCCGTTCCCTTTCCCATCCCCCTGCTCCTACCTCTGTCTTCGTCCCTCTTCCCCGTCCATTCTTTTCATTTTCTCTCTCTCCCCTCTTTCCTTCTCTTTTCTGTTCTTTTTATCTGCTCCCTAGTTTACTCCTCCCTTTCTTTTCCTTTTTTCCCAATCAGTGAAGAAGGAATGGACCAGTGGCTTGCTTCTGGGAAATTCCACTAACTTTTTCAGGCCTAGTACATATTTAAGCTATAATGACCCATGCTCAGAGACCAAACAATTGTAAGAACTAGTCCAAAACTGACACCTACTCACACCAGTTGGTGCAGTTACTGTGGCAATTACAATGAGGAATCCATCTGTTTTTTTCTGCTTATGCCATTGGCTATGTGAAAATCAATGTATTGGCCTGACCAAATGTTACAGCTCAAGTTTTCTGAAATGGTTTACTCTTTTCTATGAAAGAAGTCCATGCTAAAAAAGTCGTATCAGGAAATTTGGAGTAGATTCATTGACTGTTAGTAACATCTAAGAACTGATCTATATTTCCTTTCCACTGGGTGTAGCAGATGCAAATATTTCTGAAAATCAGTAAAGTCATATATAGTACAACTGAAAAGAGTTGAAACCTCTTGGAATATTTGAAAACATGTGAACCTTTTAAAAGGCAATTTGGCATAGGGAGGACCATGGTTGTGGAATGTTGTATATAAGCTGTGAGACTATTTTGTCATTTGGTTTTGCTTGACTGTTCTTTGTTACAGGGAATGATCAGGGTTTGTGGAGCGCTTCGGAGAGTAGGAGGAGGGAAAGTATGAATTGTAAAATGCTTATGATGTAAAAGCAAAAGGCATCACAAATATCTTAAAGACATTTTGACCTAATAGTTAAAATATATTCTACTACATACCCTGTGCTTGAACACAAATATTTATTTCTTATAGGAAATATAATTTAAATCTTATTTCTTTTCCTGAAGTGGTAGAATTTGTGTTAGATTCATCTACCCTCTCTCCCCCATTTTCCATTTTTCCTAGTGTCTAGTGGCTAGACTCTAGCCTTTGGTATACATATGATCTATAGGACCTTCAACATTTGATTGTAAAAAGCTTTCTTTAGTGTTGGTGGCTGCAATATATGGACTTAAAAATAATACATTTAGCTCGATCAATATTGTTTACATAACCTAGATTCTAACTTCAGATAAGTGTAGGTGGACTTGTATTTTAAGTCAGGACCTCAGGTGAGAAATGTCCATTCCTTCCCAAGACCTTTTACCTTCTCCAAGAGCAAGTGGATGAGAATGTTGAATGGTTCTTTGGGAGACTAAGTTGTACCTACTCTTCTATTGCAAAGGTGTTAGGCACTTCAAAAACGGTGCTCGGGAAAGAGGGTAGAGACTTTATGATGACTGCACTCAGAGATACCTGCTATTTATGGAAAGAAACTGAGTATTTTAAAAGCATCTAGCTTCTTAGCCAAGCAAAATTTAGTCACATGAAGGAAAAATATAATTGTTCATAGTGGAGAGGAACATTATTGAAATTGATTACATCCAGCTACCTGCTTCCAGGAAGATAAGTGCCAAACTGGTCTTGGAGTCAGAAAGTTGTGAGCTCAAATCATCCTTCAGACATTTACTATCTCTGTAAACCTATGTAAGATACTTAATCTCTCCAAGCCTCAATTTCCTTACCTGTAAAACAGAGATAAAAGTAGGACCTACCAGATAGGATTATTTTTTTCTTTTTTAAACATCAAACATAAAGTGCTATTTAAACCTTCCAGAGCTCTGCAAATGTTGTATGTTATTGCTCTTTCCTCCTTTGGTACTAATGTTTCTGAGGTCACAGGTTCAGACCCCTTAACAGGTCATTCACAGTGCTATGTGGCAGATAGCATACCACTCAGAGCCTACCACTCTCCTAGGCCAGATATTGGTCACAACGGGGAATGACTAAGAGAGCATATGTAGAAATGGATCAGTACATAACATCATTCTGGGAATCAACAACTACAAAAACCTGTAAGACATTTTCTGCGGATTCTATTGTACAGAGACTATGTCAGTAGTATCATCTTTTTTAAAAAATTCACTGCAATTCATATTATAGAGTCTATATATCTTTCTTTTGTGGTTTGATTATAATTTTGTGAGAAACTAGAATTTTGAGATGCCAATGTCATATGAAGAATTGTTTTTTTCAACGGTTTTATCTTTTAATTTAATACTTTAAGGGACTGGCAATCTCATCAAAGTGGATACTGTCTTGAGCAAGGGAGATTAAAACTCATCCATGCTTTCTTAGGAGCTAGGAGAAAGCTGTTATTATGATGATGATGAACTCCAAAAATACAGCATCTCACTGAAACTCTACAAAACACACTTTAAATTAATTTGATGTCACTATAAAGCCTAGACAAGGAAAGGGTTCATAATTACACCAGCTAACCTTGTAGCTTTATTTAATACAAAATGAGACAAAATACCACAACTTTCCTTAGTCAGGAAAAGTGCAATATAAAACATCCATAAGAACATTAAGATGCTAATAACATGCCACATGGGTGCAAAGCACAGAATATTAAATGGTACCTTAGCATATAGTCATAGAAAGACACAGATATTGAATGCTTCCATATTTTGAATATGATATCAATAACAAATAGTGCAAACCCTTTAGCTTTTGTATTAAATAACTAAAATCTACAAAAATCAAGATATATAGAAGAGTGCTCTAATGGTCATGTCTCTTTCCATTGTCATTCTTTATTATTAAACTCAATACACATAGAGTCCTGGATTACTAGCTAATCAATTAAATGAATGGTTTCAAACCTATTTAACTTCTTCTTCTGTAAAGGATAGAGGAAGGAGACTAGGTTAGCACAAACTCATGAAGGGTAGAAATGTAGAAGGGCACAATATTTTTACGACAGATAGAAACTGAGATATCCACATCCAAGTCTTGGTAGGAACAAAGCACTTAAAAATGAACTATTATTGATTTTTTTCAGCTTATCATTCACTTTACTGTCTCATTAATTAACAAATATACATATATGCATACATAGCTCTCACCAATTCACTGAACTGCTATCTCATAGGCATAGTGTAGTAGACACCGTATTTTCTGGTTATTAACACAGTGCTTTTTTTTTTTCCTGATTGAGAGAGGGCAAGGTTCCAGAAAATACAATAATGCCTTCAGATATTAGCTGAAGGTATATCTTGAGGAGAGATAGCATGGCAAGGGTGGGAGGGAGAATGTTAATTCAGAGTCATGTTCTGAGAGCTGTTGTCCTTGTCAGGGGCCAGGACCCCATCATTTCCCACCTGGATTATAACAGCAGTTTCCTAGCTGGCTTCCTTCATCTCTGGGCTCTTGCTTTCCAATCCATCCTGTTAACTACTCAACCAATTTCTTTTAAAAGCCGCTTTCATCATGTCATTGCCTGGTTCAACAACCTTCAATTGTGTCTAATCTCCTGCTGCATAAAGTTAAAATTCCTCTTCCTGGCTTTCAAATCTCCATAAAATCTGGTTCTGTCCTGCTTTTCCAACATTCTTTTCTACTACCCCTCAATCTACCCCTTCTTCTTTCACTATGTCAGATTCACTATCCCGTTAACAAGCCATGCTTTCATTTCTGCCTCCGTGTTTTCACTATTTGCCTAGAATGAGCTTCTTTTCCTGTTGTATCTATATTTTGAAACCCAGCTGAAGTGTTCCATGGGTGATGACCTTCTTGATGGAATCCCTTGGTAATCTCACTCTGCTTAAAGCTACAACACTTAGAATCTGTACCACAAACTTCCTGGTTATTAATATTTTGTGTTCTTTTGTCCACTAATTATTTCATGTGTCTTATTTCATCATCTTAACTGTATGCTCCTTGAGGGTAGGGTCATGTTTTATATTTCTTCTGTATCATTAATAGCATACAGCACAGAAATGAGTGAAATGCAATAAGTACTTGCTTATGGATATGAAAATTTCAGAAGTTTAGCTCAGTAAATTGAGTGATAACAAAATCTTGGAAAAACATTTAACCTACTTAAAAAGGAAAAAATTGTCTCAAGAACTTGAGACCCATTTTCTTTCAAAAAAATGTGCTAAATATAAATGACATAGGATTATAGAATTTAGAGCTGGAAAGAACTGAGGTGTCTATCCTGTCAAACTCATTTTATACTGAAGCAGAAAAAGGTTAAATGTCTTGACCAAAGGCACACAAGCAGTAAGAAACAGAGCTAAGTTTTTTAGATGCTAATGCTTCTTCTGGGTCTTTACTTCAACTACTGACTCTCTGTTACAATAGATACTTGAAAAGAAATTGCATTTTTACATAGAAACTTCAGACTATTCATAAATGCAGACAGCTTTTTTTGCTCAAACAACCTAAATGTGTGAGACTTTGTTGTTCTTTCAGCCAAAGGAAAGGTTCAGTGATTTTTTTTTTTTTTTAATCGTATGGAGGTTAACTCCTACCCCATCCAAAAATTGCAACCTTTTGATCAGGGCTAAAATTTTAAGTGACACTTTACTTTTACAACACTACACAGAAATCAGTACCACTAGAGAAGCTCTCAGAATGTTACCAACAAAGCTTTGGGGTGGAATTTAAAATGTAACTTGAACTCTGCTTGCTTTTTTTCTGCATCCCAAAAAGTGCTATCACTTTTAATCCAGGACACTCATAAAGAGACATTCTTCATTTCTCTGGGTGTCCACCACTGGAGTCAGATAGATTTAATTAGTACGTCAGGATGGAAAGAACGAATGCAATGAAGCTTCTGGGATTTCAGGATGTGTGATCTCAGATTCATGATGATTTTGAACTGAAGTAACTAAGAATCATAGAGACCTGTAAGACCTGTATCTAGTCTCTCCTTCCTCTGTCATGGAGTATGGTGCATGAGTTACTCCAAACAACTGTGAATCTCTTCTATTTCTGAAGAGTATGAGTAGAAAAGATTTTATGACCTCTCATGGAAACCTAGGGCAATTTTAAATATTTTTTTCAGGAAATCTTTATATCTTGATGAATTTCTCCACACTACAATTTGAACTAATTTCCTTATAACTCCTCCTCCCACAGAGAAAAACAAATAGGTATCATTATTCTTTCTGAGGTGAAAGCCATATTCCTTCAGCCAATATTTCCTACAGGGAGGTGTCAAGGAGCTTCCTTAGGATCATCAAGTGTAGACCTGTAGGTAGTCAAGCATTTCTCTGTGAATGATCACTACCAAATTATGGACACTATAAAGAGTAAATCTTCCTGTACCTAGGACTTCTCCTTACATATCTCCTCTGCTCTTTTTTCCTCTTTACCTTAAAAATGTATCTCAATAATGAGAGCTTCTTATCTCTGACCAGATATAGAAAGATAATTAGGTAAATTTTGTATTCTTTTTTTTGCGAGGGAAGGGGAAAATGAGATGGATAAAGAAATTAGGGAGACCTAATTATGGAGGGAAAAGGGGTTTTCATATGAACTCTTAGGTTAATAGATTAAAGACACACTGTGTTTTAATCCAGAAAAATAAACTATGTACCCACTTATATGAGTGAGCAGCATCCCACATTTAACAATGAAAAATCTAATTAATTCAAACATTTGATATGCACTTATTAAGTACTTCCTATGTAACAGTCACCATTCTAGGCATGGGGGAATACAAAGACAAAAAAATAACCTCCCCCCAACAAGATCTTATGTTCTACTGGGAGAGGGGCATTGAAAATAAAAAATGTGTACATATAGAAGTAAATCCAAACAATGTCAAAATGAAGTTATTGGGAAGTTCGAGAACACTCATAGTTAGGGGAAGAATTAGGAAAGGCCTCACATATAAAGTAGCACCAGTTGCTTTTTTTTATAAAACCACCAACCAAAATGGCTCATTTTTCACCATATTTCATCATATTTTTCTCTAAATATGCTAATCTATTATCATTGAATTGATTAGAAATTATGGCATTATGGTTTATAATCATCGCTTATTGAATATACTCACAAAACCTCCGTGAAGAAAATTTATTTTTCCTCTCTTTACTATGAGAAATAGGTCATGTAAATACTCTTCTTTTGTATTCATTCATCTTTCAAGTGGTCGTCTACTCATTTTCCATTAGCTCATATTTAAACTGTTGGCATATGGAAGAAACTATACCAATGCTTGACAACTGGTAAGAGTGTACAACCTCAAATAACATGCAAATAAATATAGACAAAACAAGCTATGTACAGGATTAATAGGAAACAATTAAAAGAGGGAAAAGATTGAATTAGGAATGGTTGGGGAAGGAAAAATGAAGGAGAAGACTGGAACTGATGACAAGGATGAAACTGAAGTTGCAGCTGGGGCTGTTCTCATCACTTCCCTGTCCTTCCCCACTCCCACCCCCACCTCCGCTCCCAAGTGATTCCTTCTCAGGAGCTTGTCTGGAAGGCTTCAGATAGATACTTAAATTCTCAGTTCTCAACTAGATTCCTGGGTTTATACAAAGCCCACAAGAAATGACCAAGTCCTTCAACCAATATTAACAGATTCTTTTATGGCATACTATTGTCTTATTTCATGACTTTCAAGGACTTCTAAATTAATAAGAGGTTGGGCATATCCTAAAGTTATTGGTTTGATTGATTCAATAGGGAAGACTAGACTTTGTTCACATCTAAATCACACCTCTCAATGACTGGTTCTAACCTGACAGAGGATAAGCATAGCCTCTCGTCACTATAATGTGAAGTGGAATTTTGATTGATTCCCTCCATTAACAGCCCAGCTTTGCAAGTGACTTTGGAACCTATAACTTCAAGTCTCTTCAGACTTGGCAGCTCCTATCTTTTCTTCTCTTATTTGGTTCCATCTAGGCTCAGAAATTTATTTTATTTGTTTATTTTTGATATTTTTTCCAACACTGGCTGATAATTTATTATCATGTAACTTGGACCTGATGGTACTGTGGGGGAGTGAGGGGGTGGATGGAGTAGAGGGAAAATAATATGAAGTCATTGCCTGTAACTAGTAAGGTCTGTTTCTAATTTAGTTAAGGCACAGTAATGGTACATAATGAAAGGATTCATGCCTTTAGTTAATTTCAAATGCACTCCATGGTTTGCCTACTTTAGTGGTCAGTATCATTTGTATGGGAACATTTCCAGAAAGATTGTCAGATCATTATGGGATTATAGGATCGTAGGCAGCTTGGTGACAAAGTGGATAAAGTGTCAGACATGGATGGAGTCATGAAGACCTGAATCAGAATTGTACCCTCCAACAGTTACTAGCAGTGTGACCCTAGGCAAATCATTTAACCTTGCCCAGCCTTAGTTTCCTCATCTGCAAAATGAGGATAATAATAGCATCTATCTTACAGGATCAAATGAGTTGACCTTTGCAAAATGTGTTGCAAATCTTAAAGTGCTTGAAAACGCTAGTTATTAATATCTTAGGGTCATAGATTTTGGTCTATTAGAGTCCATTGATCCAAACACATCTGTCAAATGAGGAAACTGAGGCAGAGAGAGGTAAAGATTGCCTATTGTCACAAAGCAAATAAGTGTCTGAGGCAGGGTTTGAATTGTGCTTTCTTGTTCCAAGTTCAGTGCCCTTACCATTACAGTACTTCCTTCCTCACGCCTCTGTGTCTAGCTGATCATGACAACAGTTTCAAATTAGTTCCAGCCTCAAACTCTAAAATGCACCTTCTATATTCTAGTTTCATAGGATTTATTTAGTCACACTGGCTACGATGCTAACCCAATCAGTGGAATTCACAGAGCTTCGTTGGCTATCATCGTGGGCTTATTTTCAGGCCACGTTACAGATTGTTACTGTTGCTTTTGTTATTGTTGGGTCCAGATATCAATGGAATTCAAAATGAGAAAATTCCCTCTGCCAGTGCAGATTCCCACTTATGTTGCAGCTTATAGTTTTAGATATTTACCTGGAGCACTGAGAGGCTAAGTGACTTGTCTAGGGTTACACAGGCAAGATGTGTCAGAAAGCCAGATGTCTCCTTCTGAAGCTTTCTTCTATCTACTGTGCTATTTTCGTTGTTTTCATTATTTTTGTTGTTATTTAAAATGAGATCATAACAATACCTTCTTCACTGAGTTATTATGAGGAACAAATGAACTAATACGTAATAATGATGACAGTAATCATTCACACTTACGTAGTACTTTGATGATATGATACTATATAAATAGATCCTGTTTTTATTATGGATCCCCCCCTACACACACACACACACACACACACACACACACACACACACACACACCCACCATGGGTAGGTAGAAACCAAAAAGTATTAGACATGATCAAGCATGTTCTAGTCAATTAGGTAAGATCTCAAAAGAAATACTGTTTCTTTAATAAACTTATTCAAATGGCACTTAATACAGATTGAGCTGACAACTCTCACAACCTTGGTGTCTCCTCCAAGATTTACAATGGCACAGCTCCCCTTTTTAGCAAATTAAACCTTGTGTCAAGGCTTAAAATTAAATCCAAACCTCTTCTCCTCCGTCTACAGAAGGAACAAATTGGCAACACATGCCGGTAGTCAAGGAGTGCTGATGGGAAACAGAGTGGAGCAAGAGCCATCCAACCTGGAAGGCATCATACAGCCAAATCAACTGGGATAAACAGTCAATTCCACTTAAGGTTTTACATAGAAAGACTGAAGAGATACAGAGATTTTAAATATAAGAATTTTTTTCTGCACCACACAAAACTGTCTGGGTGCCAGTATTTCAACTTTCTATGCTGTGCAAGCACTTTGTAGAAATATGTCTTTTATTTCATTTTTACATGTTATAAGAGTTATTTTGCAAAAGTCTTGCCAGTTACCATGACAGGCAAGGGGAAAAACACATAAACGACTACAGATTTGTAGTGAACTAATAGAGCAATCTTTGTGTCTACAATTATCCAGTGTATAATGTCCCTTCTTTCACATTTCAAGGTAAGAAAGCATAGATAGCAAGTAGTCATTACTTCAAGCCCCTTCTAATATCAAACCTTGCCATTAGCTTGGTTCTGAAATTACAAGAGTACACAGTGGGAAATTTATAAGTCTCAGTTTGCCAGGAAAATGTTCTCAGATTCTGTCTTTTATGTATACGTCACTTGGCATTGATGTCAATTTGAACAATAGGTTATGGCATTGTTTCTGAATATGCATCTACAAAATGGGTACTTATTTAAGTATCACCTAGACATATTAAGGGATAATTTAGATTTAGAAAATGTTACTAGCCACGTTGAGGATTAACCTTTACAGGAAAATACTATCACTTTTATTGTTCATCAGATTTGCACTATTCACTTATAGACTCTTTTCTTTTTAATGCAAATGGAAAAATACTCTTAAGGAACTTAGTTTAAAAGTTAACATGATGATACGGTTTTCCTGAAGTTTATGTCCAAGTTATATTTAAGAATGGGATAAGATTTCATCATAGATTATTCAGTCAGTAGTAGTAATAATAGTAGTAGTAGAAATACCTTTGATTTTTTAATCCTTTGATAGACCTATGATCTCATCATGTGTGTACTGCCTTCAACAGAATAAGTCATAGCTCAGCCACCCATTTTTATTTGTGTTTTCTGCTCCATAAGGGACCAACCCAATATGTTGGTGGTCTTCTTTTAGGTGCCTTGATGCTGAACAAATTCCATGGAAGACATAGGCAAATCATAGATATCTATACATTACATATTCTTGTATAATTCCTTTTCCTGGATCTTCCTGATGACATTTTTAATGTGTTACCCTGAAGTTATTTATTTGTAATATGTCTTATCCATCAAGGTTTTCTCCTTCTTAGATAAATCATGGTTTATATTCTTCAGAGATCATACTATTTCTTGATTCACAGACAAGGAGCATCACCAGAAGAAAATCAATGCTAATAAAGATGGATCTCTGTTTCATGGAGAAGTTCATCAGATTCAAAGTAATAGACTTCCCAAAGGCAACCAGACTAATAGCCTTCAGTTGTTAAATTCTAAGTGCGATGCATTATTCATCTATATTTATGATACTATATAAATATGGATATAGATGTAGACATAGAAGTAGACATAGACATAGGCATCAACATAGACATAGATATACAACATGATTTGGTACTAGACCTAGAGATAGAGATAAAGGTAGATATCTATCTTTATATTTAGAAATATCTCTTTAGGAATAGAGATTTAGAGATAGAGAAAGATATATATCAAGAAAACGAAAGAAAGAAAGAAAGAAAGAAAGAAAGAAAGAAAGAAAGAAAGAAAGAAAGAAAGAAAGAAAGAAAGAAAGAAAGAAGAAAGGAAGGAAGAAGGAAGGAAGGAAGGAAAGAAAGAAAGAAAGAAAGAAAGAAAGAAAGAAAGAAAGAAAGAAAGAAAGAAGAAAGAAGAAAGGAAGGAAGAAGGAAGGAAGGAAGGAAGGAAGGAAGGAAGGAAGGAAGGAAGGAAGGAAGGAAGGGAGGGAGGGAGGAAGGAAGGAAGGAAGGAAGGAAGGAAAGAAAGAAAGAAAGAAAGAAAGAAAGAAAGAAAGAAAGAAAGAAAGAAAGAAAGAAAGAAAGAAAGAAAGAAAGAAAGAAAGAGAGAGAGAAAGAAAGAAAGAGAGAGAGAGACAGAGAGAGAGAGAAAGAAAAAAGGGAGGTAGGGAGGAAGAAAGAAAGACAGATACTGTTGAAACAGCTCCACAGGTTGTCTATTCAACTATTAAACTGCATAATGACATCTAGGAAATAAGTGATCTTCACTTGCTTTGTTGCTGCTGCTGCTGCTGCTGCCCTTGTTGCTTTCTTTGGATAGGTAATTAGGCAAAATACTTTTGGGTGATTATGAATATCATTTAGGAGCAGAATCAGTGTTTGACACAATTAACACAATACCATCTGCAAATGGTAATATTTAGTTTAGGAGAGATAGTAAGAGTAACAATAGTAGTAATATACTATTTGAATATAGTTCTTCTTTCCCTCTTCCCTCATTCCCCTAAACCTCAGCATGAAGTGTAAGTGGGTAGAAACTTTTTTAAATGATTCTGTAATATATTCATATTTTTTTGCTTTCAAAAGGATCTCATTTTAGAATGTAACCTATATTTAATCAATATAGTAGCAATAATACCCCCAATGTAATTTTCTGATGCTTCATCATGCTTTGGTTTCTTTCACTCTTTATCAGTAAAGTATAAGGTCTGGCAGAGCCTACCAAATACTGGCGAAGCATGGAGCATGAGCCTGGTGATGGACTATCTATTTGATATCTGTGAGCTCACGTTGCTCAGTTTTATTTTAAAAAAAGACTCATGAAGTACAGATTTTTTTTGTGCTACACAAAACCATCATAAGATTGCCAATGTTATGATGAATTTTAGGAACATAACAACTTTCAAAGACCATCTATTAGGCTGGTGAACAGAGCACCCATTTAGCAAAATCTTAGTAGTAATGCTATCTGCAACTTATATGCCACTTTTCTAACCAAGAACTCATCTATCTCCATGATAGATTTGTACCACGACTTGGCAAATGGCACTTGTGCCAGAGAAGCAATATTGAGAGGGCATTCACATTACTTACACTCTTTCAGCAATGTAAAACAATTGAGCTTAGCCTGGCTCTATGACTTTTGGTATATGGAGGTCTCAGATGAGGAATGCAGGTCAGCAACTTCTCTGGGATTTATAGTCTTAGAAACTTATCTACAGAGCACTGAGAAGTTCAGTGATTTGCTGAGGATAACACAGCAAGCTTGTGTCAGAGATAGGGTTCAAAGCTGATTCTGAGGATGCCTCTCTCTCTACTCTGCCACTTCGACTGTCATAGTTAGTAGGTATAATTAGTTTAAGTAGGCTTCCTTTCTAGTTGTCTCACTTGCTCTGCCCTGCTCCCAACCCTCTATCTCCCACCTATGACTTTTTTCCACATCAGAATGTTATTGTCTGGAAGATTCCATCCCCCCCACCCCACCCAAGGCAAAGTACATTGAGGTATCTCTGCCCTCTGTCTCCAGTGGAATTTGTCTTTAAAAAGTTGACTTAAAGGTTTTTCATTTGCTGTTTGCCCATGGTTTATTTTGCAAAGTGTCCAGTGAAGGCAAAATTAGTAGTTACATAGCACCAGATAGAAGGTAGGCTCAGATATAAAAAAAGAATTTGTAGAGAAAATGAGCCTCATAAAATTAAACAACTTGTTCTGATCTGGACTTTGCCAACTGTATTGAATGAGAACTTATCTCCTATCCAGGCTAGAAAATTCATCTTAAGACTTAGGGATATGGGGATTTTCTAAAACCTAATCATTAAAGTTGACTTCAATACTGCCATCACCAGCAACTACCACCATTGTGGTTCTCTGTTCCAAATAATAACAGCTTCATCTCTTTCTAAGTAATTGAATAATAATAGTTCGGGGCCTTATCAATATGAAAATGTAAGGAAATCATTCCTTCAAATAAAAGAACAGGAACTGAGAAAGCGGTGAGAAAATACCTTTGCTTTCTTTTATCTGAATCCCAACCTAAGTAACTGTGATTAGAT
The DNA here is from genome assembly GCF_028372415.1 of Notamacropus eugenii. Classification (NCBI taxonomy): domain Eukaryota; kingdom Metazoa; phylum Chordata; class Mammalia; order Diprotodontia; family Macropodidae; genus Notamacropus; species Notamacropus eugenii. The sequence continues at coordinate 284,977,226 of NC_092876.1, read as the reverse complement.
TGTACTTAGAATAGGATGTCTGCTGCTCATTTCAGTTTCACTCCTTTGGCTTTCCCTTGTAATTAAATACCAGGTTTGGTTTATAGTGGCCCCATAGCTGGCACCACATAAGAACTAATATGCCAGTTGCCAATTTATTTCACAGTTATTTGGTTTCGAGTTACATGTGGATTGGTGTAAAGGGAATGGCCTCTTTGTTCTTATTATGGGATACTTATGGTCTGACTTTGTCTACAGTTTCAAAAGCTCTTAGATTCAGTCTTTTCTTGAGCTAAGCACACACACACACACACACACACACACACACACACATACACACATACATCTCTCATCAACAGACACAAATAACAAGTGAGGGAAAAAATGAAAAAGCAAGTGATTCAATCCAAAAACATTCATAGTCTTCTTAGGAAGAAAACTTTGAAAGACTTTTCTGTTGTGAACTCTGATTTCCAATACTCGCTAGGATCCATGGGCTAGGATCCTAGGTTTCTAGGATTAGAATATTTAGATACAAAAGGATCTAGGATTTCTTCAACATGGGGAAACTCCCAGTATGATATCTCCCTTCTGTCAGTCTAAATCCCCAAACAAATCTGACCTA